>NC_062291.1:33525567-33829371 GCF_902655055.1 Lutra lutra | reverse complement strand
AATAAATACCTTGAGATGAATGAAAATGAAAACACAACTTTCTAAAATCTGTGGGATAAAGCAAAAACAGTTCTAGGAGGAAAGTTCATAGTTATACCTCTATGGAGGTGTACCTCAAGAAATAAGAGAAAATCCCAAATAAACAATTTAACTTTATACCTAAAGGGATGAGAAAAAGAATGATCAAAGCCCAAAGTTAGTTAAGGAAGAAATAAAGATCAGAGTGGCAATAAACAAAGATTAAAAAAACAACAGCAAGGTCAATGAAGCTAAAAAGTAGAAACATGTAACCTTCTGAGATGGAATTATGAAGAATCAGAAAATCTGAATAGGCTGATTACAAGTAATAAAATTTAATCAGTAATTTAAAAACTCCTCCCAAAACAAAAGTCCAGCACTGACAGCTTTGCAGGTAAATTCTGCCAAATATTTAAAGAGTTAGTAGTTAGCCTTCTCAAATTATTCTAAATAGTTTAAGAGGAAAGAATGCTTCCAAACTTATTTTATTAGACTGGGATTGCCCTGATACCAAAACCAGGCAAAGACACCATGAAAAAAGAAAATTACAATATCCCTGATGAACATAGATGCAAAAATACTCAATAATTAGCAGACTGAATTCAATGATACATTAAAAGGATCACACAACACAATCAAGTGGCATTTATTCCAGGGGGAGAGAACAGTTCAACATCCGCAGAGCAATCAACCTGATACACTACGTTAACAAATTGAAGGATAAAAATCATATGATAATCTCAATAGATGCAAAAAGAGCATTGGACAAAATTCAACATCCATTTATGATAAAAACTCTAAACAAAATTGTATAGAAGGAACATACTTCATCATAATAAAGGCCATATATGAAAAAGTATAGCTAACATCATCAATGGTGAAAAGCTGAAAGGATGTCCAATCTTACCACATTTATTCAATATTGGAAGTCTTAGCCACATCAATTAGACAAGAAAAAGAAATAAAAGTCATCCAAGTTGAGAATGGAAGAAGTAAAACTGTTATTATTTGCAGATGACATACTACTATACATAGAAAACCCTAATGACTCCACCAAAAAAACTATTAGAACTAACAAACAAATTCAATAAAGTCACAGGATACAAAATTGACATACATGAATTGATTGTTTCTATGTACTACTAATAAGCTATCAGAAAGAGAAATTAAGAAAACAATCCCATTTACAATTACATACAAAAATAAAATACCTGTGAATAACTTTAATCAAGGAAGTGAAAGACCTGTACTCTGAATTCGAAGACATTAATGAAAGGAATTGAAGATGACATACAAAATATGGAAAGATATACCATGTTCATGGATTGTAAGAATATTGTTAAAATGTCCATAATATCTGAAGGAATCTATAGATTCAATGCAATCTCTATCAAAATACCAAAGGCATTTTTCACAGTACTAGAAAAAAGAATCCTAAAATTTGTATGAAACCACAAAAGACCCCCCAATGCTAAAGCAGTCTTGAAAAAGGTCCAAATTGGCAAGATTGGGACCCATGGTTTCAAACTGTATTACCAAGCTACAATAATCGTAACAGTGACACAAAAACAGACATACAGATGAACAGAATAAAACAGAAAGTCCAGAAAAAAACCTTAGGCATATATGGTCAATTAATCTATAATAAAGGAAGCAAGAATATACAATGGGAACAAATTTAAAGTGGATCAAAGACTTGAATGTAAGACCTAAAACCACAAAATTCCTAGAAGAAAACATAAGCAGTGAGCTCTTTGACAGCAATCATAGCAATATATTTTTTTGGCTCGCTCTCTTGAGGCAAGGGCAGCAAAGGCTAAAATAAACAAATGGGACTATAGCAAACAAAAAGCTTTTGTGGGGCACCTGGGTGGCTCAGTGGGTTAAAGCCTCTGCCTTCAGTTCAGGTCATGATCCCAGGGTCCTGGGATCGAGCCCCGCATCGGGCTCTCTGCTCCGCAGGGAGCCTGTTTCCTCCCCTCTCTCTCTCTGCCTGCCTCTCTGCCTACTTGTGATCTCTCTCTGTCAAATAAATAAAACCTTTAAAAAAAAAAAAAAGCTTTTGCATGCAACCCATCAACAAAACAAAAATACAACTACTAATGGGAGAAGGAAATTGCAAATCATACATCCAATAAGGGATTAATATCTAAAATATATAAAAAACTTACACAACTTAGCAACCAACAAATAGCCCGAATAAAAAATGTGCAGAGGGCTTGAATAGACATTTTTCTGAAAAGACATCCAGATGGCCAGTGGGCACATGAGAAGATGGTCAGCATCACTCATCATCAGGGAAAAGCAAAATCAAAACCACAATGAGATATCACCTTATACTTGTCAGTATGGCTTGTATCAAAAGGACACAAAAAATCGCAAGTGTTCTAGATCAGTGGAACAGAATCGGAGTCCCAGAAATAAACTTACAATTATACGGTCAATTAGTCTTCAACGAAGCAGGAAAGAATATTCAGTGGGGAAAAGACAGTCTCCTCGACAAATGATGTTGGAAAACCGGAGAGCAACATGCAAAAGAATGAAACTGGACCACTTTCTTACACCACACACAAAAATAAATTCAAAATGGATGAAAGACCTAAATGTGAGACCTGAAACCATAAAAATCCTAGAAGAGAGCACAGACAATAATGTCTCTGACATCAGTTGCAGCAACATTTTTCTAGATACATCTCCTGAGGCAAGAAAAATGAAACAAAAAATAAACTATTGGGACTACGTCAAAAGAAAAAGCTTCTGTACAGGGAAGGAAACAATTAACAAGACTAAAAGGCAACCTATAGGATGGGAGAAGATATTTGCAAATGATGTATCCAATAAAAGGTTAGTATCCAAAATGCATATAGAACTTAAACAATTCAACACTCCCAAAACAAATAATCCAATTAAAAAATGGGCAGAAGGGGTGCCTGGGTGGCTCAGTGGGTTAAGCCTCTACCTTCAGCTCAGGCAGTGCTCTCAGGGTCCTGGGATCGAGTCCCACATGAGGCTCTCTGCTCAGCAGAGAGCCTGCTTCCCCCTCTCTCTCTGCCTGCCTCTCTGCCTCCTTGTGATCTCTCTCTCTGTCAAATAAATAAAATAAAATCTTTAAAAAAAAATGGGCAGAAGAAGTGAACAGACATTTCTCCAAAGAAGACATCCAGATAGCTAAGCAAGACACATGGAGAGATGCTCGACATCACTCATCATTAGGGAAATGCAAATCAAAATCACAGTGAGATACCAGCTCACACCTGTCAGAGTGGCTAAAATCACACACACACACACACACACACACACACACACACACACACACACACAAAACAAGTGTTGGTGAGGATGTGGAGAAAAAGGAACCATTGTCATTGTTGGTGGGAATGCAAACTGTGGAAAGTAGTATGGAGGTTCCCCAAAGAGTTAAAAATAGAACTATCCTATGATCCAGTAATCACACTACTGGGTAGTTACCCCCAAAATGCAGAAAAACTAATTCCAAGGAATACATGCACCTAGATGTTTATGGCAGCGTCGTTTACAGTAGCCAAATTACGGAAGCAGCTCCAGTGTCCACTGACAGATGAACGGATAAAGAAGATGTGGTGTGTATATACAACGGAACATGACTCAGCATAAAAAATGAACTCTTGCCATTGTGAACCCATGGATGGATCTAGAGAGTTATCATGCTAAGTGAAATAAGTCAGATAAAGAAGGAAAAATGCCGTATGACCTCATTTACATGTAAAATGAAAAACACAAATGAACAAACCAAACAAAATGAAACAGAAACGGACTTCTAGATATAGGAACAAACTGCTGGTTTCCAGAGTCGGAAGGGGTGGGGGGCTGGTAAAATAGGTAAAGGGGACTAAGGGGTGTGAACTTCCACTTACAAAATAAATCAGCCACGGGGATGAGACATACAACATAGGGGCTGGAGGCAATGAGAGTACAATAATGTTGTACGCTGATGGACGGTGACTAGCCTTATCACGGGGAGCACTTCACAGTGTATAAAATACCGAGGTGCTGGGATATCTGCTCAAGACTAGTAGAATATTGTATGTGAATTTTATGTCCATAGGGGTGGATGCCTCAAGTGTGGGAGAAAAGATGACCATCTAGGAAGACCCTTGTGTTCATTTCATGGCTCCTCATGGTCCTGGGTGCAGCCGTGAGCGCTCATCAGCCACCAGGAGCCCCACGTGGAGTCCTCCTGAGACTGCTGAGATGCCAGGAGAGCCTAAGAGTGTCATCTTGCAGGGACGGGGTTTCCTTCCAGCCTCACAGATGGGGGTCATGGTGCTGGGCTGTCCCACTTCCTCAGACTCCCAGAAGTAGGTCTCACCATCACGCAGGTTGCAGGGGCTGGGAGAAGGAGCCCCACAGAGCATCTTCTCTCTGCGACTGGGCCTGAGCATGGGACGGAAAGGGGGGTCTGACTTTCTGTGGCCTTTAGATTGAGGAGGAAGTCAGTGCCCCAAAGACCCTCTCAGCTAAGTCCTTCCTGCCCTGGCCCTGAAGAAACCGTGTTTGAGGTTTCTGAACCATGCCTGCACTTTGGGCAATGCCTCTGTGTCTCTCTCTGAGGCAAACCCAGGAGGGTCTAGTGGGCAGCGTGGCAGGGAGGAAAGAAGTGGAGGGAGCACAGCCAGGCCCCGCTCAGGCGCTCTAGCCACTGCAGGAGGGGATGGCTAGGCAGTGGCTTCCCTCCTGATGACCCCATGCTCTCTTTATAACCTTCTAGGTCCTGGGGCCACGGGAGTCTGGTTTCAAGGGTGGTCTAGGTAAGGCTGGGTGTTGTAGGGTCTCACCTTTCAGTGACCCCCATCTCACCTCTGTCAGAGGCTGGCCAGGGATGGAAGAGGGCCCAGGATCCTCTGGGCGGAAGAACTCACACTCTGCCAGAAGAAAAGCCCCTGGGCTGTTTTCCAAAGTGGGGTCACAAGGTCAGGATCATGATGAAGGACCCAGTTATGTCCTGACAGTCTCTGGCCCATCTCAGGGGGACTGGGCCCGGGTCAACGTCATCTTGCAATAAAAGCACGACACCCGGGGCGCCTGGGTGGCTCAGTGGGTTAAGCTGCTGCCTTCGAATCAGGTCATGATCTCAGGGTCCTGGGATTGAGTCCCACATCGGGCTCTCTGGTCAGCGGGGAGCCTGCTTCCCTCTCTCTCTCTGCCTGCCTCTCTACCTACTTGTGATCTCTCTCTGTCAAATAAATAAATAAAATCTTAAAAAAAAAAAAAAAAAAAAAAGCACGACACCCACCTTTCCTCTGTATGGGCTTCCGGGTCCCAGAGTGAGGACTCAGAGAATCCAGAGTTTCTGACTAGGATGAAGTCACCCATGGCGCACCCAGAATTCCTGGCTTCCTCTCACTTCCGCCACCCTGATTCCCAATGCAGATGGACTCTGGCTGTCCTCTGTCCTTCAGCCTGGGGTCACGTAAACTCAAGACCTCTAGTGGGCCAGTAAAGCCCCTGAAGCTTCAGCAAGGCTGGGGTCAATGGTACAATGGCTGTGCCCCTACTTCCCCTGACCCCTAGCCCTAGCCACTGCCACCCCCACTCCATTTAGGAAACCACTTCTCACCAGTTTGTCCATTCAGATAAAAGCGTACAACACCTTCTCTGTGCCCACTTTTGTGCCAGGGATTCAGAAACCTCAGGCAGAGGCTCTGGAACCCCAGAGGTCACAGTTTAGCTCAGGCGGGCAGGTACGTCCAGGTGCAGGTCAGCCGGTTGGCAACTTGGGTGAGACAGTAGAAGAGAGTGTGAACAGCGAGGCCTGGAGGGGTGCCTGCTGGGGAAGCTCAGGACCCTTGGTGAAGGGAAAGGACTTGAGTTGAGCCCTGAGGGAGAGGGGAGGTGGGAGACGCCACCAGCGGCAACAGTGCTGGATGGGGGTGCATGAGTAGAGGACTGGGGAGGGGTGCACCTGGGTGTGGACCTGGGTGTGGACACCCAGGGCACAGGGACCTAGAGAGGGTGCAAAGTAGGGAGTGGTGCTGGAGCCTAGCTGGGGAGGGGCCCTAAGGATTTCCTATGGGATATCTACCAGATGCATACACGCATGCGTCTGTAGGGATGGGCCACCCCTGGTGTGTATCCCTGCAACTGTGCCCCGTGTGTGTGTGTGTGTGTGTGTGTGTATGTGTGCTGCGTGTGCACACACAGGTGCACACACAAGGGTTTTGCAGGTTCTGGGATCTACCGTCAAGAGGGCTCCAACCTGCCTGGCCCTTTACAAAAGTTAGATTTCATTCATTCACTCACTCATTCCACCGCCGGGAGTGCCTCCTACCTACCAGGCCCTGCTCTGGGCTGGAGGATGTTGGGGACAGGGGCTTGCCCCCAGACAACTCAAAGGCCGGTGGGTGAGGTCAGACACAACCTGCGGTGCTTGTGTAGCCGCTAAGTGTAAGTTAGAAGCAATACCCTTTTCAGGCGGCAGGGCTGTACTAATCCTTTCCAGAGGGGCACCGGAGGGAGTAGCAAGGAGGCGGGGCTGATAGGAACGCTTGGGCTGTCGCCTCCACCTAGAGGGCCGGTCGCCCTGTGAGTCAGCGGGAAGCCCCTCCCACAGGCCCTCGGTGAGGCAGTTCCCCCCACGGCCCCCCGGGGGCGCTGTGGGAGAGGGGGGTGGGCCCTGGAGTCGCGGCTCCGGCACCCAGGGCCCTCACTCTGCACTCACTCAGCCGGAGCTTTTCCGGCCAGCTGTGTGCCGCCGCTCCCGGAGCACCAGGCGCTCCCCCTTCAAGCCCGCGGTCCCACTCCGGGCCCCGGGGCTCCAGACGCCGCCCGGCAGTGATATGGGCGTCCCCCTGGTCCCGGAGGCCAGCGGCCCGCGCTGCGGGCCTGTGCTCCTTGCTCTCTTCCTGGCTGCCTCCCGAGGTAAGGTCGGCAGGAGTCCTACCCAGGCGCTGGGGAGGAGCACTGGGACAACACGGCTAGGGAGGGGGGCGCAGGGGGAGCGGGACGCCCCCCTCTGCCTGCCGTGTCTCCTACTTGCTGGGACCGACTTGCAGGGGCCAGCGGCTGTCTGCCAAGTGCCTTGGCTGGGCGGTGGCACATCTGCATGTTCTGACAGCTGCCCGAGCTGCTGGCTGCCAACTCTTCTGTGCACAGAGAGCCCTGAGCAGGACTAGCTCCTGCAGGACGGGAGGTGGCCACGGTGGGGACAGCCCCAGCATTTTCTTGTGCACCCTACAGGCTTCTGACACCTGTGGCATCTCCCTGCCCGTCCTGCCTCAGGGTTCCAGGATCTCACTGGGTGCAGGAGGTGTGGTACTCTGTGTCCTGCTCCCTGGCGACACTCCTGGTTGAACCTTGGGGGACATGGGTCCGTTCCCAGATGTGGGCGCCCATTTGGTCCTTATCCTGAAGGTCTGGTTGCTGGAAGTTAAGTGGTCAGCTGATTCCCGACATCCTAGCAAGGCTGCAGCTCAGGGACCGGTGTGGAGTCCTAGAGAGACTGTGGACCACTTTCCTGGCTTGGCCATGAGCCCCATCTGGGTCCCGGGATTACTTATGGCATCCTTCTGGTCTCGGTTTCCTCAGCTCATGCTCAGAGGCCCTAAAACCAGGGAGGTGCCACTTTTTCCTCCCAAAGCCCAGACTGTCACAACCCCAAGTGGAATCCTGGCCAGGACACGGGGGCACCCAGAGCAGGGTGGGGAGCTGAGGGGAGGGCAGAGGTTGGGATGCCCATAGCCTGGCCCCTGGTTCTTGTGTGCCCAATGCTGGAGCAGCTGTATTTCAAGGGAAGAGGGGGCCGGCAGGCAGCCTGTGAACCAAACATTGTGGGGAGAGCCCAGGGAAAGCTTGAGTCATGAGAGGAGTCAGGGAGGCAGGGGGGAAGGTTGGCACAAGGACCCAGTGGGTGGGTCAGAAGAAGAAAAGATGGGGAGTACAGGGCAGGAGCAAAATGAGTTGAGAGAAAAAAAGTTGAGAGAACCTGGAATATACCTCAGAAACAAACTGGGTGCCTGCAGGCGGCCGTGTTATCTCAGTGCTGGGAGTCTGGCCTCTGATAAGGAGGAGGGAGCCTGCACCCCACACACGGAGCTGCCTAGCCCTGGCCTGGATTCTCCCAGTATGGGGGAGGCCGTCTTGGCACCAAGGCCATGCTTCATGGCAGGACATGGCTTCCAGAAGGGGCAGGGGATGGTGGCAGGCAGGAAGGCCAGCACCCCACCACAGAGCACCTGCCTTGCTTGCCCCTTTCTTCTCAAGTGAGCCCGAGAGGCCCTTCTGCTCGCTTACCCCTTCCCCTACCCTCCCCTGGCCAGGCTGCTTTCTGTTCAGCAGCCCCAGTTTGGGAGAACTAAGGTGTAGGGGGCTCCCTTGCAGAGTAGCGGGTAGCAGAGAGGGTCACAGCCTTCACCCCGTATCATCTACTTAGCCAGAAGACTTCCCTTAGAGGTCTCGGCTACCCAGACAGCTTGGCACTCCAAAGGGACAGCTTCAGGCCCAGTTCAAGGAGATGATTAGAGCTCGAAGTAGGTTTCCACTGAAGGGGGTCTCTCAGCTTTGAACTACTCTGGGACTCAATATTCTTAACTGTCATATGGGCACGCAAATGGACATTCACACTACCCAGGACAGTGTGTAACGAGGGGCTAACAGACAGGAAGCCTCGTCGCAGGCATGGTCAGGAGGATTGACCTGTGACTTGGAAAGACTTACTCGCTGGCCTGCGGAGGGGCTGGGTTGCCTTGGGCAGGATTGCTCAGGGTCAAAGCCTTCATGTCTGGGAAGGTAAGATGGAGATGGCTGGTGCGGGTGTTTTCTAAGCTCCTGAGCCTGGGTCAGCACCAAGGAGCACCAAGGTGGTGAGCAGGTACTCAGGGTACCCCTTTCCTGGGCTTAACTCAGGGTGAGATGGTGGAGGGAAGCACCTAGAGAGCCAGGCCCCAGCAGATCCCAAGGGTGGCAGACTCTTCTCCCCCTATATGCACTCCTAGGAGCTGAGAAAGTTCTTGTCCTTACCATGGCCTTATAGGTGGACCTGGACGGCCTGGACTCTGGGACTAGTGCATGGAGGGGCACTGAGGCTAGGGAGGGGAGACCCCATCTTCCCCTTCATGGTAAACACACTGTAGGGCCTTGTTGGGTAACCCAATGGCGCAAGCCTCTGACACAGCAAAGGTCAGCTCTTAGGAAATCCACTATCTTCTGTCCAGAACCCCTGGGATGGCCCTTGAGGCCGGCCCATGGGCATGAGGGGGCAACTACCCAATGCCAGGGATGCCCAGCAATTCCAGCCCAGTACTTGCCCAGCTGGGTTGGTCTGTTTCCCCCACGAGCTGGGTAAAGGTTCCCTGCCAGGGCCTGAGCTCCCTGGAACAGGTGGCTCGGGTGGGAGGGACAGTTTTGGGAAGCTGAAAGAGGCCACCTATCCCTATATAGGCCTGTGTCCCTATAGGCCACATATGGGTCTTAGGCTCCAGCAGATCAAGGGAAAGAAGGAAGGAAGGGCTCCTCGGGGTCCATCTGGCCTATTGGCAGTGACACCTTCAACCAGCACTGACTAAACCCCACATAGTGAGCTTGAGGCCCCCAGGTTTGGGCCTGCTACTCATCTAGGAGCAGCCTGCCTTCACTGGGGCACCCAGGGATTGGCAGTGCAGCTTTCTAAGGGACCCTCGGGTCCCCTTAGCAGCAGCACTGGCAGGCCCAAACCCTCCATGATGGCAGCCTGTAATGGGAATGGTGAAGCAAGGCACCTGGGGTTGTGAGCCCCACAGTTTGGTCTCGGGAGTCAGTGGGATCTAGGTTCGAATCCCAAGATGGCCATTTACAGCTGTGGGCTCTCACTCAGCCTCTCTGAGCAAGTTCCTTCATGTCTACAATGATGATGATGATGGTATCCCACCCCGCAGGCTGCGAGGAAGAGTCCGTGCATAGCCTCAGCACCGTGCCTGGCCCCTGGTGGATGACATGGGGTGTTTAGCTGTTGCTTGGCTTTCTGCAGCCACGTGCCATTGGCCCTCCATCTAAGTTCCCTGCTGGCTGGAGAGCTCAGGGTGTGGGAAGGCAGGACTGGTTTCCCTAGGACTAGACTCCAAGAATCCTGGAGGTCCCGCCACCTGTTGGCACCTATAGGCACTTAAAATGTGAAATGTCCATGGAGGCACCTGTAGATTCTCTTCAGGTTCCCTAGAGATGGGGGACTTGGCAACTTCAAGGCAAGCCCAGCTCAGGGTTGGCCCGTCTAACTGGAATCTTTCTTGCAACTGATCTTTACGTTTCGCCGGGTTGCTTGGGCTGCCCGTTCCCAGAGGGAAAGGCCGTGGCGGTTAGGTACCTGCGTCACGCAGTAATGAACCTTCTGTGCTCGGGCCTGAGGGGACCCTGTCCTTTAACTGTTCTGCCTGGGATGCTCTTTCCCCTGGGCACCTGGGGTTGAACAGCAGAAGCTCTTCACTCCCTGTGGGACCCCGAACACACATTCTCTCTGAGCCACTGGCAGCCTGGGGGACGGGGTGTCAGGGAGCCTGACTGCCCCCTTCGGAAGGGCAGCTCCGAGACAGTGCCCCCTGAGCTTCGGCCTTCTCCTCCTTACCTTTGGGACTTGGGCAGCAGCATCTGCCTATCATATGTACTTACTTTTCCCCTCAAATGGACTTATTCTTTTACTTAAGTAAATAGATTTAAGTTTAGTTTAGTTTAGTTTTGGGGAAGCAGGCCCCCTGCCGAGCAGAGAGCCCGATGCGGGGCTCAATCCCAGGACCCTGGGATCATGACCTGAGCCGAAGGCAGAGGCTTTAACCCACTGAGCCACCCAGGCGCCCCAAGTAAATAGATTTTAAAAGGAAACTTTCTACCACTGCCACCAATGGAAAGCCAGTATCATTGCCATAAATAGACCCAAATCATGCAAGTACACAACAAGAAAACCAAATAAGGGTATTCAGTTCTAGCTGGAAACTATAGCCTGGGGAAGGCTCTGAGCCTGAACCTGTTGTCCTTTGTTAAAAAAGAGGTGGCGGGGTGGGGAGGAGAGGATAACCTTCTCTCGTTGTGATTCTATGGCATTTAATGCCATAAAACTAAAAGTAAAACTGTGTTAGAGTCGCCATCGGCTCCTCCCCGACCGCTGCAGGAGCCAACCCACCACTGTGGAAAGCAATAGCTGGTGGCAGGGGACAGGTCAGCTGCCTCTGGGGAAAAGAAAGAGAGCAGTGGCCTCCTTCTTAAGAGGTCAAGTCAGGGTCAGAGGGCCTCTCCGAGCCGCTTCCAGCCCCCAGTTCTCCCAGCCCCTGTTGCCTTCCTCAAGTAAATACAGTGTCCAAGTAAATATGGTAGCTCCAGCTGGGTCCTCTCTTATGGTGGGGCCCACTAGTTATCCCAATAACCACAGGCCGAGGGGGGGATGGGGGTAGGGGTAGTTGCAGGGAGGGAAAGAGGGAGAGAGCTTACAGCAAGCTGAGCCCTCACTGGCCAGGCCAGCTTCCCTCTGCAGGAAGGACGTGGGCCCTCTGGTCCGACCCAGGCTACCTCCACTGTGTCTAGGCTACGGGCTGCCTGCACCGAGGGCAGGGCACAGGGACTGGGACCTGGACCTTAGGAAGTCCTCACAGCCCAGACCCTTGGGGGAAGCTGGCTGGAGCTGGTATTCTGGGCTGCACACAGGCCTGGGCGAGTCTGGGAAGGAGGCACCCAGAGAAGCATCCATTGGCGGGGCGTCTGGCCAGCTGCCCAGGCCCTCTCCAGGGAGGCGTGCTGGCCAACAGCCTCCAGCCCCGGATGTGCGGATGCTTTCCCAAGGTGCTGGAAGCCCCGCTTCCTCCAATAGAGCCTGGCTTCCCCTTCCCAGACTCCCTGGTCCGATGTGAATGGACACTTCCTGCGGGGGCAGGTATCAATAAACACATCTGAGATGCCCTTTGTCCTTGCCGGCCACAGACCCCAGGCGCTGACCTGCCGGCTCCTCCCCTCGCACCGGGGGTCACTTCCTGGAACTCGGCACTGGCAGACTCGGTCCTGATTGCTCCTGGACTCTGTTTCCCTCTGTGCTCTGCCGCTTGCTAAAGACAGAACCGAGCCTTTCCCTACACCCTCCACAGACCCCTCCTGGGGGACAGGGCCTGGCCGGGAGCTGGAGACCAGTTCCGCGCCTGTTTGGCGCTCGTTGGGAAGGTGAGGTCCTGGCCTTTTGCGGCTTGCGCTGGGCCAGCCACAGCAGAGGATCAGGGACTGTGGGATGTTTACTTACAAGCGCTAGCAGCAGCTGGACAGAGTTCTGCTGTTTGGGTGCGGCCTCCCAGACCTGACTAGTCAAGCTGGGGCCCCACCTCCAAAGGCTGGGGTGTCGCCTTGGCAACCGTGGGCTAAACTCATGCCCCGTCAGGGAAAATACACAGGCCTCTCCACACCCACACACACACCCATCCCGTGCACACCCACAGGGTTTCACGAGGTGCCTTCTGGGGGGAAAGAGGTGAAGTCATGAAAAATAGCACCCCGAGACGGAGCCAGCCAGGAGCCCCTCTCCCCGGTGCCTGCCGGAACAGAAGCTTCTACAAGGGCCTGAGCCTGCCTTTGGCTGAGGGTCCCACCGCTGGGAAGTGGCAGGAGCGAGACTAGATTCTGAGCGGCCATCCCTCAGGGGTGGCCTCTCTGTCCTGGGCTTGGCTCATGGTAGGACCTTGGTACCTATTTGTGGAATGATGGCATGGTGTTTTCGGTTTAGGTCCCAGGCAGAGCCAGGAAGACTGCCTGGAAGCTGCAGTCAGCCTGGGGTCAGTTCACTCTCTGACAGGTGTCAGCCCCACCCGCTTCAGGAGTTGCAGGGTGGGGGGCGGGGGCTCTTCCTTCCTGCAGGGCTAGCCTGTCCAAGCTGTGGGTTTCCGCTCAGCCACATAGGCTTGGGTGGTCTTGGCGAGGTTGTTTAACTTCAGCGTCTGCTTCCTCATCTTTTAAATGGGCACCTGGGTGGCTCAGTCGGTTAAGCATCTGCCTTTGGCTCAGGTTACGATCCCAGGGTCCTGGGATCGAGCCCTGTATTGGGGTCCTTGCTCAGCAGGCAGCCTGCTTCTCCCCTGCCTGCCATTCCCCGTGCTTGTGCTTGCTCTCCGTCTCTCTCTCTTACTCTGTCAAGTAAATAAGTAAAATCTTTTAAAAAAATAATAAAAGAAAATAAATAAAACGGGGATGATAATACCTACTTCAGGGGATATTTAATGAGAGGAGTATAAAACGCTCAGCAAGTAAGTCCTAACACGTAAGTGGCCCATTTCTTGCTCCCTTCCTCTGCCCTAAGGAAACATAGCCCCTTCCTCCTGCCCCAGGCTCTCAGAACTGGAAAGGCCTAGGAACATGGGGAGTCTCTTTTTTTTTTTTTTAAGTTTTTATAAACATATATTTTTATCCCCAGGGGTACAGGTCTGTGAATCACCAGGTTTACACACTTCACAGCACTCACCATAGCACATACCCTCCCCAATGTCCATAACCCCACCCCACTTCTCCCAACCCCCCTCCCCCCAGCAACCCTCAGTTTGTTTTGTGAGATTAAGAGTCACTTAAGGTTTGTCTCCCTCCCAATCCCATCTTGTTTCATTTATTCTTCTCCTACCCCCTTAACCCCCCATGGAACATGGGGAGTCTATTGAGATGAGGAGAGGGTGGCACAGAGAAGGGTGGGACCTGCCCAAGGGCACACAGCAAGGATGTGGCTAAGTGAGGACAGGGGCCCAGGGATCTGTAAGACCAAGGTTTTTATCCTGAGACCTGGAATTTTCCAGGTTCCTAGCAATCTTCCTCCGGAGGCTTCTGCCTCCTTACCCAGTGACAGCTGGGCTCCAAGAGCTGCGCAGTGACTGGGCTCAGGCCCAGGCGCAGGGTCATTTTCCTGTCTCACATGTTCTCAGCCACCCTGGAGCTGAGGGCTTTCCTCCCCAGCCTCTCCCCAATCTCTGACAATGACCCAGGTGTCCAAAAGGATCTGCTCCTGACAATAAACAACATCCTCCTGCCAAATAATTACAAATCCAGCTGTGCGATATAAATACCCCTAGTAACACGTGTGCCCGTGCAGTTGCGGACAGCATGGGGGACGGGCATTATTTTTCCCCAACTCTGTGCCCTTGAGCACCCTCCCAAGGGCAGGCTGTCCTAGGTTTTGACCTGGCTTGAGTCTTAGACACCTAAGGGGATGACCCCCGCCGTTCCTGAACCCCTGACCAAGACAAGACCTTGGGAACCCTTGGTTCACTGCTGTTGGGCCCTTTTGTGAAATCGAACACTGTCCCCCATCCCCCAAACCTGAATCCCACTGCAAGCTTCTCCTTTTTCTAAAAAGGGAAGACGTCCTCTGGGGTGTGTTGGGTGTTGGGGATTGAGCAATGCTCCCCTCCCTATGCCTCCCGCCCCTTGCTCTTCTCTGCAATTCTGTGTCCCACCCTGGGTTTTCAAGGAAATTACCTTTAGGGCTGAAAATCTCTCCCCAGTGCTGTCCAGGCACTTTTGTGCTCACCCACCCCCTTGCGTGGACCCTGAGGGCTGGAGCCTGAGGCCCTGCTGGCAGCCCCCGGGCTGGGGTCCCACCGGAGGCAGGCAGTGCTGCTTGCCCCTACCTGATCCGCCCCAGCCACAAGCTAGCCCCATCTATACCTCTGACCACTCCGCAGCCCCCAGCCCCACCTGGCTCAGCTCTGTGCTCCACTTCCTGCTTCTGCTTCCACCCTGGCTCTGCCTGTCCCCCTTGCAGCCATCCCGGGGCCTCTACTGAGCCAGCGCTTTCCCCCAGCCCCCAAGGTGTGTGTGATCGCAGCACATGCTGCTGGATCTGGCTTTGGCTCCGGCCTTGGGTTCTCTGGGGGAGGATGTGGGGTTGGGAACAGGAAAGATGGGGCACGAGTTGAGAGAGGTGCTGGTGGGAGCTGCCACTGGCTGGGGCCTGTTGGGGAAGGGGGGAGCAGAAGGCACACAGCTCTTTGGTCTTGCTCTCTGGGCAGGTTTTCGGTCTTTCTGGGAGTGCCTGTGAGGGTCCTTTCCCTGTCTACTATGCCCTTCATTTACTGGCACACATAGTTCTGTGGCCACAGCTGCCACCAAGGCCTGTGAGAGGGAGTCCGAGTCACTTACTGTGATTTTCACTGAATTATTTAGCATCTCTGTGCCTCACGTTTTCTCCTCAGTGGAACAGGAATGAAAACAACGCTGACCTTATAGGGTTGCTAGACATGCCCCTAAGGGAGTTGGCATAGCACAGGATACCTGCACTTCCTTCTTCTTCTAGTTCTAACTAGATCTGGCTTTACCTGAAGCCCCCCAGGCTCCAAGTTCTGAGTCCAAACAGACCCTCCCTCTGTGGCACTTTAGGAAAATCACTTTCCCCTTCTGGGCCTCTACATTTCTGCCTGAAACAGAGACCAGCATCTTGCCAGCAAGTTGTGAAATATCTGCTTACCTTGGCAAAGATTTTCCGTAGATCTGGGGCTCTCAGACTTAGCTCCCTCTCACATGTGGGTGGAGTGAATGGAAGGATCTGGGTGTGTGTGTGTGTATGTGTGTGTGTGTGTGTGTGTGTATCTTCCTTACTTTCTAGGGGCCTAAAACACCACCTTGCAGATATATTCTTTGGGGCCATGATTTTGCTAACCCCCCACACTCTGCTTTCAATATGCAAGCCCCCCAGAATTGGATCCCAAGCTGTTGTTAGTCATTCACACCTTAGTGGGAAAGAGTTTGGAGCTGGCCTCTCCATTCCATTCTGCAGAACTATTTTCACTCCTAGGAAATGTTTCTGGACTTGCCCAAATGAATGGGAGAGCAGTCTAGCTTCCCTGTAGCCAGCACCAAGTACTAGCAAAGCAATTTATGAGCACTTCATGTAAAGCATTTGTAATCCTTGCCTCAACTCTGGCAGGTAGATGTTTTTCATTTCTGTTTGACACGGGGGAGTCTGAGGCTCAGAGTTTAAAGGACTCCCAGCTATTGGACTCCAATGCAGGCGTGTCCAGTTCTGAAGCTACACCAGGCTGCCTTCTTCTGGACTGGGCAAAGCTTTTAGCTCTGCTGGAGGTTCCCAGGCTCTAAAGGCAGGGAAGGGGGTGTGGGCAGGAGGAAGTGGCATTATCTTGATTCCTACAGTGGTCGTGGAAGAGACGTGCTGGTTTGGATTCTGCACCATTTCCAAACTCCTTCCCTGACTTACAACAGCCTCTGAAATGCCAATTAAAATTCAAATACCGCTAACGTATAATAACCATAGTGATCCTCCCTGTGTCTGTAAAGGGCATTAGAACATACATATCTCGTGTTTTCAGCTTTCCCTCACTCTGTCCTCTCACAACCATGTACTATGTCAATATTTTTCTCATTGCGCATGTGAGGAAGGGGAGCTCCCACGGCTAGATAGGAGCCGGGACTCCAGCCCCAGTGTCCTCCTTTTAAGGGTCATCGCTTGAGGGGGATCAGCATGGTTAAGTGCTGGGGGGCTGGGGTAAGATAAAGAGGACCAGGGGACGGCTTCATTTGCCTATTGGAGACAAAATGAACCAGGAAATATCTCTAAGAAGACTGGATGGCAGTGGGTACACAGATGAGGCGACCTTTCTTGACTGATGTAGCCCCTGTCCCGAGACACCTTGGGTTTTCCTGCCTCCTCGCCACCTGGCCCAGGGCACCCCCTCTACTTGCTGAAATCCTCTCTATCCATCAACCCCAAAGACAGTTGCTCCTTCGAGAAGTCTCCTGACCGTTCCCAGGATGGCTAAGTCTTCCCTCCTCCAAGTGCCCTGTAGGCTGGCACCAGTCTGCCCTTTAGCCTGTTGTTTACTTTGTCAGGAAGGCCTGCTTTGTCAATGTGGCAAGGCCCTCAGCTCCCAAGGGGAGGCCATGTGCTCAGCATCCGGGTGAGATGTAGCCCCTGGCCCAGGCCCTGCACACAGAAGGTGCTCCAATAGTGCTCCCTGATGAGGGGGTGGGAAGACACGGCCAGCCCCAGGAGAGGGTAGGGCCCAAAGTGCTAATGGCCCCAGAAGGGTGGTCAAGGGCAAAGAGCTACTCTTCCCAAATAGCCTTCATGCTCCTCGTCCTGCTTCCCACCAGAATGCATGGGGTGTGGAGGCAGGAGCTGTCCGCGGCTGGTCATGGGTAGAGCCGCAGTGCCAGTGGCCATGGTGTGGGGAGATAGACACGCTGGCTGGGCCCAGTCTGCCGCCTGCCCAGAGCCTGTCCTGCACCTTGTGCAGCTTCCCCGAGGACAGGAGAGTCCCTCAACTGGAGAAGCTCCTCCTCCCATGCAGCCCGCGATGGAGTCAGGTTCAGGAGCTAAGGAAGAAGCTGAGGCCCAGGGAGGTCAACTGACTGGCCTGGGGCCCGTCGCTGGGGAACCCACATCTTTGGAGCCCCAGGCCAAGGTTCCTCCTCACTCAGGGGGAACTGGGAGTGGTTCTGGCGCAGGCAGGGGACTGTCTCTTGTCTCTCTGAACAGGTCCGGCGGCAGCCTTCAAGGTGGCCACGCCATATTCCCTGTACGTGTGCTCCGAGGGGCAGAACGTCAGCCTCACCTGCAGGATCGCAGGTCCCATGGCCAAAGGGCACGATGTGACCTACTACAAGACGTGGTACCGCAGCTCACGGGGTGAAGTACA
This sequence comes from Lutra lutra, assembly GCF_902655055.1. NCBI lineage: Eukaryota > Metazoa > Chordata > Mammalia > Carnivora > Mustelidae > Lutra > Lutra lutra. The sequence goes on along the minus strand of NC_062291.1, from coordinate 33,811,744 downwards.
GGTGTGCTCAGAGCGCCGGCCCATCCGCAACCTCACGTTCCAGGACCTCCACCTGCACCACAGCGCCCACCAGGCCAACGCCAGCCAGGACCTGGCCCAGCGCCATGGGCTGGAGTCGGTCTCTGACCACCATGGCAACTTCTCTATCACCATATACAACCTGACCCTCGCAGACAGTGGCCTCTACTGCTGCCTGGTGGTGGAGGTCAGACACCACCACTCGGAGCACAGGGTCCACGGCGCCATGGAGCTGGTGGTGCAGACGGGTGAGGGCTCCTCTACAGGACTGCTGGGGGGGGCGTGGCCATTGGGATGGCGCCCTAGGGCCTGGCTGGAAAGCGAGCCGAGGTGACAACGCGACTCTGGGGCTGGGCTGCTAGGGGCCGGGTGGCGTGACCACGTGTGATTCTGTGTCAGGAGGGGGGTGTGGTTCCAGATGGGTGACATGGACACTCCAGGGACGTATGTGGTGAGAAGAGGTGGTCATGGGGTGTAGGGCTGCGTGTAAGCCTCTCCGGTCGGTGGGGTGTGACAGAGAGGGGGGTGTGCATGGTTCTGTCTGGTAAGAGAGGGTACCAACCTAGGATGGGAGGTACCGCTCAGGACAAGACGGTGGCCATGATATGTGACCTGGGGTATGAGCAGGTGAACGCTTGTTGGGGAGTGACTCTGTGTGTGTGTGTGTGTCCCCAGGTGAGAGCGTGTGAGGCAACGGGCTGGGTGCCCGCAGGTATCCATACACCAGGACGTGAGAGTGATCCGGGCACACCCAGCCATGCGGTGAGAAGATGTGTCTGTGTGTGTGCGTGTGCTGGCTGTGACAGGCCCTCCTGACCTCAGGCCCACCTAACGCCCCTTCTCTTTGCTCCCACAGACAAAGCAACATCGACGCAGTGCATCGCGTACCCACCATCGCCCAGGGAGAGTGAAAGTAAGGGACTGCCCTTTTGGCCCTTTTGGGTTCTCTGTTCTCCTCTGCCCTCCTCTTGGACCCAGGCCCCACTCAAAACTCTGACCTCATCACCCCAAGCCCATGGCACCCCTGTTCTTCCTTCCCTGCTATTGCCCCTCCCTTTCACTGCCCCCTTCCCCAGAGCCATTGGGCTGAACTTCCCAGAAGCCCACTCCCCTTCCAAGGCTCAAAGCCCGGGGAAGCCGGCTCCTGGGGGTGGGGGGGTGCCCTGACAGTGGTCTCCGGCCAAGTGCCCCCCAGGACAGGTGCCGAGTGCCACAGCTGTTTTCAGGGGATGCTGCTCTTGCCCACCAGCGCTCTGCCCCATAGAAGGCTATGTGTGTGGGGGTCCTCTTGGCTTGTTAAAACTTCCTTGTTCTGTGCATGGGGGAGAGAGGACAGAGAGACTTGGGAAGGGGAACAGAACTACCTTTCCTAGAGCTCTTCCGACATGCCAGGCACTGTGCTCAGTCTTTACAAGTACTGGTATCCCCATGTAGTCTGATTAGAGCCCTCTGAAGCAGGCAGTACCACCTTCCCTTTCCATACATGGACAAGAAGCCCAGAGAGGGGACATAACTTGTCCAAATTCACACAGCTGGGATGTGCTCACTTTACCTTCCTCCCAGCTTGAGGAACGCAGAGGGCAGTGGATGGGAGGCAATCAGCCCCCTGCTTCTGGCCGTGGGAGGCATCCTATGGATGAAGGCAGGCCACTGCTTGGAGGGATGTCTGGGCACTCAGAGGCCAGGGCAGAATGCCCAGCAACTTGGAGGCAGCAGGCAAAGGGGAGACGTCTCCATTCTTTGGAGAGGAGAGTGCCTTGGCTTCCAGAGCCTTCTATCCATCAGTATCTACAAGGCATCTAATGTGGACCAGCCCTGGCCCAGCCCCTGGAGATACAAGAGTGCAGACCTTACCCCCCCTGCCCTCCAGTAGATCATGCACAAAGACTGAGGGCAGCTAGAACTTCAGCCCCAGCAAAGCCCAGCTCAAAGGTCGTGATGACTTTCTCCTCCAACCACTCTTGCTTGAACCAACAAACAGCTTAGCCAGGGATAAAATTAGAACACACATTTCCGTCTGAGCCAGACCTGCATGGAACTAAGGAACTCTGGTTCAAGCCCGTTTCTGTGTACCGCAAACCTGATGTGTCGCCTCAGCACCAGGCCACTGCTGTCTTCACTTCCTCCCCGGGCAGCTCCCTGGTGAGAGTGGACTGCTGTGTGTGCAAGCCCCCGGGGCGGGGGCCGAGCTTCACCTGGAGGGGGCCCACGAGTATTCACTTCCCCATTGCTCCTTCCACTCTGAGCAACCCACCAGTCCCCCTTCTTCCTCCAGGAGCTCGCAGAGCTCCCTTATAGACCGTCCCCTCTGCCACTGCCCACATTTCACTGGTGGGGAAACAGAGGCGCAGACAGGTGCGGGGACTGCTCCCAGTCTCTCAGCCAGAGCGCCTGGTTCTCAGTCACAAAGCCCAGGTGCTGGGTTGCCTTCCCCTCTCAACACCGATTTTCTGAAAATTAGTTTTATGAATTTAAGTCCTGGGGACAGATATTAGAGATGCCAGTGGGGACAATGAAGAAACAAGGTACAAAATAGAGGGAGCAGAGATTTAAAGATTTTTATTTATTTATTTGTCATAGAGAAGCGAGAGTGAGCACAGGCAGACAGAGTGGCAGGCAGAGGCAGAGGGAGAAGCAGGCTCGCCACCAAGCAAGGAGCCCGATGTGGGACTCGATCCCAGGACGCTGGGATCATGACCTGAGCCGAAGGCAGCTGCTCAACCAACTGAGCCACCCAGGCGTCCCGGGAGCAGAGATTTGATTCACTTTTCCTAATTAAGACTCTAGAGAAGTAGCTGCAGGAATTAAGGAAACAGAAGTGAACCGGGAAGGCCTGGAATTTTGGCTGGTAAGAACCCAAGGCTGAAGCAGAACTTTGAACTTGATTGTCAAGAGTGGGTCAAGTTTCCTTTGCTGGGCACCTGTACTCTTAGATGTTGACATTTGCCTTCTCCTCCAGGGATGCACAGCCTCACTCTGGTCCCTGCTTCCCTGAGCTACTGTCCATAGTGATCTAGTTCCCCAAGGGCCAAAGGGGTGTGTTTCCTTCTATCAGAACTGTTGAGGGCAGGGTGATGACTTTGCTGGTGACCTCTGGAGGCCCAGTCCCTTTCCAGACTCTTGGTTCTGGAGATCTGGAGACTCTAGCTGTGGTGGAGTCTTATCACTAAGGTGGACATGGTGTCCGAGGAAGAGGAACCCAGTTATCCTTTTGGGTAGGGTGTGGGGGTTTGGGGGCAATATTTCCATTCTCCTGGTATCATGGATCCTCTGAGAAATGGGAGCATGTGTATCCCTTCCCCACTAACAGGGAGGCAATCCATGTTACCCAAGAGGCTGAATCTGGGATCAAAAACTCCAGTGCCCCTGAAGCCAGGGATCTGGGGAGGGTGGGGACCGTGGTGAGCAGCCAGCTGCCAGCCTGTAAGTGCGGTTCCAATTGCTGCGTGCTTGAGGGGGGCCGGGGCTGCCACAGCCTCTCCATTTCCCAGCAAGGTCAGAAGTCCAGATTTTATAGAAACCCTCAATTTAAAAAAATGTTGCCTCCCCGCCTCAAAGAAAAAGAAAGAAATTATGTACCATGTGGGCCATGACAGGATGGCAAGTAGATGGCAATAGACAGTGGGCACACATCTGTTTTCTAATGGTTTGGAAACATTTGCCCAGTGACCCCTGTGCTTAGTGGGCCTCAGGGTGGGCTGCTGGGTATTGCCCTCAGTGCTGCCAACCTTTGGAAAGACCCCAGTCCCTGCTCGCACTAAGACAGGTGCCCCACAGGTACCCCAGCCCTGGTACCTGGTTGGCTAATGATGCTTCCAGCCAAGTGGCTCTGGGATTTTCTGTTCTCCCTGCAGCCCTGTCTCCTAATGGTCTCTTTGGGAAGTAAGAGGGTGGCTGGGCTAGGAAATCATCTGAAAGCCCAAGTCAGTCTGACACTGGGGGAGGAGGGGAGAGAGGCTGAGGAAGTTGGTCTCCAAGGAGCCCCCGACTGTTGAGGGGCTGTGGTTTTTTCACTGAGGCCAGGGAAGGGGCCTGGGCAGGCTACCTCCTGCCAAGCAACCTCCTTGTCGCCCTACACAGCAGAATGTTTGGTTTGCTTTCATTCAACCCCCTCCTGGGGGAACCAGGCAGCCTGAAGGAACTTCCTGCTCCCCTCTCGTGCCTACCTGCCTACCCACCTACCTACATACCCACCTACGGGATATAGGCAGGCTCTAGACAAGGGTGTACTGTGCAGAAGGGTAGGGTTGGGTGGAACTCCCCTCCAGCCTGCTGTGTAAGGGCCTGGCATAGTTCTCAGGGTTGGCCTGGCAGCTCTCTCTGCCAGTGCCTGGTCACCTTCCTAGTGAGCGTGGCTCTAGAAGGCTACCAAGCAGGACCCCTCACCCTCTCCTCCTCAGGTACTGGCCATGCTTATGGGAGGGGGTGGGGAGCTGGGGCAAGGCTGGGCTCTGCAGAAGAGCCCATAGCTTCTAGGGCAGGTGGTCCCACAAAACTGTCCCCAGACTCCTGTCTCCCTGTCCTGACCTCAACTCTCAGACCAGGTTGTAAGGAAACCAGGTCCTGATCCCCTGGAGGGCCCACAGAGGGGGATCTCTGCCTGGGGACAGGAGTCAGGCCTGGAGTGGGGACAGGGATCCCCAGTGAGTAAGCATCGAACCCCACTGAACGTGGCTTAGTAGCAGTCTGGAGCCCTGCTCTGACGACTAGAATAGAGCACTTTGCAACCCCCTTCTCAGTGCCCACCAGAAGGTCCTATGACAGGGAGTTAGAAATCCTTGAATGTCTAAATTACAGAATGTGTCTACTTTCACTACTCCACGTCAAACCGCAGCCTTGCTGAGATGTGCAGGGAACCTGCTTTAATGTGGACTTGAACTTGCTCTGTAATTAGCACAGCAACTGTTCCTGAACAGTGGGTAGGTCTAAAGTGCCTGTAAACAGTTTGTTCTCTTCCGTGGTATGAACAAACCCCCGGAAAGCTTATTTACACCATCATGGTGTTTAGCAACACAATGAGATAAAAACAGCCTTTATTCCCAAATAAATAGTGCAAAGGCAACACCAGGACCACAACCCCTCCACCTTCCCCAAGCTCCCTGGGAGCCACATTGACGACGTGACAAGGTATCCCAGCCCATATTTTGTATTTTGGGAAGGGCTGAAATTGGGAAGGAAATGCATTTACGCTGGTTGTGGTTCCGAGGGCACGTCTGTTCCCAGCTAAACTCCTGGCGTCAGCAGACAGGCTGAAACAAATGAAGCCTTCCATGCTGTTGGTGGGATGGTAACGTGGAGGGCGATTAGACAGCAGCCTGGAGGAAAATGCATGTACTCTTTGCCTCAGCACTTTCGCCGCTGGGAGTTTGCGTACGGGGTACTTTCCCAAGAGAGCAACGATGCATGTGCAAGGAGTCCGCGGCTACGTTATTAGTTACGGGGAAAAATCAAAGCAATCTGCATGTCCACCAGTGGGGGACTGTCTCCATAAATTCTGGGGTAAGCCCAGCGACAAGGCGCGAGGCAGAATGAGGTAGAGCTCTGTGCCATCCAGAGCTGTCCGTGGGCAACGTGACATGCTAAGTGGGCAAAGCGATTGTCATGAAAAGCAGCCATTTGCTGTGTATGCAGGGAACAAATCTGGGCTGCACGCAAGGAAAGTGTGGACAGGGACTGCCTCTGTAGGGGGCCCCGGGGGGAGGAGGAGCAGCAGGAGGAGGAAACTTTTTTTTTTTTTTTTTTAAGATTTTGTTCATTTGACAGAGAGACAGTGAGAGAGGGAACACAGCAGGGGGAGTGGGAGAGGGAGAAGCAGGCCTCCTGCTGAGCAGGGAGCCTGATGTGGGGCTCAGTCCCAGGACCCTGAGCCTAAGGCAGATGCTTTAATGACTGAGCCACCCAGTTGCCCCAGGAGAAAACTCTTAAATATATTTTAACATATATATATATACATATATATATACACACACACACATATATATGTATATATATACACACATATATATATAAATTATATGTATATTAATTTATAAAGTCTAAAATTTTAAAACACTGGATAAGGATTCACATTTTTCTAATTCTCACCCACATCTCCCCCCGTGACTTGTATGTGTGAGATCACTTCCAAAAGCTGTGTCCAGAGCTAAGGGGTCTCTTGGGATGAGTGGGGCTTTTGTTCATTTTGATGTTTTTTTTCTTATTGTTACAATGTATATAACATAAGATTAGCAATTTAACCACTGTTAAGTGTGCCATTAATTCTGCTCACCATGTGGTGCAACCATCACAGCTATGTATTTCCAAACGTTTTTCACCACTTGGGTTCCTTCTGACCTTGAATGTCAGGACACAGGGTCTGTGAAGGACTTGCTTTCCCTTTCCAGGGAACAACCTGTGGCCCAGGGCAGCTGAGCCGCCCCAGGGGCCTGGGATGAAGACCCCGCTCTCTCTTTCCCAGAGCTGCCTTTGCTCTAAGCACCTGGCCTCATCTCTGTGTGCCCTGGGCCCATGTGGGCAGGTGGCATGGGGCTCTCTTTGAAAGGGGATCCCTGGGCCTTCTCTGCCTCTGCAGGTCACTGAGGGTCTGGCTGCGGGGCCTGGGTAAAGCTGGGTCCCCCTGCTGCCTGGAACTTTCCTCTGGGCTTCAGTCTCCCCTCAGGAGAAATGGAGGAAATGGAGTCTCACTGTGGCTCTCTTTCTCCTCACAGGCATCACAGCTGCTGCCCTGGCTACCGGCGCCTGCATTGTGGGCATCCTCTGCCTTCCCCTCATCCTGCTCCTGGTCTACAGGCAAAGGCAGGTGGCCTCCAACCGCCGTGAGTATCCTCGCCTGCCTGGGGTGTGAGAGTGCCAGCGATCCGCCCCAGCCCCCAGCTCAGCCCCTGAGATCAGCAAAGGCAAGAGGCAGGCACATTTCCTCTCTGTTCCAGAGATGGAAGCTGCTCGAGTCCCTGCAAGGAGCATGGTAGAGAGAGGAGGGGACCCAGGTGTGCCATTTGGGGGGCCTGAGTGCCCACCAGCCTCAAGTGGTCCTGGCTCGGCACTCAGTAAATGTCTATTGACTGAATGAATAGTCACACAGAGTGGTTCAAACTGGTTTATAAAATTGCCGCCCCCGGAGATCCTTTGCGGATCTGCTTTAAGGTAGGGGTAGGCTTGATTTGTAACCAGCATTGTAACTTCTGGGACAAAAACGACCTTTGGATTACTAGAACTGGAAGGGATCCTGGAGATAACTTAATTCAGTTCTTTCTCTGTGGAGCTGAGAAACCTGAGCTTACTAGCGGGGTTAAATCGTTAACCGAGTGTTCTTGAAGTGCGTAAATGGCGGAGCTGGGACTCAAGCCCAGAGCTCTCCACTCAGGCTCCTCCCACCAGATCATCAGAATGCTCACTGGCATGAACATCCTGGCCACAACCCCAGCCTGGGAAGGTTGCTGTGCTAGGTCCCATGCCAAGGATGTTATATGCCTTCTCTCCTAACGATGCGACAACTTGGTCCGACAATTCTTCCTCCTTGACAACTGAGTAAACCGAGGCACAGAGAGGTTCAGTAACTCACCAAGGGACCCTCACAGTCAGCGGCGGAGCCAGGCTTCGGGTCATGGCCACAAATACCGTTTCATCCTCCTTTGTGGTACAGTGGCCCTTGCCCTTCCTCTGACCACACCCCTGAACCTGGGCTAGCCTGAGGCCTCCAGGAGCAGGAGGGTGGGGAGGCCTCTGCTCCGGCCCTTGCATCACCTCTCCTGCCTCTTCCCCTCTGGCCGGTTGCAGAAGGTAGTAGAGAGAGAGCTGCTCTGTTGGCAGGTGGCTTTTGGCTCACACCCAGTTTCCTCTGGCTGGACCATAACATCTGCACTGCCCTCTCTCCTGGGGGGCCCAACCTGGAGCCCCCACAGTCGCTCACTCAGGGGCTGTGGTCGCCTTTCCCTTACTCTCAGGACATCCACACTCCTTTCACAAAACCCGCCATAGCCTACTGCCAGAAATACCTGAGATTGGGGATGTCGGGGGGGAGCAGGTGGGTCAAGGGCTTGGAGCAGAAAGAGGAGCCCATGACTCTCAAGCAGGGAGAGTCATCACTGTGGAGCTGCCGTGAGCTTGTGTTCATCTGTGCAGTGTTTTCACGCAGGTGAGGAAGGGACGAGGAGGGAGACACACTCAGCTCTCAGTAAAGAGCTCCCAGTGCTGCACGCATCCTCTGAAACTAAACGGACCCTAATTCTGTGACGTGCAGCTGCTTACAGCTCCTTATCCCCATATTAAATTAAATATATGCGGTAACAAGAAGGTGTCAATAATTTATCTTCTAATAAAAGTATTTTGGGGGCACCTGGATGGCTCGGTGGGTTAAGGCCTCTGCCTTCAGCTCAGGTTGTGATCCCGGGGTCCTGGGATAGAGCCCCAAATCGGCTCTCTGCTTGGCAGGGAGCCTGCTTCCTCCCCTCTCTCTCTCTGCCTGCCTCTCTGCCTACTTGTGATCTCTCTCTCTGTCAAATAAATAAATAATCTTAAAAAAAAAAAAAGTATTTTGGAGGCCAGTTGGCTCACCCCTTTCCAAAAAAAAAGAAAGAAAGAAAAAATGAGTTATAGGACCAGAGTCTTCGAGACAGACCCAAGAGGTGATGGGAGAGAAACCACATGCAAAATGGAGAGGGAGGGGAGATATGGGTCCTTTTTTCATCTAGTCTTGTGAGAAGTGCTGCTGCTGGAATTATGGGAACAGAAGTCACTGCGAAACACCAGGAGTTTGGCTGCAGGATGGAGGCTAAGTGCCCGGGTTGGGGGGGCAGTCCAGGGAGGGAGGGAGGGGACAGCAAGCGTGTGTGGGTTGCTGCAGGCAGGGCGCTGGCTCTGAGCATACGCAGGGAGGAAGAGAGAAAGGGCTGGGAGCACTGAGGCAGGCAGCCTCCTGCAGAGGTTGATCGGTGTGGAAACCAACCCGGTTTCAGATGGAGATTGGGTTTCCCAGCTCTAAAGTGGGTCCAGAAACCCACCCCCTCAATGGGTGGAGAGAATGAGCCCAGGGAATGCTGGGCACCTGCCCAAAGCCCGATGCACAGAGCCGCCTGCTAAACGGTAGCCATGACTCCTTGCGAGAGCAGAGATTTTAGGAGCCTTTGTGCAACTTCCCTTGTGTTCCGTGTGTGACCCTCCCGCCCACGTTTCCCCACAGTGACCATGGTGGAGCTCTTGCAAATGAGAAGTGTTCAGGGAGCTGCAAGGAAGAGGGAAGTAGGGCCACGGCTTCTGGTTGGGGGCCTGCTTGGGGGTGGGGAATCGTGGGAGTGGGACAGTGCAGCAGCAGCTTGGAGGAGCATTAGAAAGTGGCGGAATGGCTGAGAAGTCAGGGGGTCTCAGGCCCCTATGGCTCCCCTGAGAGATGTCACTGCTACAGCCACCCTCTAGGCAATGTGGAGGACGGACCAGAGAGTTCCAGTTAGGGACTCCAGTTAGGGACTGAGTTCGCGGCCCTCCCGCTCAGTAAGTCATGGCGACAGACCAGAGTATGGCAAGTATCCAAACAGGAAATAGCAAATTCAGGAGAGAGGCCTTTACCTGATACCTAAATCAAAGGTCTCGCAACACCTAATGAAGCCATAGGAGAAAGCATTGGTTGCCTTTGGCCTCCTGGGGACAAGCACCGTCTCCTATACTTGTGAAATGCAGCCCGAGTTTCATTTATCACCGGTTAACACAAGGCTCACCGAGGCCTTGCGTGCAGGGCAAACACTGCCGTGTGGGCCTCCTGAACCAGCAGAAGGTGGATCCAGGGCTGAGCGTGGCCCAGCCTGGCCTTGCTCCTGTTCCTCGAAGGGCATCTGGCAGCAGGGACAGGGATGCTGTCTAGGGAAGCCTCTCCTTTGTGACTAGCTTCTCTGTCTGTATGTCCCCCAGGTGCCCAGGAGCTGGTGCGGATGGACAGGTAAGGCCTCTGGAGATCTTCCTGAGAACAGTGCCTACAGCGCCCCCGACCCCGACTCCCAGCCTGGCAAGCTCTTTCTCTCCCTGTCTCTCCCTGGGCCTGCGGCTCTGTTGGGCACGGTCTACACTCAGACCATAACTGGACTTAATGCGGGGGTGGGGGGGTCACTCTTTGCCTGGACTGGACTCCCCTTCACCAGCTTCCTTTCCCCGCTCATCCCGCTGATAACTTGTCCTGGGACAGGGCTCAGAACACAGACAAGGCCTTCCGGGTCCTCCCCAGGCCCTGGGTCAGCTGTCAAGAAGGAGAGCTGTGCAGGAGGCTCCTGTACAGCCCTCCAGGGCACAACTGCTTAGCAAAGGGTCTGCCATCTGCCACTGAGGCCTACACATCTGTGCTCTCCTTGCCACTGCCCACCCCCCACCCCGCCCAGTAGGCTGAGCTCTAACACTGCTGGGATGAGCCCGGCACCTTCCTTCAGGCCTAGTGTCAGCTGGTCAGGCTGGGGCAGGAGGAGGAAGCAGCTGAACTGGGGACAGACACTGAAACATGCAAAGGGGGATGGCACACCCCCCAAAGGGGGATGACCTCCCTGTAGAGCACTCCAAGGAGAAAGTCATCAGGCTACCGCAGGCCACCAGGGCAGAGGCTGGCCAGGGGCTCCTAGTGGGGCAGCGGGCAGGGCACATGGTGGCTGGGAGAATGTGTGTTGGTGTGCTCGGTGCAGGAAGCGGCCATGGAGGCTGGCATGGCGGGGGGCGGTATCCTCAGGAATGAGCCCCACTCGGAAACTTGGCCCAGTTACCTCTACCAGCAAACCCAGAGTGCCTCTAGGTGTTTGAAAGAGATGATTTTCTAGACAGGTCAAAGGAGATCCTGCCAGTGATCCTGCCAGGATCTCAGAGTTGGCGGCAGGGGGTGGCGGTCTCTTTCGAGGTGGTCCCGCTGCCAAGTAGGAAGAGGGAGGACCCTGCTCCCCACACCATACTACAAGCATTCAATGCTAATGCCATCAGCTCTATTGACCAAAGAGAAACCTGTTACAGGTTCCCAAATCTGGTGTCCTGAGCATGTCTCTGACCCCAGGCTTCCCAGCTGCGCCCAGGGCGGACGGCCAAGTAACGAATAGGATGCCGCCTTGAGCTCAGGGGAGATGAGTATAAGTCGTGCCCTTTTCTCTCTGACCCTGGCTCCTCCCTTCCTGCGGGAAGAGGGTGCAGAAGCCTGGGCTGTGAAGGCAGGGGTGGGGAGGGAAGCAGAGGAGTGGGGCAGGCAGGAGGGTAGAGGCCCAAACCTGGGCAGCGCAACGGACTGAGCCAGCTCTCCTTTCCTAGTGGCAACACGCAAGGACTCGAAAATCCTGGCTTTGAGGCCTCCCCGTCCTCCCAGACCATGCCAGAGGCCAAACCCAGGTCTCCACTGTCCTACATGGCTCAGCGGCAGCCTTCAGAGTCCGGGCGGCACCTACTCTCCGAGCCGGGCACTCCTCTGTCTCCACCAGGCCCTGGGGATGTCTTCTTTCCAACCCTCGGTAAGTGTAGTCCAACAACCCACCCCCGCAGAGCACAACAGCCTGCGAGGTCATGACCTCCCTGTGGCCTGCAGGGCAGCAGCCTCCCTCCCCTTGTGAGGCCTTACAGCCTCCCCGTGTGGGCTTAGGGGGTGAAGGACTGAGAAGCTCCCCATTCATTCTACTTCTCCTTTTTTTTGCAGACCCCGTGCCTGACTCTCCAAACTCTGAGGCCTTCTAGACCAACTGGGGCCAGCGGGCAACTGTGGCTGGGCCTGGGGCAGGTGCATCTGAGGCAGAGCTGACCTTCTTGAGTGGCCCCTTAGCCTTGACGCTGGTCCTGGTTTCCTCCCTCCTGATCTGAGCCCAGACTCTCTGAGATACCTCTGATGGCCAGACCCTCAACTCCTCTGGGTGCTATAGGGCAGAAGGGAGAAGGGGTTGGATGGCTCAGCCCCTGTCTCAAGGATGGTGGGGTGCTGGGAGCCCACCCCAGAGACCTGAACTTTACCAGCTACAAATGCCAAATGGCCTACATCCGAGAAGTTCAATAGTTTCCAGCCTATGGCAGCTTCTCTCCCTGGGACATGAGCTTTGTGACCGGACAGCCCTGATGGGACAAGATGGGCACTGGACAGAACTCCTCTCTCCTCTTTCCCACATAGTGCCATCCTCCCGGCACGAGACCCAGGACATGATGTGGAAAGACTCCTCCTCAGTGTGCTAGATCTAGCTTTCCTGACCTCGCCTGAGGCTGCTCCTCTATCAGACTCCCACTCTGTGAGCCCGGAGCTCTGATGCTGGGCCTGCCTGCCCCCAGGGGCCATGGGAGCCTTTCCCAGCTGTCTGCTCCCAGCAACCTCTCCCAGTAGCTGTCTGCCAACCGGTTAAACAAAAATGGGCTCCCGCTGCCTGCCCTCTGGTCCCCAGAGTTCACTGGCCAGGGTCCCCAAAACAGGAAGTGCACCCCGAGGCACAGTGGCCACTGTGGGCCAACTGGGATCTTGGGCAATGGGGGCCAGGCCAGAGGTTGCAGTACCCACCGCAGATGGGGGTGATGGAGAGCATGGGGAACCTGCTGGGAAGGTGAGTGGCTCCACCTCTTCCCCTCCCCCTCCACTGTGCAGTGTGCTTGGTACAGAAGGTGACCGCACACTGTATTGTCCCAACTGTGACCCTCCCACCAGTGGAAAGAGGAGGAAAACTCCACAGGCAGCAAGTGCAAACCCTGTGAAAAAACTGTAGGAGATGGGCTTGAATCCCTGCTCTGCTTCCAGGAGTGCCTGGGAGCCCCCCATCTCCTCCACCTCCCCTGCCCAGTCTTTGGTCTTCCATTCCACTTAATCTGGGCTGAGTCTCCACTGCAGAGGGACCCTGTGGGGTGGGGGTGTACATAGAAGGGTCTGGGGCCCTGTGCTCCATCTCCTGCTTCCGACCGTGTCCTGGATTGTTTTTATACACCATGTGCAAGGGAATGCTTTGTGGAATTTTGATTAAAGCGTTTTAAGACACAGAGAGGAATGGGGGGGGGGGGCGCTCTGCATACTCTGGGGTGGGAGCAGGGAATGGGGTGGGGGGGCCCGCGAGGGGAAGGGGTGAGTTTGAGTGGGTAGGGCCCAGGTAGTGCATGGAGGAGAGCGTTTAGCTCAGCAGCCCAGGCGGGCTCTGCTGAGCTGGACCCCGGGGCGCAAAGCCAGGACTTCAGGCTGGCAGAAGGGCCCAGCAGGCAGGGAGAGCCCTCTGGATGGCCTGAAGAGGTGGGGGACAGGAGTTGGGGGAGGAAGAATGCAGCTCTGGGCTCTCTGGGAGCAGTGAGCCCCCAGGCCTGCAGCTAGAACCAGGGAGGTCCCCTGGATACACGGCATTGCTTCTGAGCTCCCTGTCAGGCCCGAGGGCATGGGCAGTGTTGGTGTCCTGCTATGCCGGCGTGGGGCCTGGGGGGTTGGCCTTGAGGAAAGAGTGGGCCTGGGCCTGGAGACTGCATGGACACCTGCAGTGGCCAGGACACCAAAATCCCGGTTCCTGCTCTGTCCCGGGGGTTCCTCTTCTATTCCATCTGCTCCCTGGACACTCTGTGCCGGCTGCCATAGAAAGAGGGTGCTGTTCTAACAGCTCTTGGGGGCCCATGGCAGAGATGGGCAGGGTGATACATGCTCAAGGCTGAGCTTGGCTACCCCTAGGATTGAAGGAAAAGCCTACAGACCAGACCCACCTCCCATCCCCTAGCTCAGAAAGAGTGCTCCTGCCCTAGGGGAAGGCTGGTCTGGCCCATCCCTCAGCTTTTGACCTCTAGGCAGAAATAGTTTCTGAGAATTTGGCTGTCAGACCCCAAGCCTGGCTGCTGATGTGTGGAGGGAGGGAGCGAGGGAGGGAGGAGGCCCCAGAGCAGAAAGCCACCACACTTCCTCCCCAGCTTCCTCCTGCGTGGCCTCGAGATCTTCTTCTCTGGACCCTTACAAGTGAGCACATCACAGCTTCGTGGTTTCCTGTTTTCAGTGAAATTTACTCTGAGCTCCAGGCTCCATCTTTATCCTGGACCACACGCTCCGCCCCCAGGGCCCCTAAGACATCCTCCCTGCTGCTAAGGAGGAGGGGCAGGAGGCCAAGAAGCCCCCTAGACTCACCTGGGGGGTGGAGGTGCCCTGGGATCATCGCACCTGCCTCTCAAGGGGCTGGGAGGGACACTGGGGCCTCTGGAGAGTTGGCCAGGCAGGGTGAGACCGAGGCAGGAGGCCAATGGATCATGGCACTGGCTGAGGCCCTCAGAAGGAAATCTGCTTTGAGGCCCTAAGTTACTGTTAAGAAATAGATCAGGAATTATAAGGGCCATCATTCCTGTAACCTTCTCATGTTCCCATTTAATAAAGACAACCTGCCTTTATTCCCTCCAAGGGAGAGGCCAATGGAGGGGAGTTGATGCTCTGAACACATGTCGTGGGGCCCACAGGGGATGCTGCTGTTCGATCGGGCTGGCCCTGCCTGGGGGGTCAGTGATGAGGGGCACTGGGGTAGGTATGCAGGAACTCGGGGGCCTGCTTCTCAAAAGCCCAGCTCTGGGGTCGAGGGGCCAAGGCACTGCTTTCTCCAGTGAGGGCTCTGTCTCAGGAATGCATCGTGGAGAGATGGCTTACAGAGGTCCAGTCACTCTCCATCCCAGCTTGGGCACTGTTTCCTGGAAGGGGCGTTCCTGAGTGTCAGCTAGAGCTCCCCAAGGCTGGTATGACTGTGATTTTTCAGGGAGGTGCAGGGACACAGCAGGAGGTAGAAAGAGACTGGGGTTGCCTGCCAGGACGCCAGGTGCAAAGACCTCTTGAGAAGTAGGCACTCACAGCCCAGCTTGGCGGGTGTCCCAGCCCACAGAGGGCACTGGTCATCTAGCCCTTCCACTGGGTAATCCCTGGGCCTGCTTGGCACGGTTGCCTCTCTTTCCTGTACGGATGCTAGTCTCCCTAACTATTCCAGGAGTTCCAACAGGGTAGTGGGTCCAATAACAGGCTATCCTCTGGACCCAGTCTCAGAGCTGACAGCTGAAGCATAGCCATGGGGCGAGGGTTGAACCAAGATGCGAGGGTCCTGTTCTCTGGACCCCTCCCGGGGCCCCCCTCTGGCTTCCCACCAGCTCTGGTTCTTAGCGGTTCTGTCCGTGCTTGGTGGGATCTCCCAAAGAGCAACATGATGTCCTGAGTTTGTGCAGGCGGGGGGGCAGAGGTTTCATTCTGTCTCGCCATTCTGATCTAGTGGTCTTACTTCCTAAAATACATGTTGGGATGGATTCTGAAGTAGCAATGTAGCTTAAGGAGAAAATGCTGACATCAGCTAGCCACGTGCCCTGGGCACCTGATGGAGAAGTGGCAGCTGGTGGGTTATCTCTTGGCCTTTTCTGTTACAATACTGTGTTTTCCAAAACACTTACACGTGTTAACGTTATCACTTTTTGGATTCCCCCTCCCCCACCAGAAAATGCTCGGAGGCTTTACTGTGTTCCATTTTATGCGCAGGAAAACCGAGGCTCTAAAACATTTGTGTCTTGTGACAATAAGTGAATGTGGAACTGGGACTAAGACCTGGGTCTTCTGCTTCTCAGGCCTGTGCTCCTTCCTCTTCACTGAACTGAATGGCATCAGAGGCCAAGACTCAGGACCTCCAAGGACCAGGGCCGGGGGTGGGGGTGGGGGTGGGGGGTGGTGAACCTGGGCCCACAAGCCCATGGTTCCATTTCTTTTGCTTCATTCTTGCCACTCCCCTTTCTGCCTGGCATCCCTGAAGCCACAGGACTCCTGGTGAGCACAAGGACCTGTGCCCTAGACTTGCTTACCATGGTGGAGGGGAAGGGAGATGCTCCTAGCTGACCAGAGAGCCCCAGGGTCTCTGGGAGGCCCTGAACAGGTTGCGTGCAGCACATCTGAGCTGCTGCAGGACAGCCCTCAAGACGCAGGGCAAGGGAAGGGTTTGAACGTCACCATGCTGGGCCGGAGAAGCCTGGCTTAACTCGGTGTGCCGCACAGGGAAGGGGCCAGGCTGGGGCTTCCTGAGCTTGAGCCAGCGGAAGGAGGCTTCCTCAACAGCAGCGGGGTCCAAGTTTAATACACAGAAGAGCTCTTGGCCCTAAAGATAGGAGGTCAGCTGCCAAGGGCAATGTACCCGGCTCACAGATTTTCTCTAGGCTACCGCTGGCAACTCTTGGACCAGCAAGTGGGCAGGGGGTGATTGCTGTCCTTCTCTCTGGACAGGTGACTTCTGCAGGTTCCCACCAGCCTGAGATGCCAGAGCTGGTTGGCTGGGATTTGTGTGGCAGGGAGGTCCCCCCGACAGGCCCTCCCCCCATCTTCATCCTCCTGCCAAGGTGCCTCTGTGACTGGGGCTCAGCTCCTGACCTCCCAGTTGCCTTCCGCCCTTCCTCCCCAGGCCTGGCCCTTCCTCTTGCAGAGGCCTCCCTGATGGCCCCTTAGACCCCTCCCCCCAGCCTGGCCTTCCTAGCGGCCTGAAGCTAGCCAGAGAGCAGAAGCCGTACAATGACTTCCCCTGGCTGGGTGGCACACCATTGTGTGACAGGCCTGGGTTGGTCCGGATGCCCCCTGCTACACAGCTGTTCCTAGCTCTGGGTGATACAGGGCTGAGGGCTGGGTGGGGACAGGAATATACGGTTTGCAGGAAATTGGGGGGAGGGGGCCCAGGGTCAAATGAAAGGATAGGAGGGCTCAGATACAAGATTTCTCTTGGTAGCTGAATCCCAGGCCGCTTGCTAAGAGAACTTCACTCCGGAAGTCACAGACGCAAGTGATGTCTTATCCCGAAAACCTTCCCGGGCTCCTGGCTCCAAGTTCCTGGCACTTCATCACATCACCAAGTGGTAACTCTCTGTTATGTGTCCATCTCCCACTAGTCTGGGGGCTCCTTGAGGACAGGACTGTACCCAACTCATGTCTGACTTCCGAGCCTCTGGCACGGGCCGGGCACGTATTTTGTGTTGAATGAATGAAAGAAAGAATAAAGGAACGACCCTTAACTTGCTCTTGTGAGGTTGGTCCTGTGCCAGCGAGGGCTGGCTTGGACCAGCTGATAACTGCAGGTGGAGACAAGATGGTGAGCAGGTCTGCCGGGCATCTCTGGACTGATACGTGCAGAATGGCGCCCACCCCTAAGACCATGGTGACCTTTCCTGGAGCCTTGGGAAGATGCTCAGGGCTCTGGCTGGTGCAGGAGGGCTCAAAACAACCCTATTCTTGAATAGCCATCCAGTGAAATCTATGCAACAGGAGGGAAGGGACCCCGTCTGGTCACCTCTGGCTTGGTGACCCTCAATTTTGTGCTTGACTCTGGGGGTTCACTGTCTAGAGGGGACAGTCAGATCACTGGAAGCAAATCTTTGTGGGTCCAGTGCTCCCTGGAGGCAGATGCCCATCATGGCTGGACGCTGGCGGCTTGTGCCCTATCCTCACCCTGGCTCAGCTGTACTGGGAAGGACTGGAGGGGGCACATGGGAAAGCGGTGCGATCAGCCCTTAGGCAATGTCAGCCCAGAGGCAATGTCACCAGGAGGAAATATAGATAGAGTCACACTCTTGGCTCTGAATGCTGCCACGGGCTCCACAAACCCACCCCTGGTCATTTCTTGCTCTTGGGCCTTTGTTTAGGTGGATCTCTGGGTCCCCGATATGCCTTGTTGTGCTAACGATGACAGAGTGACAAGACAGCCCAGCATCACCTCCTCCAAGAAGCCTTTCCCAAGCCCTTGTTAGTGCTCCTGAATGCAGGCCCATCCGCATGTTGGCCCCTGAACCCGGAGACCCTCACTGCATCCCTTCCTTGGCTACCTTCTATGGTGGCAGGGACCACTACTGCTTCCTCCGGGTAGCCCTGGGGCCTGGCACATACTGGGCATTCAGGGAACACGGACTGGCTGCCTAAGCAAACGAACAAACAAATGAATGAACGGATGCCCTCCAGGGCTCAGTTCTCAACTCTGCTCTGGTACCGGCAATTCTTCACTGTCACGTGTCTCTTACAGAAGTCAAATACCAGGGATCTTTCCTCTACCTGAAGAAGCCAGGAAAAAAGTTGATAGATTCCTTTTGACCTAAAAAATGTCTCCTATAAATCTTTCCCCAGCTGGCCCTGATGCTGTCTGTCCCTATCACGGTGTAATAGCCCAGGAGCCATATACATATCGTCTTGGTCATGGCCTCAGGGAAGCCCAGGCCTGATCGAGTCATCTGGAAGGTGCTTTCTGGGGTCCGAGCTGGTGATGGACAGAATGAGGAAGGCAGAGAAAGGGAGATTATACCTCTCACCACCCAACTTCTCGTAGTCACATAGCAGGGAGCCGGGAAGCCTGAGATCAGCTTCAAGGCAGGACCCAAATGTCAGGGACCCACGTGTGAGGAGGCAGAGCTCATGGGTTTCCACTGGACTAGGCTGGGTCTCTGGTGGTGGTGGTTGGGGGCCGGGTGCGGTCAGAATGTCTGTCAACAGATGAAAACTCTTTCTGGCCATAGGGACCAGTCCCAAGTTCTGTAGGAACTGCTTGAGTAGCGGCCCACCCATTCCTGGTGGTTAAATGTGGCTGGGGTGATTTCACATTTCCCCAATTGTCCTTTCTTCTGAAGACCAAAAGGAAGCCAGATGTCACCTGCAAAACTCAGTGTCTCAGAATGTCCTGGGTCTCACTGACTGCCTCCCCACGAAACTCCAGGGCTTTGGGGTGTAGGGAAGGGGGGGAGCAGGGGTGAAATCGGTGTGTTTGCTGGCCTAGGTCAGGACAAGAAGCAGCACAGACTCTCAGTTTCCCACCCCAGATCTGTTCTCTACCCTTCCCTCGTTAACAAGCTCTGCTTTTGTCAGAGGCAGTGATATATCCCACATAATAAGCCAGTTCTGACAATCCTGGCATTTTTTCCAATCTCCTTTGGAGTGAGGGTGCCCATGTGAATCTTTTCTGGCCACAGACATAAGCAGAACCCTGGAAAGTAGTTCTGGAAAAAAATTTGCTTTCTTGATAAAGGGGCAGAAATAGCTTGCATAGTTCTTTGTCTTGTCATTTCCTGCCTTGAATGCTGACACGTCGGCTGGTGCTCTAGCAGCCATCATGCAGCCATGGGGGAAAGCTCGAGAGGCACTAGCTCTGACATCACAGAGCACAAAACCAAGATTTGTAATTCTCTCTAGAATTTTTGTTATGTGAATAAAATGCATCCTGATTTGTTGATGACTTGAGGTAAGTATCTATCACTTGTAGCCAAACACGTCTCTAAATGCCACTGGGAGATGACCAGGATGATGATTCGCCCTGAAGCTAGGTACAGGTAGGGAAGGGTTGTCAAAACAGTCCTTCCATGTCACTAAAGTAATGGATAGCCCTACATGTCCCCCCCTCGGGTAGTCATATGTGTCCTGTAAATATGTCTCTGTTTGGCTCACTGGGTGGGGATGGCTGCTCTGGAGCTAAGGATGCCCAGGGTGTGCCCACAGCCAGTCCCATACCCTCGGCATCTCAGGGTATGGATGTGGTTTCCTGGGATTGGTCAAATTCCACCTTCCTCCCCAGAGACAGTCCAGATAGACAGCCCAGCCCAGGCCTACTCTGACTCCATAGTCCATAGGGCTGCTGCCAAGATGGAGGGGTCTAACAGAGTCACCCATAGGGGACCAAGGGACAGGGCTGAGGCCTCATTAATGATCAGGTTCCTAGGGTGGACAGAGCACAAAAATGTCCCCAATCCTTTATACCTCCCTGTATCCACACTTTAAAAAATTCATTTGCAACTTGTTCCTCCAAAAGATAGGGTGGAGTTCTCCACACCTTGAACCTGGACTGGCTTTGTGACTTGCTTTGGCCAACAGAATGTGCTAAAAACAACCTCATTCCAGTTCCAAGCCTGGATTCAAGAGGCCCTGTGTGCTCCCAGTGTCCCTCCCGGACCCTTGCTAGCTCCGCTTGAACTAGCATGGGCTAGCCTTCTGGAAGAGGAGACACAGGTGGCCCTGTCACCCCAGCCGACAGGTGGATGACCCCCCCAAACCCCAGCCATCTAATGACACACAGCTGCTCCCCCCACAACCCCACATAGGCGGGAGCGCAGCTAAACCAGGTCTAAATTGCCAGTCTGCAGAGTTGGCGCTAAACCAGTGATCGCGTTCATCCCTGTACGTGGTTTGGTTTGCACTGCGGCATTATCGCGGCCACATGCATCTGACACTGTCCTCCTCCTCAGGGTTCTACCGAGCATTTCTGTAGACACGAGCTCACTTGTTTCCCCAGACACCACCTAAGAGGAGACATCACCTCCCTTTTCCGGATGACGAGACCGTATCCCGAGAGGTTCCAACTTGCTGGTGATTGCACAGCCAGTTCACAGCGCTCCTGACTCCAAATTTCACCCCCTCGATGGGCACACGGCTCCCACCCTGGCCCATCGCCCCGAGACCATCTCACCATCCAGTCCCACGGGGCGCGCCTCCTTCTCCAACCTTGCAAACCTCCCACGTTGCCTTGGGCAGGTGCTCTGTCCATTCAAGCACCAGACGGGACCAAGAGCATCAATCCCTTCCGACATGGACATATTGCAACAGCGTGTCACAGCAAAGTGACAGCAGGGAAAGGGCCAGAGAGCACCTTTCCTGTCTGGCACAGAGTGTGGGTGAATGCACTACTGGCAAGTAGAGTGAGGGTTGGCCAGGCTCCAAGGTGTGGGCTCGCTCTGCACCATCCCATAGAACTGCTGGACCAAAGAGGGCTAAACAGAGACTCTGAGTGGTTACAGATACAGGATGACAAGCACATGAGTTCTGCACATGCAGGTCCTCCACAAACACACGCGGGTCCTCCACAAACACACGCGCAGGTCCTCTATAAATACACAGAGGCAGACCTTCTAAAGGCACAACAAAGGACTTGTCAAAGATTTACCCACCTCGGACATTCCACTTCCACCCCTCTTGTTGCCCGCCCATCCCCTACAGAAGGCGGAGCCGGTCCTTCAAGCACCCTCCCTCCCTGCAGCTGGCGTGGCTCACCGACAGGGTGGGGGTGCCTTCGTCCTCCACCGTCACCACCAGGTGGTAGAAGCTCCGGTGCTCACGGTCGGGCGGGGCTGGCCGCGTGGAGATCTCACCACTGATCCGGTCCACGCGGAAGGTCATGTCCTCATTGCCCTCAGTGATATAGTAGGACAGCACACTGTTGATCCCGATGTCACGGTCGGTGGCTCTCACCTGGACCACAGCAGTACCCCCGCCCACGTTCTGCGGGGAGAGCAGGAAAAGGGGCTGTTGGTGGTGAGAATGCTGTGGGCACCGACTATATGCAAGGCTGTGTGACTTCACCGACTCTTCTCGGCAGCCCTGGGAATCAGACGGGATGCTATCCCCATTTACAGATGAGAAAACTGAGGTACAGAGAAAGCATGTCTGCTAGTCACACTGCCTGTCTGTGGTAGAGCCCAGGTCTGACTCTTGGGAGGCTGGTCCGAGACCTGGCCTTTAACCCACTGAGCCACCCAGGTGCCCCGAGACCTGGCCTTTAAACCCCTCTCCTGTCCTGCTTTCGTGGACGTCCAACCTGGCCTGACACCTAGAGATTTTTTTTTTTTTTTTTTTTTCTGGGGCAAAAATTTCCCTCAGTGCCTCAGTCTTAAGAATGAGTAGTAAATGCCTGTCTTGTTTAAAAGCAGCTCTCCAGGGGATAAATCCCATTTCCTGCTTTCTCTCTCCTCTTGTCTCCTCTTCACACTTCCTGCAAAAAGATACTGCATTCCAGGAGCTGGCCTTAGGGCTGGAATTGTGAATGAGCAGGACACGCCCCCACCTGCTGGGTCTGAGAGCCCAGCGGGCCAGGCGGACCCTTACACGGGTGCTTCACGGTCACTCACACCCACTGCCCACCCTGGGCATCCAGCTATCCGGACGCAAGAGCTGCCCTCACCTCGTTCACACTGACATTGTACCCGAAAGGGCTCTCGATCACTGGAGGGTTGTCATTGACATCCAGAATGGTCACCTGTAGGATGTGGTCCTTCTTCCGTGGAGGGGTGCCACGGTCAGACGCTACAACCTGGAGTGGGGAGAGGAGAGAGGAGACTGGATTCAGGGTTAAAGGAAGGGGAAGGACCTGGAATATGGAGTCTGGAAGGGCAATCTGTCCAGTGGGGAGGACCAGTAGGGCAGAGAGACTCTTGGGTCCATCCCTGCCCCTGTGTGGTCTGCCAGCCTTGGGCTCTCCCTGGAATTTTTTTCTTCCGCCCCATGCTGCAAACAATGCTTGCCCAGTTGTTGTCTGACATGGGGCCATCATTCGGAATCCGGTTCTGGTGTGTCCAGTCTTTACCTTCTGGTCCTACCCTGGACTGTATTCTGGGCTGTGCCAGCCCCTGACCACGACCTGGGCCTGTGACCAGACCCCAGGCTCCTGCTTTTAGCTTCAAATAACTCTGTTCCACGCACTCCTATCTGAACCCTGGCAGATAGAGAAAGCCTCCCCCTAACCTTTTCAGCAATGAACTAGAGTTTTCCCCATAGCCCAGGCCTGTCCCTGGGAGCCCGAATGCTTCCTGGATGCCTGAGGAGCAGCGAAAGTGCTCTCCAGGCTCAGAGCCCTGCAGGAATGCAGCCCCGGGGTCCCCAGAGTCGCAGGGAGCAGGCCAGCCACAGCAGTTCAGCAATAATGGTGGCCTCCAGGACTCCTCACACTTGTGCTTGTTTCTCACCAAGGCAGAGGCTGGCCAGGGAGGGGTTCCTCTACCCATTGCACAAGAAGGGAAACCAAGGCCCAGGGAGAGTGAACAACTTGCCCAAAGTCATACTGCCTGTGGAAGAGTCAGGGCTCTATCAGCTCTGCCAGGCCTTCTCTCCTGGCTCCTATAACAGGGATAGACACCTCTGCTGCTTCCTGCCCTGGGACCAGGGACACGGGAAGCCGACTGCCAGGCTATGCCAAGCTCTCTCCTGGCAGGTCAACAGAGACCCCCGGGCTCAGGGGGTGTTTCTCACCTTGAGGATGTAGTGGTCTAGCTCTTCTCTGTCCAGAGGCCTGGCCACGAACACTTCACCAATGGAGTAATTGGTGGTGATGATATCAAAGGCCCCAGCGACGTTGCCAGAGGCCAGGGAGAAGACCACCTATCAGAGAGGGGGAGGGGGATGGGTGAGAAAGTGAGGAGCACAGGCCACAGGTCAGGCTGAGGGTCCCTCCCCTGCCCTCCCAGGCCCTCTGCTCGATAAAGGCATTTGAAAAGAGAACATTTGATGCAGAGGTGGAAAATGTGTGCCGTAGGCCCACCAAGGCAGCACGGGACCTGTGGCAGGTTCCTGGGGTAAGAGAGGTCAGCATTACCAGCCTAGGGGCCAGAAGAGTGGGTATGAGTTCCACAGCACAGACATTTCCCAGGACAGAGGTGGGGAGGCACTGAGACTTCTGGGGGCCCTGGTGGGACATGGGCTGCATCTGGCCCTCACAGCAACGGTCAGGAGATGCTCTTTCCAGTTTGCAGACAGGAGGCTCAGAAACAGGCAACAGTTGGCCAAGGTCACACAGCTTACAAATGACTAAGAGAACGAAGATTTGAATGCCTGTGCTTCTGATCCGAAAGCTACCGCCCCGCCAAGAGTTGTGCAAGCCATCTTTGCGGGGTGGGGGGAGGGCAGAGGGAGAGGAGAGAGAATCTTAAGCAAGCTCCATCGTCTGTGTGGAGCCCAATGAGGGGCTTGATCTCATGATCTTGAGGTCATGATCTGAGCCGAAATTAGGAGAAGGCTGCTTACCCAACAGAGCCCCACAGGGACCTTAAACAACCAAGCCATTTTTAAATGGTGGGAACCTCCTCAAACATGTCACTTGATTTGTAGGACAGATTAAAGCAGCGGGAAGACTAATACAGTCTACCACCCGTCCTCCTTGTGCACTGGGCCTCCAAACCTGGAGTGTGTGTGGAGGGAGCACTTCTTGCTGTGGCACAGGCCCCCCAAAGCTGGGAGGAGGAGAAGCCTGTCCTCTCTGAGACCTGGGGCCACGTGGGAAGGCCTGGCACACAGGGCCAAGATGCCGAAAGGTTTGTGGATCAGGTGACAAAGGAGTCAGCAGGAAGGATGAACGCCCTCTGCTCTCAGCTTGCTGTCAGGGGCTGAGCTGGGACCGGCCTTCGGACTCCATGTTCACGTGACCCGGGCAGGGCCAACGGTCTGCACAGCTCTGCCTCCTCTCCTCTCCTTGACCGTGGAGTAGGGTGAGGGCATGGCCGTGCACCTGGGGCTGGGTGGAGCCTGGCCATCCCTCCTCCAGTGGAGAGGCTATGGGAGCCTCCTTAAGACACGGAAGAGCCAGCATTTTACTTGGCACGCACCTGCCCATTGCTGCCGGCGTCAGGGTCCCGGGCCTTGATGGTGGCCACCTGCTGGCCCACGGGGCAGTCCTCAGGCACGCTGACGGCCGAGTCGGAGGTGAAGTCAAACCGGGGACTGTTGTCGTTCTCATCCAGCACCGAGATGTAGACCTGAGGGTGGGGAAGGCAGCCAGAGACCCACTGCCTCCTCTGCTTCCTGACTCCAAACACCAGGCTCCCACCGTGGGCGCACAGGGGCACAGAGCTGAGAGTTCTAGAAAGTCAGCTAGCGTCAGGGCTTGCCTGGGCCGATCAGGACTCGGAGGTGTTGAACACATTTCCCATAGCCGTGGGATGGGGGAGGGCCGCGCCCACTCAAATGCTGGGGCCGGCACAGCAGGGTAGGGGTCCAGGGGGGACTCAGTGGTGGTAGGGCTGAGTGCTGGAAGGCATGGGCCTTGGCTAAAGGGGACAGAGGCTACTCAGCAAAAAAAATTCCACTGAGGAATGCCAGCTTGGCATCGGCAGAGCTTCCTGTTTTTCAAGAGGAATTCGGAATCCAGATTTTTATGAGGAATTATGTGGTGATTAATAAAAATTAAAGGAAAAACTTATGTGCCAGCTGGTCAAAACACATCTGGCAGCCAGATTTTGCCCAAAGGCCTCTTCACTGGCGCATCTGGATTAGAGGGACGGAACCGGGGCTTTGGAACAAGAGGGAGGCCAAGAGGTAGCCTGGTGGTCCCAGTGGGGAGGGGGGAGGAATTTCCATGGTCAGATATAAACCCGGAATGTGCAAATTGCATGCAAAGGGCGTATTGTTTTGCATTCTGTAGTTTTCAACCCACAGATGGCCAAGAGTGCCCCTTAGGCTCATGGACCCGAAGGTTCAGGTAGGGTGGGAGGGGCTCAGGTTTGGGGAATCCCAGGAGGGGCTTGCTCCCACCGCCCTGCCCCAAGCCAGACCTCATCCTCTCCCTCCCTGAGCCTGGGGTACAAGGGCTCCCAGGCGGCATATACGGGCCCCCATGGAGAGCCTGGGGAACAGCGCTGCCACATAGGAGACCCCTTTCATCCTCCCCCTCCAATCAGGTCTTCCTCCTTCTCCATCCTAGCCATGCCTCCATATTTTTAGGAGCTGTCAGAACCGCAGGACAAGCAGCCCAGGCTTGGCAGCAGGATCAACTCCCCCATTAACTAGCTGTGCGACTTGGGAAAAAATGATTCAACCTCTCTGATTTTCCACTTCCTTAGCTAAAAGTACAGACAAAAACACACACAGCATTGGGATGCCTTGGGGGAATGAATGAGCAAACAAAAAGGTCAGGGGTGGTAAAGGTGGTCCCCGTCTTGCTTCGTGCCTGGGAGACTGGTATGCTCTGATGCTCCAAGGCTTTGCCCATCCCTCATGATTTTGCTCAGGGAGTTCCATGATGTCCCAGAGCCCCAAGTCTGCTCATCTGTGAAATGGGCCCAGTAATGCCCACCACTCTATTCTTAGGGCAGAGCCAAACAAGGCCTCTGTGCTCTAATTTCTCCAAACTCTTTCGCTTGGCTCAAGACCTTGTTCAGACTTCCTGGGCTTCGTCCCACCACAGAGCTTTTGCATACGCTATTCCCTCTGCCTTTATGTGCTTCCTTCTTGGCTGGGTAAATGTCTGTGCTTTCTGCAGGTCTCAGCCTGAGTCTCTTCCTCAGGGAAGCCCTCCTCGATTTCCCGACGTCTTATTATAGACTTTCTCCTATAGCATACACTGACTGGTGTGATAATTTAATCAACAACCCTCTCCTACTGTATCTTATGTCTGTGAAGGCAGGGGCTATGTCTGATTTCAGTTTCCTGTTGTGCCCCGAGCCCAGCCCAGAGCCAGGCACACAGTAGGTGCTTCCTCTAGGATTACTGCTGTGATGCTGTCTGAGGTGCTCCTGGCAGTAGAGTCAGCCTCAGCGGGCGGGCAGGCGCCAAGATCCATAGGATTGGATCTGGGTCTGTGTTCCCACCCAGGGCCTCATGGCCCAGATCTTCTTCCCCTGGCCCCAGGGGTGTGATGGCATTATTCGAGAGCCCGTCCCCGTGTGCCCCTTCCTGCTGCCTCCCCACCCCTCCCAGGGCCCATGGGGGCTGCCTGGGTCAGGGAGGAGTCAGGTGTAGGTGAGCTGTGGTTTGGGGGTTCCGGCCTTACAGAGGAAATGGTGCTACCTTTAAAAGGCCCCTCGGGCTGCTTCACTCTAGCATCTCCAGCAATGACTGCCTGTTGCCAACAGGGCTGGTGTATTTAGGGCAGTGGGCCCTGGGGCCTGGGAGGAAGCCAGGGCAAAGCAAAAACCCATAGGTCCTGCTTCCTGGAAGAGGGCTTAGCGATTATGGAGATACAGGGCGTGTGCTTAGGGTGCCCCCAGCGGTCTAGGCAGAGGAAGGGGGTTGCCTGATCTATAGATGGGCTCCAGGGGCCTTGGTGGGGAGCAACCTGGTCATCCTGGCTGCTTATCAGCCTCCACCTGGCCTCGGCTCCCCGACTCCCCATCAAAATGAGGGGAGAGCTGCAACTGGGCCCCTTTTACAGATGAGGCTGCCGAGGCCCAATAAGAGGGCCCCATTTAACCTGAGCCTCAGCTCCTCCGGCTGGGGTGGCCGGGAGCCTGAGCTGGGAGGTACAGGACACGGTGCCCACCTAGTGTCCACCACAGAGGGTTCTGCTCAACGGATGCCCTCTGGGAACACTGGGGGACCGCGGGGAGCTATGCAGCTCATGACTACTCTTGGCCTCCCTACCCCCAGGCTGGCCCTGTGGATGGAGGGGGCTTTGGGATACAACTAGGTCACAACCAGGGCCACTAGAACTAAGCACCTCTAGCGAGGAGTGGTGCAGAGACCCCCAAGCAGGTGCCTTGGGCTCTTAGCCTGGACAGTCGGTTGATTTCTGTCCTTCTAGGCTAATGTTATAGGGACCCAGTGGGGAGTGAGAGTGTAGCTATAACCAAGGCTGTGGGTGAGCCGGATGCCCCAAGTGGTCCACAGATGGCCTCAGACCAGACCGGCTGCGGCCCACGCTCAAGGCACTGTTAATATTCTGTTAATATCGCTGCAGGATGCCCGCCTGGTAGACCCCTCCCTCTCGGGCCCACCCCCATTTCAACCCCGAGCCTGAGGTCCTCTGCCTGTCTCCCCCACCTCCCCCACCCTCCTAAGAACTTTGCCTGACACCTCTGGCCTCAGTGGTCATCCTCCTCCAAATGTCCTGAGCCCGTGGTGTTCCCACCCTAGAGTCCTCGAAGACAGTGATTGACTCTGCCTGTGGCAGCCCTTGCCCAGCACACTCCAGGCCCTGGCACCGCGGGCCCCACTTCCCATGTACCCTAACATAATATGCTCTTTCCCCAAACCCCCAAGAGAGGGCGAGGTTCCCCCTTGCAGGTGCCACTCCCATCATAGGCTCCTTGGGGCCTAGTTTACAAAGGGCTTCTTATCCTCCTGCCAGCTTCAGAGCTGCTGGGATCATCCTCACTTTAGACCCAAGGAAGAGAAGCACAGAGAAGTTGAGCAACTTGCTTGTGTCACACAGCAGAGCTGGGATGAAGCCTCTGTGTTCCTTCCACTGTCCTACCTGCTCCTTGCTAGTGCCCAACCCCTACCCCAGCTCCAGATGCCACTGGCTGGCAGGAAAGGCAGAGCTGGACCTGAGGAACATGCCCAAGAGGGGCCGGGGCTGGAGTGGTTGTGAAGGGTTTGGGTAGGAACAGGCTGAGGGCCTGTCCATGTGCCTGTCTGCGGGGGAGGCAGGGAGGTTCAGTGCCATACAGGAACAGAGCTGGCACTGGCCCAGGACAGCCCCAGGCCACAGGCCACTCACCTTCTGTAGTCAGAGCCAGCAGGAGGCCAAGGGAGAGAAAAGGCAAGGGTAGGAATGGTTAGCAGTCTGCAGCTCTCCCAGCCACCTCCCAGCTGGGTGTGCTGCCCCCCAACCAGTCTGCAGTCTCATCCCTAGCCCGGGCTGCCCAGGAAGGTGTGGCATTATGGCCATAGCACTGTCCCTGGGTGGCCAAAATCCTCACCCACGGCCTGGCCCGTGTATGGGGTAGCCTGTGAAGATGTATGTTTTGGGGTGCCTTGGGGCGGTGATGGGCTACACCTGTGGGGCTCTCACCCGGGGTCCCACTCACCACGGTGGAGTCCACCTTGGGGCCACCATCGTCTGCCACCACCGTCAAGGTGTAGAAGTCACCTTTTTCGCGGTCCACCAGGCCCTTGACTGTGACCACACCCTGCGGGGAGGGGACCGGAGAGGAGAGTGACATCATCATACCCTCGGGGCAGAGGCCGCCCTGCCCCCCCCCCAAGCAGTCCTGTGCTCCATCCTTGCGAATCCCCGAATCCCCAACATCCGGCCCACTTTCCCTTTCCCACCTTCCACGTCACTCCCTCTGCCCGGCAGAACATCTCCCCGGAGCTCTGTCGGCTTAAATCCTACTTCTTTCTCAAATCTCACTCAGATGCCACCTTGTCCGTGTAGGTTGCCTGCTTCCCCAGCCAGGTAAGATCTCTGCCCTTTGGGCCTCCGGCCTCCATTCCTGTATTGTAGCTCTTTTCACGTCCTGCCCTGGGGTGCTCAGATGGATGCACATCCCTGATTATTCCCACTTCTCCTCCTGGTTTACCAACTCTTTGAGGGCTGGGAAGGGTCTCATTCATCTTTGTGATCCCAGTATTCCCTGGGACAAGACCTGTACCCAGCAGTGATTCACACTTTGCCTATTTTCAAAGAAGGGAGTCTGATAAAAGACACAGCAAACCAGAGATGGAGGAGTAAGACCCAGATAGCAGTTAAGAGCCTAGCTGCTGGTTAGCTAAGACTAATTAGTGTGATGAAACAATTTATATCTGAGCTTCCTAACAGCCAAGGTAAAAAGAGAAATGTGATGACTTGCACAGCTCTCATTGTCTCATAACAAGGTTACCAGGTTGCCTAGGTATAAACCTTGTCTTACCCCTGAGTATCGGGAGGGATGCCGCACAGGGGTATTTATCTCAAAGATACTCTATGACAAAAAGGACAGCGCTGCGCATACAGAAGGAGCTTGAGAAATGTTGGTTAGGGGGCGCCTGGGTGGCTCAGTGGGTTAAGCCTCTGCCTTTGGCTCAGGTCATGATCTCAGGGTCCTGGGATCGAGGCCCGCATTGGGCTCTCTGCTCAGCGGGGAGCCTGCTTCCCCCGCCCCCTGCCTGCTTCTCTGCCTACTTTTGTGATCTCTCTTTGTCAAATAAATGAATAAAATATTTAAAAAAGAAAAGAAATGTTGGTTAGCTTCAAAAGGACTGGGCTTCCTGGCCCTAGGGAGAGCCCTTGCTGCGCCTGCTCTCAGCCCCCCTCACCGTGATGGCATCTATCTGGAAGAGGGCTTTGGCCTGGGCGCTGGTATAGGCGTCGAAGCGGTAAGTGATCTGGTTGAGGTTGTCAATGGAGTAGGCCTGGACCCGCACGATCTCAGTGCCCAGGGCCAGGTTCTCCAAGATGGCCACCTCGTAGGAGGCGTTGGAGAACTGCACAGCCTCGTCCAGCTCGTTGAGGAGTGTGATGTAGACACTGCAGAAGCCCTGGTTGAAGGGGGGGGCCTGGTCGGTGGCAGACACATTCATCAGGTAGCTGGTTTTGGTCTCATAGTCCAAGTAATCCACGGTGATGATGAGCCCTGTGCTCTCGTCAATCTCGAACTTGCCCTCGGCCCCGGACAGGATGTGGTAATTCACCAGGCCGCCGTCCCCTGCAGGAGGACACAAGAGTGTGCAGTCCCAGATCGGGGTGGGATGGCCCTGCGGCTTCCCAGGCTGCTCATGGCACAGCTGCTATTGGCCCCGGGGACCAGGTGAGCGGCCCTGGCTGGCCTGCCCAGTGTGTACTGTCTCCCCACTTCTGGGGGTTGGGATGCCCCGAGAGAAGTGACAGAGGATGGGGCCAGGGTCTACGTGGACAGCAAGGCCCAACACACACAAACCCCTCTGGGGCTTGGCCTTGGCATGAGAGATGTGCTGGAGGGATTCTGTTCTGCTTCTGGAGCCTCAAATTCAAGCTCAAGTACCGACCCCTATCCCCGCTTTAGGTATTTGGACTAGTAGCAGTGGGGAAATCAGGGAGCTCTTGTAAGGGGAGCTCTCATCTAGAAAGTATTGGACAAGGGCAGCATCCTCAGAAGTGGCCATGACTCCATTTGGTCCCTCCAGCTGAAGGGTGCTAGCACCAGGGACACCTTCCCCCGTCCTCCCCACTCCTCCATTTCAAATCCCTCGGCCTTGGTATATTCTCCAACCAGGAGCTCAAGTTGGGATTCTTTAGCTGAGGTCCACAGACTTCCAGAGGAGTGGCCATAAAACCACTCAGGAAATCCCAGACTTCCTTGAAATCATTTGCAGAACTCAGAATGGATATGCATTCTTCTAGGGACGAACACACAGCTCTCATGAATTTCTCAAAAGGACTCCTGACCCAGAAAAAGCCACAAACCATTGGTCAACAGTGACACATGTGGCCCAAATTGTATAAATGCGATCTATAAGGGATGGCAGATCTGAGAGTTTTCAGACCACTCCCCCCCCCCCATCACCCCATCTTGTGCCCCAGCGGGGCTGGGGATGCTGAGAGGGGCAGACATGAGGGAGGGGCCGGAGCTGGGACACAGGGAGCAGCTCGGGGAACCTCTCCGGGGGGCAGTGGACCCCCCAGGAAAGAGGTCCACTCCAGCTGCATCCCTGGCCTGGGGCAGAGGCCCAAATAGCCGGGCCCCATGAAGATGGCTGCCGTGACCTGGCCACATTCTCCTTTGCTTTGCACTGCCAGCTGTGGCCGTCTGTCAGGCTTGGGGTCCTCGGTGAAGTCTGGGCTGCCCTTAGAGCACACCAGAACACTGCCCCTTGTGAAGCCTGCATGTGCCAGGCACTGAGCAAGGCCCACAGGACATGGAGCTGCTGCTGGCTAGAGAGGCAGGCCTCAGCCTGCTGTGTGACAAGTCCTTTGCCTGCTCCAGCCCTGCCCAGCCTCCAGCCAAAGGCTAGCCAGGAGCTACCGGCTCCTCCATCGAGAAACCTAGACTTTCCAATCTCAGGGCCTCCCCTCTCTCCATCCAGAGACTGGGATAGCTCCCTAACTCCAGTCCTTCTAGGCCTGGGCTTCTGGGGCAGACGCCCCCAGCACTGTCCCCAGAGCCCCTCCCCAGCTTGGGACCTGCTGAATGGGGGAGCCTGGGGCACCCTGAGGATGACAGGCCCTGCAGGAGTGGGAGGGACGAGATGCAGAGGGTGACTCTGGGGAAAGCCGGACTCACCAGTGTCTCGATCCGTGGCTCGGACGACGATGACTGACGTGCCGACCCCTGCGGTCTCTCGAAGACCCAGGCGGCTGTACTGCTGCTGTGTGAACACAGGGGCCTCGTCGTTGACGTCCTCCACATACACGATCACCTGTCAGAGTCAGACCACGGGCGGAAGGTCAAGGTGGGGTGGAGACTGGAGAAGCCCAGGGCTGGCCCTTCTAGGCCTGCATGTGTGGTCACTGCTCTGCTGGGCCAGTGGGGAGCTCCCGATAGTCAGTCACCACACATCCCCACCTGGCACAGTACCAGGCACGGAGCAGGGGCTCGAACATCACTTGATCTTCCTCCTGGCATTGCTCCTAACCCTGTGGGAACCTGTGAGTGATTAGTGACTCTTCTGGACCATCGAGTTGCTCAGCTAGGCAACAGTAACAGATCAGCCTTGTAAATCATGCTCTGGGCCCATGTCCAGGGTTGGGAGGAAGACAAAATGAGCCAGGCTTCGCAAAAGTGCTTAAAAAGGCTGAAGGGACCCCATTTGAATAACAAAGTCTTTCTGGGAACATAGACACAAAAATGTTCATTATGACTGGAGCAGAGAACGTCCGTACTCAGACCCCTCTAGATTATCGGGCACTTTCTCTGGGGCTTCTCTCTGCCAGCAGCCAGAGACCACCGTGGCTCTTGGTGGTGGAGGGTGGGGGTGGGGAGTGGGGGGGTGGTGGGGGAGACACACTCATCCCACCCCACCCCACCCAGGCTGTTGGAACACACACACCCAGAGAGCTGGAAGTGCCTGGGAATTATGTCCCCTGGGGCAGCCCTTACCCGAGACTGATGGGTGTGGACTCCATACTCCGCTTCCTCAGCCCTGACTGGCTAGTGGCAGTGACTCTCTCCAGGGCTCCCCATGGGGCTGAGTCAAAGTTCCCTGGCTGCCTTTCCTTCCCTGGTCTCGCGCCCCTTCCAGCTTTTCCTGGGGACACTTCCTGCTTATCATCTTCCTATCAACTCTTGTCCCAGGATTTGTTTCTCAGGAGCCTGGCCAAGATAACGGCTCTATCTGAATGGTGGGATTAGGCATCATTTCCATCACCACTTATTTGTGCTTTCTAATTGTTCTTTAAACAACACACAAGTCTTGCATAACAGAAGAAAAACGTCATGGAGAGAGATCTGGGTCACAGCAATTTTTTTTTTTTTGCTATAGCGCCTTCCCCTGCCCCTCACATACACACAGAAGCACAGGGAGGGTCTGGCCCAGGGACCAGGGTGGTAGGGGAAGGGAGGGTGTCGTAGAGTGTTGGTGCTTAAGGAGCCACAGGGAGGCTCAGGGCCCCTGGCTCTCCCAGACTGGGGGATGGAGGCTCAGGGAGGTGGAGGGACTTATCCAAGGCCTCATGGTAACTGAAGGGGCAGGAAAGAGAAGGGGGCCCTCCTGGTTCTCAGTCCACCAACCCCTACTCCTTTTGGCACTATGCTGGGGATGAGCTGGCCTCGGAACAGGAGACCATCTCCTTCCAGCCTGACAGACCCAGGGTCAGCAGGAGCTTACCAGCAGTGTGGAAGCGGCAAATAGAGCACAGGCGAGAGTGTGCAACACAGATTTCACACATGCTCACTGGCGCTCATGGCAGGGGCTGCAGCACAATCGACAACACGAATATTGGGTTTCTGATTAATCACCGCCTTTGGGATCAGCCCTGGCTCCTCTCCTGGGCTTAGCTGGGAATTTGCTGGAGAAGTGAGGGGCCTTCTGTAGCGGAACGGGTGGCCTGACCAGTGGAGAACGTTAGCAGTGGTGGTGGTGGGGTGTGTTACAGAGTTAGGGGGAGGGGAGGCATATAGGAGTAAAGGTTTCTCTATCTTTCTGGCTCTTGGGGTCCCTTGCAGCCCTGTTGCATCATCACATTTTCATGTCCAGACATCTAGAACCCACTATGCAAATTAAAGTGCCCACCCCAGAGCACAGCTGTTCACAAGCCGGAACTTTCTAAGTTTGGCTTCACCAAGAACTTGGCTGGGAAGATCCTGGGTGGGGTGGGTGTGGGGGGAATTTGCGTGGATGAATTTCGGGAACTCACTTGCTGTAAACAGAAACTAACCATCCATCTTTCAAAACCCTGAGCCTTCCCCTTCCTGAGTCTGCTTGTCCAACTGGCCTTTACTCCAGGGATCGTGGGGGCACAAAGAGGGCCGATGGGCCAGGACGATAAGGGGCGTGTGTGGCACGGAGCCTGGGTGTGGCCCGTGCTCCATAGGACTGGCTCCATGCCACTGTCCTCTTGTCGGTTTCAGCCTTGTTTTTAGCAGCAGAGACAGGAGGCATAATGGTGGGTGGTTTGCAAACCTGAGAGACACAGATGTACAGGAAACGCACAGGTCTGCCAAGTTCTTAAAAGTGGGAGGGCTTAGCTACAGAGCTCCTGGGCCACGCTGGAGAAGCAGCCCCGCTATCTGTGTCGTGCTGTGCCCTCCAGTGGAGTCAGGGCAGGAGACGTGAGTTCGTGTAAGTGCATGCTTGCACGGTGCAGGTGAGGCCCCCGTCTCTAGGACGGCCTTTCACTCCATGCTCCTGGGTGCTGTCTGCACTGTCCCTGGTCTCGAAAGCAGGAACTGGAGAATGTGGTTGGTCCCCAGAAGCCATCTCCGCTGGGCAAATGAATCTGGGGCAAAGCTGGAGCCCCCATTCTGTCCTCAGGGAAGTCCCCAGGTTTCATGGGGGCTCAGAGGGGTGGGGGCTCTGTCCGACAAAGGCTATCCTACCTCTGTCCTAGGTGCTTGCTCCTATATTCCCACCTTAAAATGACTCGGGTGTTAGACAGCAGACTCCGGACCCTGAAGGGCCTGTATGTGAGGCCACAGAGTGTAGGGACTGAGAGAGCAGCCCAGCGTGGACTGCTGGGGTGTGAAGCCACCTCTACCCTTACTGCTATGCGACCCTAAACACAGTGGCCAATCCCTCTCTGCCTCAGTCTTCTCTTCCATACAATGGGTATGATAACAGTGCCTACCTCGTGGGGCTGTTATGAGGGTTAAATGAGTTCAAGGGCATAAAGCATACGGTTAGGTACCACTTGAGGATTTACTATTCCTCAGGGTTCGTGGGGAAAGGAACAAAGGAGGGTAGGCAAGCAGGTGTGCTTCTGGGTGTCCCATCCCCCCACTGACCGGCCCAGCCTGGCTTTGAGCTGTTTTATGCTATATCCTGGCCCACTGTATACCATTTTGTTTCAAAAGGTCTGTGGTTAGGGGCACCTGGCTGGCTCAGTGGGTGGAGCATGGGGCTCTTGGTCTCGGGGTTTTGAGTTCGAGCCCCACGGTGGGGGGAGATTACTTAAAAATATTAAAAAAAAAAGTTTGCAGTCACAATGTCAAGGCTGACAGGAGTAGCTCTGGAGAGAGTTGCCCACCTGCTCCCGGGAGGGTGCAGAGCGAGGGGGCTATAGGGAGGGCTGTGATTAGGAAGCTTCAAGTCCAGGTAGCCAACCCAAGCTACGCTGACGTCAGTCCCCCTGTGGCCTGAAGTGGGCCCCACAAAGAGCCCCTTCTGACGTGCGTGCCCTCATCAGCGTGTGCGTGAGCAATTCACAGCCTTCCAGGGGAATGGGACTGTGTGCGGTTGTTCCAGTGCACATTCAGGTAACTGAGTGTGACCCCCCTGTCGCTGTGCCCCAGCATCATCCGGAGCAGCCCCAAGATGGAAACTTGACCCCAGGGATCGGACCCCCTCAGCCATTCCCACCCGGGGAAAAGTTCACTCGGAGGGCTAGCTATAAGGACCCAGATTGCTTTTTCCATCTCCCCCTGGGCCAAAGCTGAGGGGGCACCCCCAGCAGGAGATGGGCCAAGGCTGAGTCACCCACTCCCCAGCACCCCCGGCATGATGGTGACCCCGGAGGGCTGCTGTTCATTGTTTCCAGCCAGGGGAAAGAGTGTGGTGGAGATGGGGCTGATAAGCAGCTCAGTGTGCTCCACTCAGTCCTGGCGAAAAGTCCCTGCTCGCTCCCCACCCCGGCTTTTCCCATCTTCCTCCTACTCTTCACCTCTGGGGTCTGACTCATTTTCCACCAGGTTCCGGGGCAGGGGCTGGGAGCTGCTGAGTGTGCGGTGGGGGGAGGGTGGGGTGACCTCGAGGGGTCGTCTCATTTCCCTCAGCCATGTCCCTGGCACTGGGTACAAGAGTGCCTCAACCAGCCCAGCCAGGGGGAGGATCTGTGTGTCTGTTTCCGCCCCTTCAGGAAGACGAGGGTTTAATTTGATTTCAGCCATACGGGGCAGGGGCTCCCGGTGAGTGAGGTGGGCAGGAAAGGACACATTTGACAGGGCAGCTGGGGGTGGTAACTAGAATATTTGGGGGACACTTTCTTTCTTTTTTTTTTTTTTTTAAAGATTTTATTTATTTATTTGACAGAGAGATCACAAGTAGACAGAGAGGCAGGCAGAGAGAGGGGAAGGGAAGCAGGCTCCCTGCTGAGCAGAGAGCCCGATGCGGGACTCGATCCCAGGACCCTGAGATCATGACCTGAGCCGAAGGCAGCGGCTTAACCCACTGAGCCACCCAGGCGCCCTGGGGGACACTTTCAATGGAGAGCACACTGAACCTGGAGTTGGAGGACCGGGTTCAAGTCCTGGTTCTATCACCCAGGACCCCTCCACACCTCAGCTCCCTCATGTGTAAGATCAAGTTGGCAATGTCTCTAATCTCCAAGGTCATATTTGCGAGATTTCCTTGAGTTGTGTGGGCAGGGGGGTTAGTAATGTGAAGATACCTCCTTCATCCCTGAGGAGAGACATCAGTATCACTGACTCCCTTCCACACCTGGAGAAACTGAGTCTCGGAGCAAAACGACACTTCTGGGATCCCAGGCTGGGCTTTGGCATCCCCTCCCGCAACTGTAGCCCCAGGTCATTCAGCACCTAAATCCGTGGTGGCCTGCCCCCACCAGGCCCTGGCTGGTGCCCTTTCTGGGCCGGTTGTGGTCTCGGCCCACCCCACCCCGCCTCCCGGCATCTTTACCCTAACGGAGCTCCGCATGGGGCCCAGGTCGTGGTTGTAAGCCTCCACTATGAGCACGTGGGATGAGTTGCGCTCTCGGTCCAGGGCCCGGGGCCCTCGCATCAGGAGCCCATTGCTGATGTGGATCCGGAAGTTGTTGCCATGGTTACCTGTGTGGAGGGACAGAGGAGATGCATGGGCTCCAGCCTTGGAGCAAGACATGGGATGCTCGTGGCATAGGGTGTGGGGGGGGCAGGGGAAGTGGGGGACCCCAACCCCCAGAAGGCTGACCCTGCCCAGAGGTCTTGGTAGCCTGGCCGAGGCCCACGATGGCAAGAAGTCGTCTGCCTCACACTACCATGGCCCGGAAGGATTTGAAGGAGAGGGCAGGAGCCTGCCTTGTACCCTCCTTATGGGAAGGCTGGGGGTCCCTTGATACTCCCATATTCAGACATGTCAGTAGATTCAATATTTCAGAAGGATCTGGGGCACTACAAAAAGAGGAACTAAAACCAAATTCTTTGTGGGTGGTTGAACTGATGGTTTTGTGTACATCTTTGGGCTAGTCCAATACCCACTGTGTCATCTTGGGGTATCGGCACTCTGATTTTCCTTTGGGGATCCACCCCCTTCTACTCTCAGTCCAGATGCTTTGTGTGAAGTGCTCTTACCCTGATTTCCAGAGTGGGCAGGTCAGCAGATTTTAGTCTCTGGCCAATAGTAATTAGTTCAGGGATGGTCCCATGCTATATGTTGGGCCAATGACCATCTCAGGGGGGTTCGCTGCTGGGGGTTGCCTTATCCCAAGGCCCCCTCGGTCAGGGTGATATCCCTTGGCTTTGCTTCCTAGACTCCTGGAAGCCCAGAGAAGCTCTGCCATCCCAAGGGGTGCCCACTCACCTTGAAGGATGCGGTACCATACACGTCCAAACTCGCCCTCATCCGCATCTGTGGCTTTCAGCTGAGGGAGAAAGAGACACGTAGTCACTCCTAGAATTCCACCCCACAAGAAGAGAAGATCGTGTATGAAGCCCCTCTCCTGCCCTCCACACCACCCCCAGCCCATCCGGGCCAACCCATGGTTTCCCACAGAAGCTGGGGTTATGAGAGAGAAGGACACGTCTGTCTGCCTCCTTGCCCCATGAAGACACCTGTTGACGGCTCTCTGCTGCCTTGTATGGCAGGGGACCTGCCAGCTCTGCTCTTTGATCCTCCATGAGGGTCTTGGGGAGAATGGGGGAAGAAGGTGGATAATGGATGGCATGGTAGCTCTCCAGATCTAGACTTCACGAGGTCAGCCCATAGGAACCTGCTTCCCTCCTTCAGCCTTTTGAGATCCCAGGAGCCTTGTCCCAGTGGGATGGGGGTGGTGGCAGGAGGCTGGATTGTGGGGCTGCTTCTTACCCACACTTTCTAGATCTGAAGCCATTCCTGCCATACTGAGTCCCAGCTGGGCACTGTGTCCTGTGAGAGCCACTTTGTAGAAACCCAGAAATCCCACCTCCTACCAGGTGGCTCCGTCTTCAAGCACCTACACATTTGCTCTGGTCTAGTTTCAGACCCCACCCCGTCCCCCTTGGTTGGCAGTGCCTCAGGCTCCTGCGTGGTCTCTGGTGGAACCCGGGGGTGTGCTGTTCTCACTGAGAGATACTTCGTGGTGTTTATCCCTTTTCGCAAGGAGTCCAGACTCGAGGCTGCAGGCAGAGTCACGGCCAGCCCCGAGGCGAGTCCTGTCCAACCAAGAACTGAACACCTACTCTGCCCTGAAGTGAGAAGAGAGATTGTTCCCCTGGAAGGCGAGGCAGGGAGAGGCTTCACTCCGTGTGGCTGGGAGGACCCGGGCCTCGGAATGTAGTCTTGGTTGGTGGTGAATTACTTTGTGATACCCTAGACCTCTCCCTTCTTCCAGGTCTTCCCTCCTCTCTCCACCTCTCCCCGCAACCCTGTGGTGCGCACTGGGGCTGTCATGTTCTTATGGACCATGGC
Organism: Lutra lutra; assembly: GCF_902655055.1. NCBI lineage: Eukaryota > Metazoa > Chordata > Mammalia > Carnivora > Mustelidae > Lutra > Lutra lutra. The sequence continues at coordinate 33,773,190 of NC_062291.1, read as the reverse complement.
CAGTGGTGACTGTTCTGGGAGAAGGTACCTGATCCAGACTGGGTGCATCTCATCCTTCGCTGGGACTTTGGACCTCGGGCCCAGAAAAAAAGCGAGTCCGTCCTCTTACTGGTAAGAACGACGTGAGAGGACGTGAGCTCCCCTTCCACCACTCCCTCCTCACCAGCTCCGCCCAAACCACACCCATCTCCTTTTGTATCTTGAATGCCAAGTGTGTGCTGTTTCTTCCACGGGCCAGCCCTCCCTCCAGATACTTGTGTGCTCACTCCCTCACATTCTCCAGGTTTCTGCTCAAATATCATCTCATCCGGCCTTCTCTGAGCAATGTATGTGGAACTACATTCCCCACTCCAATACCTAGGCTGTCCCCACCCCTGTCAGCTGCTGACCTACCACATCCAAGCTTACTTTCTACATTCCCAGAGAGGAGGGGCCCTTGTCCACTGTTGCCTCCCCAGGGGGGATGCTCTGGCTTCCGGGAAGAAAGGCGGCGGGGGGGTGGGGTGGGCATGCATGTGGGGGGGTGCGGGGGGTGAAGGTTGTGGGGAAGGCTGGAGAGCCACCACCTGGAGGGGCTCCAAGGGCTCACCAGAACTATAAGGAGCAAGCCATGCTGTCCCTCAATCCTGTACCTTCTGCCCCAAGAGCTCTTGGACCTTTGAAAATGTCTCTGACCCCTCACTTCTGTAGCCAGACACCTTCAAAGGGCAGGTAGTTTTCTGGGAAGCTGAGGGGTAAGCCTGGACGGTGAGGGGCCCAGGGACACAGGAGGGGAGGAGGAGCACGGGAGCTGTCGGGGCCTATCCCTCTGCTGCTGGGCTGTAGCCCCTCTCCCCTCTCCCTGGTAACCCAGAGGCTGGAGGCCGGCAGGCACTGAATAGCAAGCTGCTGGCTGCCGACCATACCATTCAGATGCCCAGTGGGGGAAGGTGAGAGCTGCTGCGAGGCTGTGAGCCCCTCCCGGTAGCTCCCCAGTGCCTCTACCCCGGGCCCCTGCAAAGGCTCCAAGGAGACAGGCTGGAGTGAGGCCCTGGGAGGGCTTGGGAGCAACCGGCTCCTCTGTAGGGCTCCCCTCTCCCTCTGCCTGGCCCAGTTGCCATCCCTACCCTCTTGGCTGTCCCCTCCCCCAAGGCAGGGCCCAAATTCTTCCAGACAAAGCCAGGGCTAGCTGGAGAGTGAGTGAAGACTGCCCACTCTGCCCAGCCTGGCTGACTGAGGGGCACAGGGCACCGCAAAGTCCAGGGCAGGCGAGGGTCACGGTTGGCACCTGCTGCTCCTTGGCCCTCCTGTGGACAGTTAAGACGACCTTTCGACCCAGCTTGGGACGGCTGAGCGCTGGCTCTAAGGTCAGTGCTCGGGGACTGCAGGAAAAGGCTTGGTGAAGAAAGTGGGGCCAGGCGCTTGCTGGGGTACTCTGGGGAGGATATGAGGGTACGCTCAGACCTGGGGAATCCCTCTGCTTTTGTAGAAAGTGGAAACAGGGCCCAGGGCAGGATAGTGACTAACCCAAGGCCACATAGCAAGATGTGTTCTGAGGTTAGTCCCTGTGCTGCAGCCAGCACTGCTCTACAGAGTTCTGAGGGAAGAAAGAAGGTTCTAGAATGAACTTGCAATGATATGTCCAGAGCAGGGCCTGCCAGTGTGCCTTTGGCTTGTGAGCTGGGGGAAGCTTTAACTGCCCTCAAGACTATTCCTAGCCTTGGTCTGGTGGAGGCCTCTTTTCTCTGCAAGCAGCTGGCCCTTGGTGGATCAGAGGGCCTGTAAAGGGGCTGACAGCTGGTTTTGCCACGGGTTTCAGGGAGGGTGGCTTGATATTTTCAAGCACTTTAGAATCTCTTCCTTCTAAGAAAACTACTAAAATGTTAATTACAGCCTCATTTATCTTTTTGTTCAAGTGCTTCCCCGGGGACTGAAGTTTGGACCAGCTTTGCTAGCCCAACAGGATCTCCCGATCCATGCGGGGGCCTTACAGTCATATAAGGACTAATGGGATTGAGACCTCCCCCACTTCTGATTGCCCTTTTCTCCCTCCCAGCCAAATACTGCCCTGGGCGGCAGGAAATAGGGCCAGTTTTCTCCCTGTGGGAGATGGTGTGGGCACATCCCATCCCTTCTCCATGCTCATATGCAAGGGCAGGCCAAACCCCACAGAGCTGCCCAGCCAGAGTGCTTTCCAGGCCCGATGCCTGAAAGGCAGAGGCTGTGGGCAGCTAGACGGGCATCAAAATTTCCAGCTTGGAGTTGGGAGGGGTCATGTTCTGTCCGGAAAGGCTGGAAGGAGTGATGGCAGGGAATGGGTGGGAGGTGGGGGTGGGGGTGCCCTGATTGCCCTCAGGTGGTTGGGCACAGGGCAAGGCTGTAGGCAGGAAGGAGGCTGAGCGCAGGGAGCTGGGAGTGAGGTCCTGCCGCTGCTGGTGAGTGCCTGGGGTGGGGATGGGTGCTCCAGAGGGTGGGGGCTGTGTGTCCCCTCTATGCTCCCTACTGCCTGCCAACATGCACGCCTCAGCCCACCTACAGAACCTTGATGTGACTCCGCTGAGCCATGCTAGAAACTCAACTGTAAGTTTATTCTAGGCTGCGAGCTGGAGGAGGAGCAGGGCAACTTGCTATACCTCATCTTTTTTTTATTAAGACCCTCTTAGGGACTTTTCTGTCTTGTGTTTGTAGAAATCAAAGATCACCCATGCTGGCCTGCGAGATGGAGGTAGCCTGTGTGTTTTGTGTGGCCTGTTCTAGTGTTTCAAATATTTGAAAATTTATTTCAAATTTTGGTGGGGGGGGTTCAAGTTTGTTTACTTTGTAGCATATCCCCCCTCCCCAACCAGTCTCTGGCTTTAACCAAATTTGAAACAGTTGTCAACATTTAAACGTCAGGAACATCTGCCTGAAAAAATCCCGGCAATTTCTGGCTTCTCTTGGGAAACAGGAAGGGCCGACCAACCACACTGGGCCGGTGTTCCATCAGCCTGGCCACGGCACCCCCACTGGGCCGGTGTTCCATCAGCCTGGCCACGGCACCCCCACCTCCCTGAGGGTCCTCTCTGCGTAGACCTGCCACTGCCCTCTGTGGCCACATGTTACCTGCTGGCCAGGCCCTGTAAGTACTTTCATCTGCAACTCCAGATATATTTAACCAGAAGCTCAGCCTGATTTTCCATCTCCAAAGATCCTCTGGTGAGCTCCCTTTAGTGGGCTGGTCATGAGTGAGAGCAGGTAACTGGTGTCTGGGTGGGGAGAGGTGTGTTTTGAGCCCCACCTCGTGAACCCTGTGGCTCTCTTTGTCAATTATTTCTCACCTGTTCTAGGAGCGGCTGGTGATCCCAGAGGACTGGGGAGCCACAGGGCCAGGAGTCAGGAAATCTGCTTCTGGCCTTTGCTCAGCCATGGCTCACAGTGTGGGACTGGGGTTGGCCTTCCCTCGTTGGGGTCTTAGATTCCTTACTTGTCCTGGGAGCAGGCTGGGCTGCATTGGGAAGCACCAACAGGAATGCCCATGGGAACGGGCAGATGGAATATGGTGTGTAGTGGGCCTGTCAGGGAGTATGGTGATCTGGGGGCCAGACACCTGTCTGAAGGGGACAACTGCTGCTCGGCCTTGCTACTGGGTGCCAGTCACCAACCAGCCCTGTGTTGCCACTGTTGAAATTCCGGGATTTCCAGAGAAGCCAGATATCCAGATATTTATGTGAAATCTCTTGGGTTTTGGTCTGTGACTTTTAAAATAGTCACAATTAATTGAAATTTATAAAAACACTAGACCCAAGGACCCAACGAAACATACCTGTGGGCCCCCAGTTCGCAGCCCCGGTGTTAGAGGATTGTCAGGGTCCTTGCCAGCTGCAGTAACCTATAACTGATGACTCGTTCCGGGTCAGGGAGCAACCTACTGATGGAGCTGGCTGGACGTCCCCAGGTTCTTAGGTACAAGAATTGATTTTGCAATGCCAAGAGGCATTACCGTCCTGTCTCCTCTGGGGCAGGTGGGCAAGGGATATAGCAGAAAGAGGACGTGAGTTCAGGCCCAGCTTCATCATTTCCTGCTGTGTGACCTGAGACTTGTCAGCCTCTCTGGTCCTCCCTGTTCTAACCTGTAAAATGGCCACGATGCCGTCTGCAGCTAGGTTAGCAGCCCCCAGCCCCCATCAATGTTCCCTTCCCTTGCCAGCCCCTGGGCTCAGCTGACTTGCCTCTGAGCTCCTGTCCCCTTCGTGTTGCAGGAGCCATGAGCACACAGGTTCCCAGCCCCCTGGCCTTCCTCACAGCTCCTGTCACTCCGGGCAGCAGCACAGAGGCAGCAGACTCCCTCCCCATGCTCATCGCCCTCGCCTGCATCTTCCTCCTGCTGGCCAGCTGTTTGCTGTTCATGACCCTCTGCAAACCGGCAGCGCTGGACCCGACGCAGCGCCGGGCTCGGGAGTGCATGCCCCACCACCCTGGGAGTCCCAGCGAGCCCCAGCTCCGGCTCTGGAAGCGCCTGGGCTCTCTGCGCCGCTCCCTGCACAGCTTCCGAAGGGGCAGGCCCGCTCCCCGACGCCCCCTGCCGGGTTGCGATGACAGCCGGGACTGTGACTGCACGGAATCCACCAAAATGTGACCGGGTGGCCCTGCCCTCCAGGACCCATCCGGGACCCACCCTCGGACCCTCCTGTCTTGGACAGAGCCTGGAATCAGGGGCTGCAGAGGATGTGGGACACACATTCAGCCCCAGTGGTCCCCTGTGTCCCTGGGCCCATGGTCTTTCCCAGAGATAGCCCTAGGAGGAATACAGGCTTCTCTACAGACCCTCCAGCTACTGCCTGCTGAAAGACCGCTAGGCTGACTGGGGGGCCAGAGGGTACAGCCTGTGGCCCCCGGTACCCTCCCCTCTGGCTCCCAGACACCAACAGAAGTCCTGCTCACCCTCCAGGTGCCAAAGCCAAGTGTGGATTCCAGTGGGAGTTGCTAAATGGCCAAGGGTTCCCTCCAGGCAAGCAAAATACTCAGCCCACATGGGGGGCAAGGTACTGTTTTTCTCTCTGCGCCAACTCAGTGCCCTAGGCAAGATGAAAGCCTGGGGTTTCTCTCCTTGGAATTCCTGGGCCCTACCAGCATTCACCTGAAATCCCCGGGAGCTGCCAGCACCCTTGTGGTGGGTGAGATCCCCAGTGCCTGCTGGGAGGAGAGCAAGCAAGAGGCTCTCAACAATACCCAGCTGGTCACCGTCTTGGCAGCCATCTTGGTGGCCCCACCCACCTTGCAGGTGCTGACGTTACCATGGACCAGGAAGGGGCTGAGAATGGGTTAAGGAGCTCCTTGAGAGGCCAGGACCTGTGCTATCAGAGTGGTGGGAGGCAATGTCAGAAGCTAGAAGTGATGCCAGCTGGGCTCTGAGAACATGTCATAGCGCTCGCTCCTGCCTCACCCGGGGGGCGGAGGCATCCTCCCTTTGGGGTAGGAGGGTCCAGACCTCTCCAGGACAGCACTTCAGGTCTGGAGCACACTAGGTCCGCTCTCTTTGAGTTTTTGGCAATTGTGTCATTGACTGGCTACCTGTCAAAGCAAAATCACTCTGGAGTCTCAGCATTCCAAAACCCCAAATTCTCCCCACGGGGCCATGCCAGGACACTCTGACTCCCAGATTTGGAGAATGGACAGAGGGGTTCTGAGTAGCCTACCTCCTGCTCCAGAGAGTCAGCTGGCCAGGGCACCTGATGCCCCACCATGGGCTGCCCCAGCTCCCGCCTGCTGTGTGTGACTCACGGTGCAGTCAGCTGGGTCTTCTCCAAGATTGAGCTCCAGTTTTGCCCCTTGCTCCCAGTGGTTCCAGCTCTAGAACCATCCCTGGTTTCCAACTGCTGGCTAGAGAAAGCCAGAGCTCCCTAGTCTGACGTTCAGTGCCTTCTGGGAGCTGGCTCTGAACTATCTTTCCAACCTCACCTTGACCCAAGACTCCAGACGATCTGAACAACCTGCCCTCCCCAGGCTGTGGCTTACGCTACACAAGGCACCCCCTCTGTGAGGCCATCTTTGCTCTCCAGCCGAAAGCCACCTCCTGCCCGGAACCCTTCCCATCTCTCAGAGGGACAGCAGGGATCGCTTATACTCAACAGTGTGGGCGACCCAGGTCTACGTCTCCTCCTTCCTAGGTCCTGGGAGTTTGCAGAGTGGGACCACCTCCAACCTCTCACATCACCAGCTCCAGGCACAGAAGTATGAACAACGTCTCTATTTCCTGAGTGAAGGGTGGCCCAGTTGGGTGTGTCCCCACCCTCAAAGCTTAAGGAGTCTTGCGGGGGGAATCTTGATCCCTCACATGCCCCTAAACAGAAGCTCCGTCTCCAAGCACGCTGGTGAGGCCCACTGTACCTTCACAAAGAGTGAGGCCGCCTCAGCCAGAAACTTCCAGGGCCTTGAAGTCACTAATGCCTGATTTTTCCCTTAGACACGGGGAGAATGGGGGCTGCCCTGTCTCACTCCTGGGCTCTAGGATTTCAGGCTGTGTCGTGTTGTGTAAATAGAAACTAATTCTTCAGGGTTAGAAACCGGGGCAGGCCTCGTTCCATGGGCGTTTGTTACCTTCTCCCCTTCCAGCTTGTTACCCTCATCCTGGTTCCCTCCCCAGAGCCTCCCTGACACACCCCAGGATGAACTGGGCCTAGAGTCACCGGCCCAGCACTAGGCGCTCTCTTCCTGGAGGCCGGGGGGTGGGGGGCAAGGCTTCCCGGAGGGCCTGAAGGAATCTGAAAAGCTGGGGACGGACAGGGGGCTCTCACAGCACTGGCCACACACCCCGGCATGTCCCCACTTTGGTCCCGGGAGATTGTTGGTGAATGGGGCAGGTGAGAGGCTAGAGGAGCAGCTGAGCCCCAGAGGAAGAGAACCTCCCGGCTCCTCCTTCTGAAACAGTCCTCCAGCCTCTGGCAAATCCCTGGAGCTTCCTGGATTCTCTGGGCCTCTGGAAGTCAGCGCCCCGCGCCCAGCCCATTTCCTGCCAGGCCCCTGGCCCTGACGCTGCGAGCTGGACACACTTCCAGCCCCTCCCGATGCTGGGAGCCTGCCCCCGCAGACAGGCCCAGATTTGCTGTGTTTGGCTCAGCCTCCGCCTCCACAGCTGGTGAAGAGGGTGACTCAGGCCTGCACACCACCCCCCCCCCACCCCCCCCCCCCACCCCCCCCCCACCCCCCCCCCCCCCCCCCCCCGTCCCAAGCAACAGAGGCCTCCAGGGCAAGCTGGGGGAGGGCAGGCGAGCCCCATTTTCTGATCCTTCCCTTTCTCCCTCAGAGCCTCAGAGCTGTTACTCTAGCTCCCTGGGCAAAGGAGCTCTTTCTTCTAAAGACGTGCTTGTTTACTTCCCGAGAAGGGACTTTGGCCAAGGGCCCCATGAAAGCCTCTCTGTTCTGGGCCTAGCTGGGCCCTGCCTGTTTCCCTCACCTCCTTGCTGGGAAAATGTGACTGACAGCTCCATCCCCTTGCTTTTCTGAAAGGCCCTCTGGGTGGCATGGGGGAAGAGGAGGGGGCTTGCGGAAAAGGAAGGAGGCAAGGCCTTCCTCCTGTTTTGGGGGGAGCCAGGGTACTGTCGTAAGCCACAGAAACTAAAAGCCTGGTCTCCCCGAGAGGGAAGAGGGCGCCTGGCTACTTCCGGGGCAGCCTCTGGACCCTCCCGTTTCCATCCCTTCACATGGCAGGGCCACAATGCCACGAGCATGTGTGCAGCCCAGTGTGCCCCCAGTCTACCAGCTGCCCCCAGGGGGCCACGGCCACCTGCCTGCGTGATGCTGTGTCCCTCAGGGATGTCCTCCGGGACGCTGGCCTCGTAGCTGCTCTGCAGAAAGATGGGCCGGTTGTCATTCACGTCCAGGATGGTGACGAACACGGTGGCCGTCCCCGTGCGCCGCTTACCTACGGGGCCATTGTCTGTGAGAGTAGAAGGCGGATGGGTTGTTAGCAGCTGCCTGATGGGCAGACTCCCTGGGCATGTGTCCCGTGCATCCCACCCACTCTGGCCTTTGTAAGGGGCGGCTCTTTTCTTTTTATAAATAGAGGATAAGACTAATGATGCCTAACCTCTCCCAGGCGCTATTCTAGCTCATTCCATCCCTGTAAGAAGTGTGGGAAGTAGACGCTGTTACTATCAGCCCCATTTTACAGAGGAGGGAACTGAGGCACAAAGGGGTTCCACGGCGGCCCCTAGAAAAGAGACCCATGTCAGGTCCCGGGCCACTTGTGAGTGCAAACTCATCAGGAAAAACTGTCTTTGAGGATGCAAGGAAGTTAAGAATCTGGACTGAGATACCCCGGACTGGCTGGGTGGGCCGCAGACCCAGTGACAAGGGTCCTCAAGGGAAAGAAGGCAGAGGGAGCTTTGATTTGGAGACAATGTCACATTAAATCAGAGGCATGGATTGGATTTTGCAGCCGCAAGCCCAGGAGGACTTAGAGCCACCAGAAGCTGGAGGAGTCAAGAAAGGGTTCCCTCCTAGAGCCTTGAGAGGGGGATGCAGCCCTGCCGACACCTTGATTTTGAACTTCTGGCCTCCAGAGCCTTGAGGAAATAGATCTCCTAAGCTACCCAGTTTATGGTAATTTGTTAGAGCAGCCCAAGGAGACAGGCACAGGTGTGGGGATCACAGCCAACGGCTCTCAGGAGGCCAGGTGGGCAAGACCTGTGGGGGCACACACAGGAGGGCCCGCCTCGACGGGCAGCTCGGGCTCTCTTCCAGTCCACCATGGTCAGGCCAAGGGTGGACCCAGTGACACGAGGTCTTCTGATTTCTCCAGAGAAACTGGACATCTGGGCTTCTGCATAAAATCTCCTGATTTTTAAATGTTCCCGACTAGCTGTCATTCTGTATGGAATAAGAGGTGGGTTAAACATGCCTATAGGACGGGATCAAACACGCCTGTAGAGGATTGGGTCTCTGGGTCCCAGGCACTCGGGACCTTAGGTGTCCAGGGGTTCTGCCCCTTCAGTTCCCTACAGGACCCTCCTTGGGCTGGGGACATGGCTCAGCCCCAGGGGCGGCTGTCAGGTTGTCCTCCCTGGAGCGAGGAGCGTGTGCCCTGTGCTCCATGTCTGGGCAAGGATGGTCACCCCAGGGAGGGGGACACGTAGCTGGCTCTGGCTGAGGATGAGGGGTAACTCCATCCTTCCCAGGCCAGCTGACCACATGCTGGGGCACAGTTGCCTCTCCCAGTTTAGGCGATTCTGCCCTCCTAAGTTCCTCTCCAAGCCCAGCCTCCCACTGCCCTGGAGGTCCTATCCTATTTACTTCGCCGGCTGTGACAGCACGAGCTGGCAGGCCCCATGAGAGGTCTGATCCCAAGCCTTCTTTTCCTGCCAGGCAGTGCCTGATACAGCAGAAATGCGGGGTCTCATGAGGCGGGGAGGAGAGCAAGGCAGCGGGTGGATGCTTCTGGGTATGGGGTGGCCTGGGGAGGGGCTGCTGGCTGGAAAGGGGGAGCCACAGAAAACTCATTCCTTCTCACTTGCATCTTACTGCAGATGTCCAACCGGGTGCTCTGACGTGGGGGGACACAGGCCTCATCACACGCTTCTTCCCATCCAGAGCCCTCATGGGCTCCCTACTGCCTGGAGACCAGAGACCAAATGGCTGGCCCAATGTTTGGGCCTCTACAAGCCGGCCCTACCTCAGTGTGGCCTTCTTCCCCGTGTACATCACACCATAAGCCAGCTTCAGCCACACACGCACGTGCACGCAGCTCCTTCCCATGGCCAGGTCTCCGCCTGGGCTGGTTCCTCTGCCTGGAAGGCCCTCCCTGCTTCTCGACATACTGAAACCCGATTCGGCCTTCGAGGTGGTGACAGGCAGGTGTCTGTCTGGCGGCACCACCCTGCTCTTGAAGGCAAACTCGGCTCCTGAAGGCTCCTCTGAGAACACTACCTTCCTGACTCTGAGGCCTGGGCTTCGGAGCAGGCCTGACCATGCCCCGGCTCCAGGGATGGGCGAGAAATTCAGGCCTAACTAGCACATCTCTCCTCCCTTGACCATGGTGAGGGCTTCAGGGACAGGCACGGGGGCAGATGAACTAATTCATCAGAGCTCCTCTGGGGCTCAGCTGGGAAGACCAGCAAAGGGATAAGGGCTGTCTCCCTGCTGCTGCACTTGACCCCAGAAAGATTCAGGCCAGGGATACAGCAACCACTGGCCACTCGGTCAGTCAGGGGATGAGGACGACACACGGGAGGCCGAGCTAGCCACTGCAGAGAGACCGAGGCCTCATGGCCCCACTTGGGCCCCAAATCCAGTTGTACCTGAAGCTCCATCATCCTAGGGACTGGTTTTGTGAGCCCAAATTGCTTCATTTCATTTTTAAAAACTCGCAATCCAGACTCCTAACTAATCCAAAGACACTCCCCACTGTCACTTCCTTTAAGGAGACTTCCTTGATCACACCCTTCCCCTAATATCTCCCTTCGTGCCTGATACTCTGGACTCCTCCCTTCCCCCTTTCTGCCTCGCTTGGCCTGGGGTTGCCGTGATCTGTCTACACCCCATCACCTGAACGGCCTGCATGTAGCGCTGAGGGCTAAGCTCTAGCCCACCCCAGGGCTCAGGGATACCCTGGACGTCTGGCTGCCCTTTCTCCACGGATGTCAGTACACAGTCTTGGGCTCCAGGTCTGGCTTCTGGGGTTAGGCGTGGCAGGCCCTAGACGGGCACCCCACTAGACTACTCAGACCCGTGCTTGTGTGGTGTGCAGGTAGGGCTGGGGTGTACCGATGGCCTCCAGGACAAGTGTGTATGCGGCTGTGGTCTCCCGGTCCAAGCTTACTACGGTTCTCACAATGGCATCACGGTAGCCAACGCTGAACTTCCCGTCCACATTTCCACCTGTGGGCCAAAGACAATGAAGCCTCTATGAGGAGCCAGGCCTCCTGCCAGGGAAAGGGTAGTGGCACCCAGCTCTGCTCCTGGGCCAGGACATGCCAGGGGTAGTCGGGGAGGAAAAGGCCATGCTGCTTACTCAGCCCTGCCTGAGGACAGGGTTCTGCTGGGGCTGGGGGGGCTCTGATGAGCGTGTGGCCTGCATGGGCTCAGGTGGGGGTGCCGAATGCCTGAAATCATAAGGGCTGAACATTCACTGAGCACCCACCTCCTGCAGACCAGGCACTCCACGTGGACTCTTGTTTCATCTGTACTATCACAGCCCACTTCACAGGGAGGGAAATCAGTCTGTTAGCAAAGTTATGTGTGTTGCCCTGAGTTACAGTCACCAACTTGGCATTCTGATTCCTGAGCCTGTGTCCTTCACTGTTCTGCCAACTGCCGATTGGATAGGAGTGTCTGAGCAGTTAACCCGGGTTGAGGCTTTTGTATAGGTGGCCAGGACTTTGGGGGCAGCTAAGATTTTTCCAGGTCCCTTATCTTGGATTCTCTGAGTGGGGACTCCTGGAGGCTCCACGGAATAAAGAGTAGGGACAGGTGGCCGGGGTGGGAAGTGGGAGGGTCTCCTCTCCAAAGTGGACAGAAAAGGACTCCATCTGAACAGCATGAAGACCCCTCCCCAGCCGGCTGGCAGGCAATGTGCTGTTCTGGGCAGCAGAGGGCGCTGCGGCACTGGGTTTGGGCCAGCTTGGACCAGGACCCCCACACAGCTCCTTGCGGAAAGAGCAAATTAAAATCTGAGAGTCCCAACTGAGAGGGCTCTCCCCAGGTCAGCAGGAACTGGCCACTTTAGGGCACTGAGAAAGCATCCTGGGAGCTGCCAGGTGCTCCCTTTTCCTTACATGGTTTGTCCTTGGGTAAAAGGCCTGGACCCCTTATGGATGGTCTGAAGCACCATCCACATGGAACAAAATCTGGCTCCTAGGGGCGGGGGAGAAACTGAGGCACAAGTAGTGCTGGGTGCTGAACCGTGGCTGGTCCACATAGTGGGGGCTTGATAACGAAGCCTTTCTTGGAGCAGTGTTGAGGACTGGATGGTGAGGAGGTGGCCTGAGGGTGCTGGGTCTCTTTAGGGAGGGGAAGGAGGGAAAGATCTGGAAAGGAGAGGCTGAGGGCTGCTGTAAGAAATGATCAGCTGTGAAGCTGGGATCCCTTGCTCTAAGGGAAGAGGAGTCCGGGAGACTGGTTTGTGCACTGAATGTAGGTAACATGGCTGCAGGCAGGTCATGGACAGAGAGAAGACAGCCAGTGATATGGCCGAGGGACAGCTAAGGAATGTCAAAGAACGGCCCCCTAGGATCCCAGCACCTCTCAGGCATGTCAGGAACTGCAGCCTGCTGGGCAACTGTTCTAATCCAGGCATGACTAACACGTGGCATGTTTACCACCACCTACTGAGCCTACTGTCACGACAGACATCACTAATCGGTCATGACTCCTTTTCTCCTATGGAGCCAGGATACGGCCTCATTGGATTTCTCCACAGCTCTCTACTTTGTTTCTGTGAGCTAAAACCATTTTATTTAGAAGGATTGAAACCATTTGTCTCTAAGCAGATGGGAATTCTCATGAGAGAAGAGTTCCCAGGGAAGAACAAGATCACAGTGTTCCAGTCATGGCTTTATCACCTGGACGTAGCGGTGGAGTTGGGTGGCAAGGCTCCTCCCAGGAGTCACGGGCTCTCCCTCCCTCAAGACTGCACCCGGGTAAGGTCCCCAGGCTCTGAATAGGCTCGGGAGGCTCCCAGTGGGCCAGGCCAAAGGGATCCAGCTACAGAGCCCCTGGGAAAAGCCAAGAGCAAACCCTCTGGGAACCTCCAGCAGGAGCTAAAGCCTGGTGGGGATGGCCGACTAGGGCCCCTCCCCAATCTGTGCCCCCCTGTATCCCGGCCCCGGGGCCGGGTACACATCTGGAAGGGGAGGAGGCAGGGCCACACCTGTGATGAAGTAGCTGAGCTCAGCATTGAGGCCCACGTCATTGTCGGTACAGTTCAGCCAGACCACCCGGAACTCCCGTGGCACATCCTCAGACACGGAGACATTGTACACGGCCGGGAAGAAGGTGGGCGTCTCATCGTTCACGTCCAGCACTGTGGGCAGAGTCAGTGCACAGGGCTAGGCCTGCCTTCTGCTCCGGAGAGCCCAGCGCTGGAGGCGGTGGGAGCTGACACGTCTCGGTGGTGAGCCGAGGGTCCCCACGCCTGCTGGGGTCAGGGCAGAGCTGACCAGGGCTCCTCGGCCTCTCATGGTCCTGCTCCCTGCCAGGGGGCTTTGGGGCTGTTGGTGCTGGTGCTGCTGCTGCTGCTGCTGCTGCCATTCAAGCCAGGAGAGAAACCCCCAGGGCCTCCCTCCAGTAGGTGCCTCACAACGACAGTGGTGATGATGATGGTGATGACAGTGATGGTGACATCGCAGCTCTTCTCATGTCAGGCTTGCACTAAGCGCTTCCCATACACCATCCCAAGTGCCCCTCCTAACTCCCTCACGAGGCAGGCATCCTTAGACACACCACACAGAGGAGGGACAGGAGCTCAGAGCAGTTGAGTCACTTGTCCCATGTCACATAACAAGTGAGCAGCAGGGTTGGGGTCTCGGGGAGGCCTGCCCCTAGTCTGTCATGGGGTCCTAGGAAAACAGCTGGCTTTGAGGATTTCTCCATCCCCAAAAGCCTCATTTCCCTTAAAGACTTGTTTTCTCAGCTGCTGGGACAGTCTTCACAGTGAAAAGCTCCCACCTCCCCAGGCTGGCTCCTAGTTGTGTTAACACCAGGGGAATAATGGGCTCATGTGAGGACCCGGCTTCTGCTGAGGCCTGGAGGAAAATCCCCTCTAACGGCACTGAGCACCTCCCTGTCAGCCACTGCCACACAAGCGGGTCCCCAGACTGGCCCCAGGAACCCCCAAGGCAAGCGTGGCACCAACAGATGAGAGCACGACTTGGCATGTCTCAGGCTGTGACGGTTTGTACTGTGTGGACCCGCACCCGCACCAAGCCCCTGGGGGCCAGCAGGAGCCAGAGAACAGGCCACATCTCGCCCATCACACTCTTTACTTACTTTACCTCTCTGTGGTTAGTTTTGCCCTTTTGGCAACGGCTTGTGTCAATGTCCCTGTTTCATTCCAAGAATTAAAGACGTGACCAGAATGGAAGAGAAATCATAAGGGGCCTTCGCCTTGACTTTCCCCAGCCTGCAGCTAACTCTGAAGGCCCCACTGACCATCCCAGGGCAAGTCCTCTCTGTTGTTCACTGGGATCAAAGATGCTAGGAGGAGTCCGGGCCTGGGGACTGAAGGCTCTGCCAGCATTTTGGACATGGCGGAGGCAAAGAAGACTGCCCAGTAGCACAGTTGAGGCGGGTACCCCATCAGCAAGGCGCCCCGTGTCCACCTGGACGGGGACAGCAGTGAGGGGGTCGTGGTCTCCCCAGCCCTCCCAGTGAGGCTCCGGGCCCCATGCGCCCACCACGTGGTCGGCAGTACCCTCGCCCCTCACCTCGGACGGTGAGCGTGCTGGTGGAGCTCTTGGTGGGCGTGCCCGCGTCGCTGGCCACGACGCGCAGCTGGTACTCAGCGACACGCTCGCGGTCCAGCTCCGCGGCGGTGACCACCACACCGCTGCTGCTGTTGATGAGGAAGTCCATGCGGGGCATGGCCACCTGCATGCGGTACGACACCAGCCCGTTCGGGCCCTCATCCAGGTCGACGGCCACCACCTGAGAGAAAGCAGGGGCCATGGGAGGGGTGGGGACAGGAGGACTTCGCCTTGAGAAGGGTCCCCTCCTTCCCCCGACCCGTACTCAGCTCTAGCCAGACACGCCCGCTCCCCTCAGCATGTCCGGCCACTGTTCCCAGCGCACCTGCCCAGGTGCTAAGAGGGTGGCATGTCAGAGCTGAAGGGATCCGATACATCACAGGGGATTAAGGGGGCAGGGAGGAGAAAGCACTTTAGTCTAGCTCCCCATAGCCTTCCCCTTCAAAACCCCATTCTCCTCCTTGGCAAGCTCCTCTCCACCCCCCATGGATGCTGGGTGGCTCAAGGCCCCAAACTGTGTCCTGTTCCAGCCGGCTTCCTGGCAGCTTGCTGGAAGCAGTGGGGACAGCTCCAAGGGCCCTGGGACCATGTGCAGCTCTGCTACATAAAACGACCAACGGCGCTCCCCAGCTTCGTTAGACAACAAGATGATGGAAAGGGGTGACTTTTAAGTCACTTGATGTATTATTTTGAAAACGTCGTTTGAGGCCACGTGTAGGCAAGCACTCCCCAAATCCCTACACTGTTCCTGTCTGCACCCCTAGTCCTGAGGATGATTCTCCTGACTCAAGACCCTGATATATGGAAGGTTTCATAGAAGAGGATTCAGATACTTTGAGAGAATGTGAATAACCAGGATTAAGTCCAGATTCTCAAGACTGAAAAATGTCAAGATCATCCAGCTTAACTCACATTGAACAAACCGGACAAGAAGATGTCTTCTCAAATTGAATGCTTTCCAGGGTGGGGGGCTCACTACTTCTCATTTATCTGCATACAGCTCTAATTCCTGGAGAAAGTTCTTCCACACATCCAACAGAAATCACGATCCATCCAGGTTGTGGGGTTGGGGGTGGGAACGCATGGCTCTTGTTCGAACCCTCTTTATCTGAGGATGGTTCCCAAGCTAACTGCTCCAGCTCCTTCAACCATCTTTTCATGCCTGAGCTAGTTAGTTCCTCTGTGAACTCAGAAGCTGCACTGTCTGCAAGCCCCTGAACAGGCTGGGGGGCTCTCTCACCCACCTGCTCCCTCCTACTTCAGGGGGCTCCTCAGGGACTGGCTGCTGTTCCCTGGATTGTAGCTCCCCCTGCTGGGCATTTGGGAGAATGTCCTGCTGGAGAGAGAGCTCCCTGGGACCTTCAAAGACCACTACTAATCTCTTCTCACAGATGAAGAAACTGAGGCACAGCGGGCCTACAGGGCATTGCCAAGGTCACTCACTGTGTCATCCTGACAAAAAACTATCTTCTTCGAGTGGAATCAGGCTAACCCTTTGCCACCAGATCCCGCTGTGTCTCAGGTATAACCCCCCACGCCAGACACCAGATCATGAGCCCATCAGCCACCAGGGAACTCTGGCAGTCCGAGGGCCACCTTGCTGCACACATGTGCCTGACTGAATCCCCACAGCACAGCCAGGCAGGTACTAGTATAAGCCCTATTTCATAGGTGAGAAAACTGAGGCCCAGTGAGGTTAAGTTGTTTGCTCTAGGTCACACAGCACACAAGTGGGGAGAAGTTGGGATCCACACTCACGCTGGGTGCAGTCCAAAGCCCATGCTCTTAATCATGAGGGCCTTCCGGTGTCTCTAAACAGGCATCATCCTTCCAGAATGAGCCCCTTCAGGGCTTCCTTGACAGAGGGTGATGGAGCAGGAGGCAGAGGGCCAGGTTCAAGATCAGGCCCTACCTCTTCTTGGCCACAAGTCTCTTGAAGCCTCCTGCCAAGTGGGGAGGGTGCCCCCCACTGTGTGGAGCTGCTTTGGGGCTGATGGGAGAGTGGCCTGCCCGTAGAGGCAGGGTGCCAGGGCAACACCCATCAACCCTCTCTACAATCTAGAACCAGCTACCACTTGTACTGTTGAGGGCCTTGGGCCAGACCTCCATAATCAGGACCTGCTTGACTTGCCTTCCCAGAATTCTGTCATCACCCTTGGTGCTTTCCCTCCACCTCTCTAAATCCCCCTGTCCTTTAAGACTCAGCTCAAGCCCCTCCTCCTCCAGGAAGCCTTCCATTACCTCTCTCAGAGCACTGACTCTCCAAGCCTGGCCCAGACTGTGACCTGTCCGATGGTCTCGGCTGGCTTCCCCTGCCCCACCCCTGCAAAGTGTTCAGCATGAGGCTAGGCACCCAGGGCCTCCTCTGCCCACCTGCTGGCTGGGTCAGACGAGGTGAGGGAGACAGATCAGGAGCTCAGGCCAGAGAAACTCACCTGGTAGACAGAGACCCCCGCCGGAGTGCCTTCGAGCACCTCAGCCACGGAAGGCAGGTTCTGGAAAGTGGGGTCATTGTCGTTGAGGTCCAAGAGGTTCACAAACACCGTGGCACTGCTGGTGGCTCTCAGAGGGGGTCTGCCACCTGGGGGGGGTGCCAGGGAGAGGGAGACAGGGGTACAAAAGAGACAGGGACAGGAAGAAAGGGAGAGTGGGGAGAGGGAGGCAGGCTCAGTGACGTCTCCCTCCCAGTGGTCCCTCCAGGGAGCAGCCTGGGCCTTGCACACCCCCCTGCCACCTCCACCCCCTGAGGGTACTTTCGGGGCTCACAACGGACAAGAGGGTGTTACCCCATTCTTAGCGATCATGACACGGCCCTCCTGTACCCAGGCCTCGGGACCCAGGAAGGACAGGTCATCAGGAGAGGCCCCCAGGACCCTGAGAGTCAGGGGCCCCCGCGGAGGTGTGTGGGGCCGCGAGGGACACATACAGTCAGTGACGGAGACGATTATCCTGCGCATCAGCTCCGCCTCGTTGGGGTCGGGATTCTCCCGATCCAGCATGACGTGGGTGGTACGGATCTTGCCGGTGCTGCTGTTGAGGCTGTAGAACTTGTTGGGCGGCTGGACGCTGTACACCAGGGTGCCGTTCTCCCCCAGGTCCGGGTCCACGGCTACCACCTGCCCAGGAGGGAGCCCAGCCTCCACTGAACCCAGCTGCAGAGGGTGTCCCTGAGCCCACACCCCTGTCCCTTCCTCCCTCCCAGCTCCATAGGGGCTCTGATGGGGGAAGGGAGACAGGAAGTTCATGAGATGGGTCGGCAGTGGAAGTCTCGAGCTCCTTGGCCATGCAGTTTTACCCTTAGGCCAGTCCCTTTCCCCACTTAAGCCCCAGCCTTCTGTTTCTAGAAGCAACAGCTGGTACACCCTGATCTATGGGAAGCTCTCCGTACCCCATGCATGCCTGGCCCTCGGCAAGTACAAGTACTGTGGGGACAGCCCTAGGAGGAGGAGATCTACAGTTATGCCCATTTCACACAGGAGGCTCAGCGAGGCTCCCCAGGTCTCTCAGCCCAAAGTGACCCTGCGTCCCTCCAGAGCCCACACTAGCAGTCAGCAGGCCATGCTGCTTGCACATCTTTGTGTCACTGCTTTCCAGATGTGTGGGGCAACACATTCATGGGTTTTTAGGGGAGCAGGGGATGCCCAGTAGGTCCATGATCATGGAATTCTTTGGGGACTAGGAATTCTTCGGGAGGCTGGGAAGGGCTGAAGAGGCTGAACGTTTGGCCGAGCTTTGGGAAGAATCTGAAACCCTGAATTTGGGGAACTGCCTTCCTTTGGACTTTCTGTGAGGCAATTTGAAAAGAATTAGTCTTCTGTGACACCAGGAATAACAGGGCAGGGGAAGGGAGCCATGGACAAGCCACCAGGTTTAGAGGGTGAGTCCCAGCAAGTTGGGGCTATTGTGGGCTGGGGGAGGCCGGAGGAGAGAGGAGGCTGAGCCTCCCTGCCTGAGAAGGGGGCGGGGCTTTAACTCTCCAGGCCCCCCGACTTGGTTCCCCACTTATAAGCCTCACCCTGTGAAGGGATCAACCTGAGTGCCCTCCTAACCCAGGGCAACCCCCGGAACCCATCTCTTCCCCTCGCCATGCCTGCCAATCTCCTGCTTTGGAGAAAACCTCCGTAGCATCTACCTCCCGCAAGGGGGAAGCAGAACTGAGCAGGGGACATGGGCCAGGCTCAAGGTCATACAGCACCAGCCTGGAGGCTGACCCAGCTTCCACTGTGGAGGTCTCCCAAGGTCCCAGGACAGCAGCAGGACTCACCCCCAAGCACATCCTTTGCCCTGTGTGGCAGAGGTCACAGTGGCACCAGAGGGGGACAAGATCAATGGGGGGGCGGTGACCGCAGTCCCCAGGGCCGCATCAGGACAGTGTCATTCTTAACTCCAGGATGCTCGGTGATGACAGCCTGGCCTTGTCAGCTCCTTCATCTTACTTGATGTGGGGACTTTTGTGCTTTGGCAGCAGAATCTGTCCCTCCTCTGGCTTAGTCCTCAGCCGGAGGTGTCTCTGGGACCAGCAGACCAGAACAAAGAGAAGGGTTGCCCTGGCCGAGGGCCCCCATCTTGCCCCCAGGTCCAGGGTGGCCAGGGAGAGGGGCCCATGCTGGCGCTGAACCCGGAGCCCCGTAGGGCCTCCTTCTGCTTCAGAGAGGTGGGAGGGGAGTGCATACACCTGGCTGCACCGGGGGCAGGCCTGAGGGGCCCCCGCTGTGCTATGGAGCAGGTCACTGTAGTTTCCCCAGCCTCTGCAAAGGGGACCCCTGTGCTGACAACGGGAGGTGGGGCCCTTCCTTAGGCATGCCGGGTGTCACTTCAGCCAGGCAAGTCATTTCGCTGACAAAGGAGACCAGCAAGGCTTGTATTTCTACCATGCTTCTCTCTAGAGGAGGACGTTTTTTTAGTCCAATTTTTCCAGATGGGGAAACTGAGGCACAGAGCAATTAAATGACCTGTTCTAGGCTAGCAGCTTATTGTTGAATGTGCAGAGATAATTTTACATGGTGGAGAGTGGGGGGCTTCTCCTTGTCTCTCACTGCCTCTGGGGTGAGTGCCCCAGAGTGCCTGGGTAGCTGCTTCCAAGGGACCCTAAGTGGGGGCTGGGCCCTGGCTTCCGCCTCTCAGCCCACTTCCTGGTGGGGTGGGGGCACAGGAGAGGGGGGCCGACTGCAGCTCCCCTCCTGCAGGCTCCCCGCCAGGCAACTGTGTAGAGTCCCACCACTTTCCCTCTTCATTTCCCGTGTCACACTGTCGTTTTTCTCCTGGCCTGATGGGGAATAATTTTCTCCCTCACCCCTCTCTTATTTTGCTGGAGGGCTTTGAAAGGCTCTAAATCAATGCCCATCAGCCAGGTCCTTGAAGGAGCCTGTGGGAGCCCGGAGGGAGGGTTGGGCCAAAACCTCACTTGCAACGGGAAAAGGGCCAAGCCGCAAGCTCATGCCGGGGCGGGTGCAGGCCGACGCACATGCCGGGACAGCTCGCCGTGCCCCCGGGGTGCAGGCACACGCTTGTCTGCACACAGCTCTCAGCAGTCACTGGCGTTGGGGAGAGTTGTGGCGCACACCCCTGGTCTCCCTCTGACGAGGAAGACCCGACCGGACCTGGCAGAGCTGGGGGGCAGGTGAAGCGGGGAAGAAAGATGAACGAAGTCCACCAATGACTACCATTTGCCAATGTGTGAATTCTTACAATGCACCTGGCACCGTGCTAGGCACTGGGGTTCAACAGCAGACAAGATGGAGAGGATTCCAGCATGGGAGGCGTGGTGACAACAGCTACCATGAATTTACCACTCACCATGTAGCTCATTAAGTAGGGACTACAACTCTATCAGGTGGGGACCTCTACCAGCCCCATTTTCTAGATAAGAAAATTGGTGCACAGGGGTGCCTGGGTGGCTCAGTCATTAAGCGTCTGCCTTGGGCTCAGGTTATGATCCCAGGGCCCTGGGATCCAGCCCTGCATCGGGCTCCCTACTCAGCAGAGAACCTGCTTCTCTCTCCCACTCCCCGTGCTTGTGGCCCCCACCCGCCGTGTCAAATAAATAATCTTAAAAAAAAAAAAATCAGAGCACAGAAAGGTGTGGTGACTTGCCAAAGGTCACAGAGCTGGAAAGGAACGTGGCTGGGATTAGACCCTTGACATTCTGGGATCAGAGGCTGCCTGCTTAATCACTAAGCTACACTGCCTCTGAATGAGCTAGCAACCTAATAAAGAAATAAAACACAGATGTGGGATCAGCTCCGGAAGAAACAGTGAAGAGAGCAGACAGAGCCTCATAAGGCAGGGTGGTCAGGGAGGGCTTCTCTGAGGAAGTGGCATTTTAGGCTGGGGCAGGTAGAGGAGAAAGAGGCAGCCCTGAGAAAAGCAGGGGTGGGGGGCAGAGGGAGAGGAATGCTCTCCTGGGTCGGCGGGGAGGGAAGGGCTTGCACAGAGGCTCTGAGGGGAGGAAGAGTTTTTGGGTTTGGGAGGCTGAGAGGCCAGCGTGTGTGGTGGGGGGACTGAGTGTGGGAAGAGTGGTGGGACGAGGTGTCAGGAGGGGGGCAGCCCCTATGCAAACATGACCTCCTCCTTGACATCACCTCTGGGTCAGCTGCCCCCCTAACTCCCTTTCTCCATCTCAGCCATAGCTCTTACCTCACCCAGGGCCACTGTGTGGCCTTAGAAGGCCTCATGGAGTCCCCAGTGGTAATACAGCATACCCACATATAAATGCCTACAAATCATAAAATTTAACCAGACTTTATGACTATTCCTTTTGAAATTACTCTGCCATGACAAATTGGACTAATGTACGGGCTTCTTGATTTCTGGTTTCCTGGCCACCATTCACACATACCTGGGAATTCCAGAGAATTCTGAAAATTCTTAAGAATTCTAGAAGATCTAACCTACAACTTGTCCTTAAATGCAATGGAATTTTTTCAAAACCTAATCGTCATAATATATTTGGTAGATGTTTGATAGAATAGGTTCTTAATTTTGATTTGGTCATTTTTTTGTTTGAACTTGAGTCATGACATTTTGTTTTCAGGTCTCAGGCACAAATACTTGGGGGTCCCCACCCTGTAGCTGCCCCACCCCAGGGGAGGAATGGCCATGCTAAGCCCTTACCGAGTGGTGCGTTCACACGTCCATCTCCCCAGAGGTAAAGTTCTTACCTACCTGGTAAGAAATGCGTCTTTAACACAGGGTGAGATGGGAACCAGTGGTGGGTTCCAGAAAAGTAACAGGAAGCTCCCTGGAAATGGAGGGGAGCCTTGCTGCTCTCTCTACTTCCGAGCTTGGCGAACTTGGGGCCTGGCACATGGCAGGTGCCCAAAGAAGGTCTGCTGAGTTTGCTGGAGAGTGACACGGCCCTGGGTAGCAGGCCTCCAGCCCGTTGTCCCCACCTGCTAATGGCTCAGAAAGCTGTGAGGAAGGCTGGAGACCTGGAGAGGGTCACGGGGGACCAGGTCCTGGAAAATGCCCAAGGCCAAGTGCAGTCCCAGTCCAGCAAACCCCTTTGGCAGGTGGATTCTTCAAAAATGGCCTCCCCGGGCTGGTGGCCCACGCAGCCACTTTCTCCCAGGGACACCTGTCTCACCTGTGCCTCAGTTCCCTCGGAAGGATTTTTGCAGAGACATAAAGCAAAGGTAGGAGATGACCAGAGAGGTGTTCTGAGGGAAGCTCTTTTGGGATCCCAGGCTGGAGTTGTTGGCTAGAGCCCAAGTGCCCACGAGATGGCAGTAGAGAGCACCCACACCATCTCAAGCCCCAGAGAGGGCTAAGGAACTGGCCTAAGGTAGTGATTTCCACAATCGGCCCCTTGCTTAAAAGAACCTTCCCACGGGGCCTGCAAAAAACCCGATTCCAGATCCCTGACCCGGGCCCTATTGGAATCTCTGGAAGGGGGGCCCAACCACCAGCAGAGAGTCATTCAGATAGGGAAAGGAGGACAAGAAGCTTCCTTCAAGGCTGACATCCTCCCCTTCTAGACTCTGTCCCGGTTGGCTGTGGTTGGTGAGGGGTCCAGATGGGGAGGCTAGGCCTCACCAGAGTGGGACAGCCTTCCTGTGGAGCTTGATGTGAAATTTTCCCTCCCTTCTCCCATCCCACCCACACTCTCTCAGGACCTGAGCCTCCTGCCACGGCACCCTGGGCCAGCAGAGATGGAGGGCTGGGCCAGGCAGTTTCCAAGTCAGACAGACCTAGGCTCACATCCTGACACAATCTCTGACTAGCTCTGGGACCTTGGCCAGACCCCTCAAACTCCAAGACTCCGTTTCCTCTGTAGTACGACAGTAGTCATGAGTCCACCTGCCCCATGAGGTCATTACGAGGGTGAGAGAGAATTCCGGGGAAGGCCTCGGGCAGTGCCCAGCACAGTGCTGGCATTCGATATGGTGGGTTACCACCAACTATGAGGTTCATGCCTGTCTCGGCTGGCTGAGTGGCTATGGGGCTGGACCCTGGGGATAAACCACCTCAAATGAAGCCAAATGGGGAGGATACCACCTCACAGATGCGAACCCCAGAGCCGATCAAGTGGGGTGCCCAGCCCTGGCTTTCCTCATCTTTCCCAGGATGCTGGCTCCCGTCCAGACTCCTGAGACTTTGGCCACGTCTCCCTTGCTCCCCACTCCAAGTCCTATCCCTGCACACAGTGCATCCAGGGGCCTGGGCCAACCTGGAATATTCCAGGCCAGAAAATCCCTGGGCAAACTTCAAACACCCCACTGGGGCCTGCCTGTGGAGAACAGAAGCAGGGAAGTTAAGGTGGGGGGGACAGAACCTATGTTGTGTGACTTGAGGAGGTGGCTGGTGCCTTGCTAGGGGAGGGCGGGAGCTCTCCTGTGGGCACAGACCGAGTCCCGGGGTCTCGGCAAGCGTGGTGACGAGCTGAACCAGCTTAGCTGCCTGGACCCTGTCCCTCAGCAGCCTGTGCTCCCTCTGACAAAGCCCGAAGCAGCCCACTGCCTCTGAGGACGGGGTGAGGGCTTTTCCACAGCCCCTGACTACCTTCCGCCATGTAAGAGAGCTTCTGGAAGTCTGCTCCATGGGCTGGCTCCGAGGGAAGCAGGAAGCCTGTCGGTCCCTCATGGGCCGGCATGGCAGACGCCCTGAGAAGGGCTGCCTGGCATTCTGCTGTCCCACCACCACTTACCGTGGTCACATCAGAGTCTGGAGGGGTCATCTCCACCAGGTTGATGTAGTAGGGGGCATCCTTCCAGGTGGGGTGGTTGTCGTTGATGTCCAGGAGGGTGATGTTCACCTGCGGGGACCACGAGGGGCAGAGAGGGAGGCACCCGGCTGAGCTGTGCGGGGACGGGTCCCAGGAGAGGTCATACTCAGGGGCCTATGGGGCATCTCAGCAGGAAATCCATGGGCTCCATCTACTTTGGGGGCCTTGGGGCAGGGCCTGGGCTTTCTAGCACAGGAGGAATCCAGGTCCCCCCAGGAGGAGAGAGTTCAGGTGCTGTCCCATCAGGAAGCATGATGAATGCAATGACCCCTGAAATTCTTCCTGTAACTGGGGACCTCTCTCACCCATCCCAGGCTTGGCAGAAGGGGATGGACAGGGTCAGGGTTGAGATTCAGTCTCAGCTACGAGCCAAGCAATTTCCCTGCTCACCTGCCACCCAGGTAAATTATTTATACGGCTCAGAATCCTATTAGCAGGGGCCTCCCAGGACGGAATGGGGTTCTGGGGATTTTTCTGCCAAGTCCCTGGCCAAGCGATACTGACCCCCCACCCCTCTGGCCGGGCAGGAATGGGGCACAGCTGCTGTGGGTAGGGTGAGGGCCAGGCAGAAAAGTCAGGGATGACTCCTGAGGGAGAGTCAGAGAAAGCAAGCAGGATGAAGGAGGGGAGGTGGCCAGAGGGACCTGTTAGCGGGTTTTCCTACTTCCTCTCCCATAGGGGGCTTCCTGCCTCTTACTCCCCACACCCCCCGGGGCCCCCTGTCTCCTCTGCAGCCCAGAGCTCAGTCAGGACCCTCAGATATCCTTTCTCTAGCTTCCTATACCTGAGGCACCTTGGTGGGACAGCAAGGCCTTGGCTGGGGGCTCTGGGCCTTGACGGGTCCTACTTACTCACGGTAGGGAAGCCTAGGCATCGTTTCTTAGCACCAGGGTTAGGGACCCTGCTTTCTGTTTGGAGCCACCCTTTCTGGCAGAAATACTGCTCCTTGTAGGAGCCCCGAGCTCCTACTTACCCAGCTGGTCTTTTAGGGACAAGGAAAGACACCTGTTCCTCCTGAGTCCCCCATGTCCCAGGAGGGCATGCCTTTCGTCCCCCTAGCTGCAGTGGTCCCAGGGTTGACCCTGGCTGACAGCAAGTTGGCGTCTGCCACCCTCCCCTGACTCGCACTGCATCAGGACACAGGTGCGACCTGCAGATGGGCTAGGGAGCAGCACCCGGGTGGCAGGTGGGGGAGCAGGGGGCACGGGAGCGGTGGGCACTCACAGTGGCGATGCCGGTTTTCTGATTGTGGCCCACGCCCCCGTCCACGGCTCTCACGATGAGGATGTATTCAGATTTGGTCTCACGGTCAAGCAGGGAGGTGGTGGTGATTTCGCCTGTGGGACGGAGGCATGGGGTGGGCCAGGGAGACAGCAGGGAAGGAAGGAGAGCGTGAGCGTTATTTGCATGATCTGGTAGTAGGTGTGCCTGTGTGTGTCTCCGCGTGTGTGCACGTGCTGGGGGTGTGAGATGGTGCCCTGGAGGGGAGAGGGGGGAGCACCCATGCCCCCGGAAACCGGAATGCCCGAGGTGGCAGCATAAGCCCCTGATGAAGAAATATCTTTGCGTGGGGGACAGCATGGCGGGTGACAGGGTTAGGGGTTGGGGACTACAACGGGAGCACCCTGGCCTCAAGCTCGGTCACAAGAGACCTCTTTTTTAGACTTCTGACATGATCTTCTGTCCCTTGAGACTTGTTACTTAAATCCTCTGTGCCTCAGTTTCCTCCCCTGGTCAGAAGGGAAAAGTAATAGGAATTACTTCAGAGGGCTGTCGGGGCATTAATGGGGTCAACATCATAGAAGGCTCAGAACGGTGCGTGGCACTGTTTATTCACAGACAGTCACAGAGAAACAGATATGACCCTGAAACATAGGATGTGTTTTACACGTGTTCTGACTCATTATTCATTAATCAGCCCATAATGCATTGACAATAGTTATAAAATAATTTCCTCATGATCTTGTAACATGATTCTATTACCTCAAGGTTTCTTTTAGTGTACAAACAAGGAATTCCATTAACTACAAACACTTAAAACTGACCACTAATCAGCCTGTTTTTGGCTTTTCTTTGTATTTTGGTGTAACCGAAACACAGAGGTCACCCTGGTCACGTGTGGAGTGGTGTGCTGGTGTTTGATAACCGGATCCCCAAAGGAAGCAAAAAAAAAAAAAAAAAAAAAAGCATTTGCTGATTTCCATGGTGTAAAGACTCCCACCAGGGCCACGGCAAGCTGCTGACTTGATGGCCTGGAACCAGGAGTGGAGGAGATGCTTGAAGTTGGCTCTCAGAAGCAGGTGTGAGCTGGTCCCTGCCAGCCTGCCCGTGGTGGTAGGCAGACCATTTACCTCTGACCTGGGCCACGGCAGAGAGCTATGCTTTGAGGACAGTGAGACCCAGATCCGAATTCCAATTATGGCCCTTTCTACATGTTTGGCCTTGGAAAAGTTACTTAATTTCTTCGAGCCTCAGTTTTCTCATCTGTACAATGGAAATTACTATGCCTTCCAACCAGAGCTCTTACGAAGATTAAATAATTAACAGAGCTACGGATAAAGCTCCCAGCACGTGGGAAATGCTTATCGCCTTCTCCAGACTGTGAGAATTCCCCAAGGCAGGGACTGTACACCGTCCATTTTTTTGCTTTTGTTTTTTTACCCCCCTTGCCTGAACTGTACCCCCTGAGGCGAGTTACTCAACTTCTCTGTGCTTGGTTTATTCTACCATAAAACAAGGGAGCTGGACCAGATGGTCTCACCTTTCCCTCCCTGCCACACTGGTCTGTCCTCTGACCTGCACGGGGCTGAGCTGGGAGTGGGGACCGGGCAGCAAAGGCGCTAAGGCCAGAAACAAAAGACAGGCAAAGGTCGGCCCGCCAGGCCATGTTCCATGCTGGGGTGGTGTCAATTAATTGGCAGGGTGAGGAAGAAATTAATCTCTAAAAAGTTTTAAACATGAACTTGTCGGCATGATAGATGGCTCCTCCTGTCTGGGAAATTAGATCCAATTAAGGCCACCTTTGTGGAGCAGGCCTGGCTAATTTGACCGAGGAGCTCGGAGGAAAACACTTATGCCTTCCCAGCTGAAAGAGTCATGTTAAGGCAGCAAGAAAATGTCTATGTCATTATTAAAGGCCCCAGGGTGGAGATGTGGTCCCTGGCTGGGGAGGCAGCTGGGTGCTGAAAGGTCAGAGCGCCCACCCCACTCATGGGTCTAACGTGGCTTATATCATGCAGCACTTAAAGCCTGGGCTCCGGGGTCTGAAATTCAGATTTTCCAAGTCCTCAGTCAAGTTGCTTCACCTGTCCTATGCACCAGTTCCACCACCTGGAAACTCAGGGCCATGCTGGTACCTGCCCGAGAACGGTGAAGGTGATAGACAGGCATGACGCTGTCTGAGCCCCTGGCTAATGCCCATGAATGGTATTATTCTGAGCCCCATGGAAATGCGGGCTCGCTGAGGGCAGATGCTCCTGAGAGCAGGGAACAAGGCCCCCATTGTGTCAGAGGTGGAGCGAGAGGCTCAGGACGGCCCTGGACAGGTCTCGCCTTGTACATGTCAGTACGTTCTGCTCCCCTCGCTTCCAGGAAAAGGGGATCAAAGAAAGCCTGAAAGCAGACTTGGATGGTAAGGGGTATGGGTTACAGGAAGACTTAAAGCCTCCTCCAGCCCCTGTAGCAGGGCTGGCCAGTGTCCACCAGACCCCTGCTCTCTTTCCCAGGCTAGACTGTCGCTGCACAGGGGCTGTGAGGCCAGAGACAACTTCCCCAGGCTGCCTTCCATGTAGGTGGGGCTATTGCTGGCTCTGGCCAAGAGGATGTGAGCCAAAGTGACGTCTGTCACCTCCAGTCCTGGCCCATACACATCTCAGATAGAACTCCAGGCTCTCTTCCCCTGCCAGTGACCTTGGAGCACAACATGGAAGGTGCCTGGGTCCCAGAATCACCATGCTCAAGGCTGTCCACTGAATATGGCATTGGAAAGCTGGGTGGGTCAGGATTTCTGTTGTCTTGGGCCACTCAGATTTCAGGGTGGGCCTGCTTGGTACCTTCAGTGCCCTTACCTAATATAAAAATGGGTATTTAGAAGTGGGGGGCCTTGCATGACCACTAAGTAGCATGGGAACCGCTATGGAGGCAGGCCATGTCTAATTCCATTCTGTGCCCCAGAACCCAGCACCTGCCGGAGAGCAGGCCCCCACTGACACTGAATGAACGTGAATGAATGTCCAGGGGTCTCATATTCCTTCCCAGCTTGTGACCAGGAGTCTCCTGTTTTTGTTGTTTTTTTTTTTTTTTCCCCTCCCCCTTCCCACCCAGCTTCAGGGGAGAAGGATCTGGAGGGAGGCACATGGAGAAGGGGGAAGAAAGCTGAGAGCTCCGTGGACTGAGCAGGGGGCCAGGGACTCACCAGGGGGCCCTTGGGTGAAAAGACGAAAGACAACGATGAGGAAGATGTCACCGTGTTAGCACCTGCTGCGTGCCAGGGACAACTCTAGGAGTGTTCCCTGTAACAACTCACGGGCTCCACACCCCACCCCTAAAACGAACATCCTCATTGTGCAGGGGGGGAAAACCAAGGCATATGCTGTGTTAAGAAGAGGAACCAGGGTTCAAGAACTGGGTCAGCAGCTGAGGGAGGGGAATGTGGAGGCTTAAGAGATGCCTGTAGGGTGGCATGTTAGCCACCTGTTTGCAAAATGGAACACATGCTAAACATAACAGGGCTCTTTGCCATTGAAAGACATCCTCTGGGGACACATTCATGTTCCAGTTTGGGGGCGGGGGTAAGATCACTAATCACACTCTAGTTCATATGTCAGGGATAAAACCAGGTGCTCAAAGCTGGCATGCTTCAGTTGAGGGCTTCCTGGGGAAGGGAGGGAGACCCTGGCTCAGGGGCAGACCCAGGGCCAGGCATGGGGAGTCAGCCCGAGGCGCAGAGGATGGGGCCACGGCGCTCACCTGAGCGGGCGTTGATCCGAAACTGGGAGGACCCCTCCAAGGAGTAGATGATGGACTCCTGACCGTACTCTCGGGAGCGGTCCAGGTCTGTGGCATTCAGGAACAGCACCGTGGCTCCTTCCGGGAGACAAACGGGAAATGTTCAACCTAGGCTTGTGGCTTGAGGCCCTGGGAGCAGGACCTGGGACCTCCTGCTGACCAGCCTTCAGGAGGCAGGAAACCTGCCACTGGGGCACCCAGGGGAGTGGGCTCAACCCCCAGAGCTCCCTAGGCTGCGTGGGGACAAGGCTCCATGGGAGGGGGTCCCAGAGCCTGGTGGGGATTACACCTGCTGCTCTTGCCCATCCCCCACCCCTAGGGAACCTTCCACTGCTCTCCCCCACCTCCATCTGGCAGCTCACCAGAGAAAATACACTCAGATGGACCATCTTTGACTTTGAGTCAAAAAGAAATGAAGCCCTATATTAAATTATTCCACGTTTATTGTATTCAATTTTGGTCTTGTTTCATCTTATTCACAAAGGGAAATTTATAAGGGCTTTTATTTTCTCTTTAATATCTAGTTAAGGCCCTCGCCATCATGTCTGTTTCTGTGAAACCCTGGGTCAGGGGACCAGCCTTTCCAGTGGCCCTTGCTAGAGACCCTGAAAGCGGCCTGTCCCAAGGCCACTCCAGGTTGTGGGGTCCAGCCCTCCAGTTGTCTCCCACTGCCACCTAATGGCCACGCTGAGGAGATTCAGTGTGTGGCCTTTCAGAGTCATGGCACCCAGGCTGGAATCCCAGAGGACCTTCTGGCAACTAAGCCTCAGCTTCCTCCTCTATAAAATGGGTCCACCTGGAAAGCCAGCTTATGGGGCTGTTGGTGAGGACCCTGGGGACAAGCAGGGTGCAGGCCCACGGCAGCTCTCACTGAGCCACACACGGGAGTTACTCTTGTGTGAATGAAGCGGGAGTCCCAGTGGTCTAAGGGGCCAGGCAGGGGGCTAATGAGACAGACAGGTCTTTCTGGCACCTTCCAGGGAGTATGAGGCCTTGGCTCCCCAGTCTTACCCTGAGCAGGGGGACAGGAGAGAGATCCTCTCCTGGGGATGCCTGACGGGACAGGGAAGGGTGGGTTGGGCCCAGCCTGGGACCCACCCAGGAAGTCCTCAGACACCAGGAACGTATCTAGAGACTCTCCTGAGAAGGCCCCATGGTGCCACAGAAGGTCACCCTCAAGATATAGCAACAATTCCTCACCTGGGGGTTTCCCCCACCAGAACAGTCCACTCTAGATGTAAGGGTGAGCTATCAGCCTGCCCCCAGGACAGAGCGGGTCCCCGGGGAATCTGAATGTGGAGCTGGGGGTCCCGGGTCTGCAAGCTGGACCCTGCCACCAAATTCATGGCCACGAGATGAGCATCCCCTTCTATTTCTCACATAGGAACACAGCCAGCCTGGCCTCACAACATGATTCAGTCCTCTCTGCACATGTTCACTTAATCAAGCTTGTTCTGTGACTGATCGCTGACCGTTCTCTCCCCTGCTGGAGAGCAGCTGAAGGAGAGTGGGGACCAAGCACCCAGCACAGTGCCTGTACATAGTGGGTACTCTGCAAACAGCCGCTGGCTGGCAGATGACTAGACTTGTCATGGGTGTGTCCGCTGGCCTCCTGCCTCCACAGCCTCCCCCCACCCGGGCCTGTACCTGCCATGATGTTCTCCACCACGGAGACGAAGTAGGCAGGCTTGCTGAAGGTGGGCGGGTTGTCGTTCTCATCCTGGATGGAAGGGAAACAGGTTTTCAGAGCCAGGGAGGCCAGCAGGGCTGGTTGGCTGCCCGAGGGGAGGCTGGGGAGGGGGGCGGCTGGCACAGAGGAGCTTTGGCTTTGATGTATAACCAGAGCCAGGTGGGGTGTCATGGGGGTGGCGGGTGCTCCCCTGGCTGGGCTACAGTTTGGGGAGGGAGGATTGGCCTTGGGGAGACATGTAAGAGCCAGGAAGATGGAAAAGGAAGGCAGCGGTCGGGTTGCCTAGAACTCTCAGCTTCCTTCTCTCCCATTGGTTTTTGAGCGCATCTACAAGCTTTACTCCTGTTCTGCTCAGCTCAGCACCCTCCATGCTGGGGATGCCTGCTTGAAACTTCCCTCCCAGCAGCTCTAAGATGGCGATGGAAGGTTCTAAGACCCTTCCCACCAGAAGGAAAGGGAGAAAGGAACATCTGGACCTAAAGTTCCTGGTTTCCAGAGCCCGGATTCCAGGCCCCTCTGCCCAGGTAGGAACAAGAGCGGCTCCTCCACCCACTGGGGCAAAGCCTGGCCCGGAGCCTGCCATGTCTGGTTCTCCAGCAGTCCCTCGTCCTGTCCTGCCTCCACCAGAGACCAGCCTCGGTGACACAGTGGCCAGGAGCTGGTGAAGGCCGAGGGGCTGAACCGGCCCAGACTTGGCCTCCTCCTTCTCCCCCTGCTCCTCTGTCTCCCTCTTCCACGCTCCGGATGATCTCTACGCCCTCCAAGACTCTGGTCCTCACCCACTGCTTTTTGTAAGCACTCAATGTGAATTTCTTTCTATCGACCTCTTGGAGGAAGCCCCCAAGCCCCCTGACTCTGAGCCTTTCCCCTTCCCCTGGGAGCCTTGGGCGTGGTGGCCCCCGGGTAGTCTCCTGGCTGCAGTGTTCACAGCACAGACTTCCCTCACGGACCTGGGAGCTCCTTGAGGGGCAGACTTCCCTAGAAGCCCCCTTTGCTAGCATCACTTATACCCGAGCAGCAATGAAAGCGAGACAGGCATGACAGCTGGCTGTCCACACCTCAGAACTTTCGAGAACCTCATCCTGCCGGAACTGCAGACTGCGGGTACCCAGAAAGGAATGCGGCTCTTCTTCTTCCCCAGCCTGTCCCCGGGCTCTGGGCTGTGCAGCACTTCCCCCCCACCCCCCTGCCTCGGAGAACTGGCGGTGTGAAGGCTCGCCTGCCATCCAGTGCCCCAACAGCATGCCGGGGCATCCCCCCAGTGCAGGCGCCAATGCCCCAAATATGTATATATTTAAGCCTTCCGCTTGGCTGCGCGAGACGGCACCGAGAATGTCAGTGACAGAGCATGAGGCAGAAACTTATTAGCGGTGATATTTCCCTGGATCCTGGCACTGCATTCGCTATTAGTTCTAATTCAGCGGCTCCCTCTACAAAAGCTTATTGTCCCCTAATGGGAAATCTACAAACCAAGTTTGACTTCTTTATTAAAAACCAACAAGCAGTGGGTGAAAAGGAATCACCTGGCGCCCCCCTTTCTCCTCCAGGAGCCTCCCGCCCTGATCTGCCTCGCCCCACCCCCAACCAGTGCCAGAGACGCTGCTGTGAACTTCTCATCTCTCATCTTCGCCCCCAGTTGAGAGAAAATCCCTTTGGTGGATGGAGGAGGCAGCTTAGACAAGTGACAGCTACTTAAAAATCACCCATGTGCAAAATCAACCCAAGGGCGATGACCTTTTCAAGTGTGGTCCTTAGACAAAAGTGACTAGTGACTACACCACCCCAAAGCCCTGCTTGAGGGAGTATGGTCCCTCACGGCCAAGGTGGCTCCTGTCTTTGTTGCC
The DNA here is from genome assembly GCF_902655055.1 of Lutra lutra. NCBI lineage: Eukaryota > Metazoa > Chordata > Mammalia > Carnivora > Mustelidae > Lutra > Lutra lutra. Next base: position 33,741,009 of record NC_062291.1, on the reverse strand, counting down.
AGAACCCCCGCCCCACCCTTCCCCGCTGTCAGGGCCAGAGCACACCTGGAGGGAAACTGTGGGGCCCTTGCTGGTCTGCAGGACAGCTTTGAGGGAATTTGAAAATGACCCTTTCTGCTCAGCTCAAGTAGCTCCAGGCCTAGTGGATCCCTGCCCCCACCCAACCCTGCACACGGAGACCCTGCTGTCTGGCTTCAGGGAGGGAGGCGAAGGCTGTGGACTCCTCTTTTATTCACAGTGAATGAAAGTTTCGTTTGGCTCCTTGGCCACCCTCTTCCTGTTTGCTTGGGCTCCCCCCGGAGAAGCCGAGGTGAAAGGAGGAAGAGGCCCTTTCTGGGTTCCTTAATTGAGCCACCGGTGGGGAAGCTGGGGTTTGGGGCAGTCCCTGGGTTTCAAGATCCCATCGAGGACGACCTTGGAAGGCCTTGCTCCTCAAAGTGTGGTCCCCTGACCTGAAGCGTCCACATTGCCTGGACTTCGCTGGGAATGCAGAGCCTCGGCCCCTGCTTAGGTCCACTAAATAAGATTTTAAGATCTCCAGGAGATCCACGCAAACTGTGAGGTATAGTGACTTCAATCGCATGCAGCTAGGGATTTCCGAGGCTTCGGGCCTAGGAGTATACTGGAAAGGATGTGAACTCAGGAGTCAGGTCAGGATTCCAATCCTACCTCACCAGGACTGGCAGCAAACCCAAGTGCCGCTTATTAGCCAGAGAGAGAGGAAGGCCCTGGGGATCCTGGACCTACTATATTTTGCCTCATCTGTGGAATGGGATTGGGAAAGTTTTAATTTCCACGTGGCCAACTCTGCCTGTCCATCCCTGGGCTGGTGTAGATCACCTCAACTTATTTTCTGACTCCTCCCCTATTCTCACCCTCTCCCTCATCCGCTTCCCCCAAACTGAGAGTGTATCTTCTCTGTCTGCCTGAGTTCTCGGAAATTCCCATTGGTACCAGAGATAGCCGGGAGCACAGATGCTGCTGACGGTATGCACGACCATCCTACCAGCTGCGACGACAGCCAACATAACAGGTGTCAAGAGCCACCTGCGTGATCTCAAGCCTCATGACAATACCATGACGTAGTACCATGATTATCTCCATTTTGCAGATGAAGAGACTGAGGTTGAGAAAGACAGAGAGTTTAGGACCCCAGGTCATAGAGTTAGAGGGTGGCAGAGCTGGGTCTCAGAGCCATACGCCTCCCAAACTCTGTTCCTTCCTTCATTCCTCGAGGAGGGGGCAGGTTTCACAGACACTGCTGTTCCCTCCCACCCCCTGCCTCTGCACCTTGCTCACTGGGAAAAGTCACCATGTCTGAGCGGACAATACCAACCAGTTGAAAATGGTGGGTCGCTCGAGCTTGGGAGTGTGACCAGGACTGGGGTGCTTTGGGGGCTGAGTTTAATCAAGATGGGTAAACTAGGGTTGGGGCACATGGAGAAGGAACTCAAGAACGGGGTCATAATTGACAAGGAATGCATTCTGCTTCTTTGGTGCCCGCCTGCCCTGGTGCTTCAAAGTGGGGGGCTGTGGGTAAAGGCAGGCCGTGAGTGTTTAGGGTTCTGTGGATCTCCTCTTTCCTGGCCGCCCCTCCCCGCAGCCTCCTACCACTCCCTGAAACCTGCGAGGGACCCCAGACTATGCTTTTCCCTTTGCTGGTTCTTCACAGCCTCACCCTCTGATGCCACCCCTAGATCCTGCTCCTGGCTGCCCACATGCAGGGCTCCCCCCAAGGCGTCACCCTCCACCTCATCACTGCCAGCCCACCCTAGGGAGCAAGCGAGTAGGGTTCCCTGCCCAGAGAAGGACCATCCCACCAGGCAGCTGGCCCTTGGGCCTCTGCTCTGGGTTGAGAGGATGAGGCTTGGTAAAGCCAGGTGTGGGGCAGCACCAGAAGCTACTGGTGAAGCCATCTGGGACAGGAAGGTCATCCAGCACTTCTGCACGGGAGATTTTGCAGAGCGCACGTCAGATCACAGTGTATCTCCTAACCTGTCCATCTGATCTAATCTTCCTGGAGTCTGAAATGCACTAACTCTTCCGCCAACACACACTCATGGCTCCTGCAGGCAGCAACCTTTATGAGATGGGGGTTGGGGAGGGGGATGCTTGCGCATACACAGTGGGGAAAGGCCACTGGTGCCCCCTTCAGACCACGATCTGCATCCCTGGGATCGCTAGTGGGGCAGCACGGGGCAAATGAACTGGCGTGGAGATGGATTCAGTGACTGATAATTTCAGACACGGAGAGCACTAACGTGTGTTTGATATTCATGTCAGACCAGCTGTGGTTGGGTTTCAGGCCCCTTTAGATCTTCAGAGGAATGGACAAAGGAAAGAGAAAAGGAAGAGGGGGATATATAGAGAGAAAGAGACAGGAGAGAGATGACCTCCCTGTAATTTCCCTTCAACTTCACAAAGCATGGCTCTACACGAGGGAATCCCATGACATTTCCTCCTGCTTGAGCCCCAGTTCCTGTTCCCCACCAGCGGGCATCCTGAGCTGTGATTTTCTCACATCCCAGGGCCTGGCCTTCCTGGCTGAGCTAGGGGGCAGCTTGGCGGTTCAGTGATGGCAGAAGTTTGCAGGACAGTCTGCTGAGTGACTCCCCGAGCTGCAGGGACGCCAAGGATGTAGGGACACAGTCTGACACCACTGGGTTCAGGCAGGGCGCCCAACACTCACCACCCTTTACCCTGGGAAGGTAAGCCCAACACTCACTCACTTGAAAGGGCAAGACCAGCACCCCGGGTACTTACAAACACCTCGATGGTGACAGGGACAGTGCTGTTCAGAGGGGGGTTGCCAGCGTCCTTGGCCATGACCGTCAGGTAAATCAGCCCGTTGGGTATCTGCTCGTAATCCAGGGGACGGCTCACGCTGATCACTGAAATGACAGGAACATGGCCCCAGGCCTCCTATAAGCAGACTTTAGATGCCCAGCCAGCCAGGGGTCTCCTTTGGGCAGAGAGGCTGTGGCTGGCACAGGCTGGCCAGCTCTGCCTCATTCCCTGCCCCCCACACCACCACCGGCTCTGAATTCCTGGAGCCTCGTGGTCTTAACTTTGGTGAGGCACAATGCTGAGCACAGCTGGTGTTGACTGTCTTGGTGGTAATGTAACCACTGCTTTACAGGTGAGGAAACCAAGCTCAGAGAGGCTCAGTAACTTCGCCAAAGTCACACAGCCAGCACCGTGTTAGAGGCGGGGCTTCAGCCTGTGTTTCCCTGAATCCAGAGCCCAGGCTCTTCCCCAGTAGGTGCTATTGCCTGCTCATCTGTCTGTCTGTCTCACCCACTTATCCGGCACTCTCCATCAGCCTGGAAGCCTCTCGGAGGGCAGGGTCATGCCTCTGGCTCTCTAGTTTGGTCTTCTACCAGTTCTCCCTCCAGATATGCAGAAAGCTCATCCACTCACTGCCCAGCCTCAGGGCTGCTGGGGTGATGCCGACAGTGTGGTGCAGATGGCAGCTCCTTCCTCAGTCTCTCTGGCCCTGCCTGATCCCTCCCATGGCCTCTCTCCTCTCTCTCCTTCCCTCCCATGCCTCCTCCCTTTACCCCGTGGGCTCTCCATGCCCATCCTGTCCAGCAGCCTGCTCTGGGCACTGCTGACCCCCTTGGGGGGACCCTCAGGTGTGGCCAATTTTACTCTCAGCAGAACCTTGCTTGAAGGGGGGTAAAGACAGCCCTAAAGCCAGAGGCAGGCAGAAGTGAGGGGGATCCAGGGGCAGCTGAGAGATGCCGCCTTCTGATGTCCCCACTGCGGCACATGCCTGAACTCTCCCACAGGTACTCTCCTGCTTGGAGAGGGAAGGCATATGGGCTCCCACGTGGGGGGCATAGGTGGTCTGCTGGGGCATTATGACAATATGAAATCACCACTTTCTACACGCAAAATGGAAGTAAAAGCTTTGCTTTAGTAATATAAAACCTAAGGGAGGGTCTAGCTACGAAGAGGCTGGGGTGTGCCAGTGGGCAAAGACACTTCAGGTCTTTGAGGGGGCGGGGCATAGATTTTAGAGAGAACATTGGGCTGTAGCATCTGGAGTGAGGACCGCAGTTTCCGTGACCTCGTCTCCCTGACCTGACTGCGGGGTACAGGAGGAGGGAGTGCTGGACTCAGAGTCACCCAGAGTGCATCCGTTCTGCCTTGGGGTCACCTATGCCATCTTCAAGCATTTGGGAAGCTTCCCACAGGAGGAGATGTCCAAATGACCAGCCTAAGGCCAAAGGAAGGCAGAGCAAAGAGACAGAGAGGAAGGGTTTTCCTGGCAGAAGGAACAGACTCAGCAAAGACATGGGAGTGACCGATAAGGGGAGAGTGTCAAGGGTCTCAGAGAGGCTGGGTTCTGGTGTGGAGACAGACATGCTGAAGGAAGAGGCTGGAGCAGCAACCCAGAGCCAGATCACATGTGTGTCTGTCGCTGGCCCCTCTGCTGTGTGACCTCGGGCAAGTCACTCACTGTCTCTGGGCCTTTGTTGCCCCTCCTCTGAGAAACAAGGCTGTCTCAAGATCTTGGAGCTGAAGGCTGCTGCTGCTACTCCCTGCCTGGGTTCTGGGGATCAGGAGTCCCAGGAGGGCTGTCAGGGTGAGGCCCAGAGTCTGGGACTGTGCCTGAGCCCAGCAGGGAGTGGTCACTGCCTGTGAGGCCGCTGAAGTGGGCCCAGAGCATCGGGAGGCACAGCCAACAAGCCTCTACCTCACGGACCTGGCCAGGCAGCCAGGGTAAGAATGAGGGGCCCTGCAGACTGTGGTGATATCAGATGCGGAGCTGCCCATGGCCTGAGACCCAGAGAAAGATGGAGCTGTTCCTACAGAAGGGCGATCCCAGGCCTGTGTCCCTCACCCTGGCTGATGGGCTATGGAGCAGCTCCCTGGCTTGTCCAGGGTGTCTGGGAGACAGATAGCCACGCCCCTCCTGATGGCCTTCTGGGGTGACTGACACCGCCTCCCCCCTCGCCCCCAAGAGCATCATGGGTGCGCCGCCCTGCTCTGGCCCGCCGCCCCTCCTTCCCGGGCGGCCCCTCGAACCAGCACAAATACCTCCATAGCCCTCATACACGCTGATGTCGAAGTAGCTGCCAAAGGCGGAAGCGTTGACGATGCTGTAGGTGATCTGGTTGTTGGGAGGGGAGTCCTCATCAGTTGCCTGGGGGGGAAGAGCGCAGACAGGGCCCATGAGCCCTCAGGGGCTGGGGCTGGAAGAGGGCAGGTGGGAGGGGAGGGATGGTCCCTTCAGGGTCTCCTGCTTTGGGAGATCCAGGCCCTCCTTGTCCCTCAGCCAGAGGCCACTCTCTGGCTCCCCACAGACACACCTCATGTAGTGTGGGAATCTAGAGGGTCTGCTGGAGGCCTAGGGGAAAGGGGGAAGCCCGGGGCTTACCCTGAGGATGAGAGGGGTGCCACCATCCCTGGCACGACCATCTTATAGACCCTTTGGTCTCAGCTTGAGCAGCCCAACCACAGAGGGCCCTCGCTGACCTCTGGATCAGGTAGGCCCTGCGCTGTGTGCCTCCTTAGTCCCTCCACACCCAGCCGTGGCTTCCTGTTTGATTTCTGCCTGCCTCCCTCAGACTGTCAGCTCTGTGCCAGCAGGAAACTTACACTTCTCGATGGCTCCTGTGTACCTACAGTCCAGCACAATTTTTGGCACACAGTAGGTGTCAAATAAATGTATACTACACGAATACAAGGTGGGGTGGATGCCCTGGAATGAGGTCAGAGATCCCTCTTTCTCTCTGGGGTGACTGAATTAATTAGCTTCTTTTCAGAGGTCTCTGCTCCTAGAGAGGCTCCAAGGGGCTCCCACTGCTCTGGTGTACCGGGAGCCGAGTGGGGTGGGACGGCATGGGGGTGCGGGTTCTGCCTTCTCTGCAACCCCCCGTGCCCACCCCTGGTCCCTTGCCTTTCCTCCTGCCCACTTCAGAATCCAGCTCTAAAGGGAGGCTCTGGGTCCTGTCACTCTGGGTGGGCACAGTGGGGAAGGGGAGTGAGGACATCAAGAAGTCTCTGGTCTGGGGTGCCTGGGTGGCTCAGTGGGTTAAAGCCTCTGCCTTCGGCTCAGGTCATGATCCCAGGGTACTGGGATCGAGCCCTGCATCGGGCTTTCTGCTCAGTGGGGAGCCTGCTTTCCCCATTCTCTCTGCCTACCTTTGATCTCTCTGTCAAATAAATAAAATCTTAAAAAAAAAAAGTCTCTGGTCAGAGTTACTCTGTGTGGGGGGAACTCACTGCAGGAGGACATTGGGAGTACGGGGTCCCAAGTGGAGATCCTGCTTGCCATTTGCCAAGGGAGGGGGGGACATCCCTTTGCTGAATGGTGACCTGAAATTTAAGCTGACCCAGACACTTGCCCCACTTGGTTACCAGGGACACCAGGGAAAGCTCAGACGCCTGATGCAAATTGGGGCTGAGTTCTTTGTGGATGGCGGGTTGGTGTCTCTCGCTGCAGCTTCCACAGGGCGGTGGGCAGGCCGAGGCTGCCGAGGGGAGTACAGGAGGGAGGCTGGGTGGCAGGACGTTCTGGCTTCTTACCCGGAGCCGCACCAGCTGGGTGACAGAAGGCTCGTTCTCCCTCAGGGCCCCCACATAGGCATCCTTCTGGAAGGTAGGCACGTTGTCGTTGACATCCAACACGTTGATCCTGACCCGGCCTGTGGTCTCCTCACCACCCCCATCCCGGGCGATGATTGTCAAGGTGAAGCGCTGGATGAGCTCGTAGTCCAGTCTGGCAATGAGCATGATGAGTCCGGTGTCCTTGTCCAGAGAGAACCTGTGTCAGGCGGGACAGGGGGAGAGAAAGGGCCCCAGGCGTAAAGTCAAGCAGCTCAAAGATAAGGCCTGTATTTACCAGCCTGTCCTTGCCCGAAGGCATAACAGAAATAAAGTCAGAAGTCTGCCCTCTCTTCACTTGCCCTGACTCAGAAGAGTGTCTGTTTCTAACGCAGAGTAGGGTGGGAGGTGGTAGGCAGGGGTGGAGGACCACACGGGGGTGGGGAATAGCCCGGTACTGAAAGGGCAGGAGCAGGTTGATTTCGTCAGAGGGAACTCGGCAGAACGACCCTCCTCCTGCGTGAACAGGAGTTTCCGCCTACTGTCCACATTCAGATGCTGGAGAACAAGGACGGTCAGAAATTCTGCCATTCCAGATGCTTTGGCTCTTAAATGTTCTAGGCAGGTGGTAAAGCGTCCAGCTAGGGGAAGAGGTCATGGGTCATCTCTCGGGAGAGAGCCCTTCTCTTCTGCCCCAGGGTGGAGCCCTGGCTAAGAGCCTGGTATGTGTCTCCTGGGGAGAAGCGAGGTCCAGCGAGACCATCCCTCTAGCCTCCTCCTCTAAACAGTCCCTCAGGAGCCTCCCTTGAGTCGGAAGTTGACACCTGTATGCCCAGATCTGGTCCTCTGAGCCTGGAAGGTCCTGGCTCTAGGACCAGGGAAGAAGACAGGAAGGGATGAGGAAACCCAAGTTGACCAGCACGAGGCCGTGTGGACACGGGGGCCCAGAGGGACAGAGATGCCCTGTGCATGCCTCCTGTTGCTGGCTCCTTCCTGCCCTCCTCCTGCCCCACCTAGAGTGGCAGAGGAAGGCCGGACGGCTAACAATCTGTCTCTTCCTGAGTGCCCCCGAAGCCAGCCAGGGCCCGGACCGCAAGCTGACAGCCCATCTTCCTCATCCTGCCGAGCATCCAGATGCCTCAGACCTGCTCTCTAACTTCCACTTGGTTTTGATCATTAAAAACGAGAGGGTTTCCCCTTCTGCTTAACTAAGGACGAGGAAAGAGATGGCCCAAAGCCACAGTGGGTGACAGGGCGAGGCTGGCAGCAGCCTGGTGGTGAGGCGAGTTACCCCCACCCCCTCAGTGGCTGAGGGATGCTGGAGGCCATGTATCCCAGTGGTGAAGACCACGTGCAGGCACTGGGCCCCAGAGCTTACTGGCTGTGTGACTTTGGGCAAATGTCTCAGCCTCTCTGAGTTTCTGCCTCTGCAAAGAGCAGATGCTAACAGTGCCTGGTGCTGAGTTCCTCTAGCACTTGGGGGGATGAGATCGGATCACGTGTGGAAAGCTCTGGGCACCGAGCAACACACAGCAAGGGTTCCCAGATGGGAGCTGCAGCTGCTACGGCCTTCGCTGGGTACTGTCACTCGTGTTCCTGAGCTGCTTCATCCCCAAAGCTAAAGGGTTTGAAAGATGTCAGGGTCTTTTTTCTTTCAAGGGTCAGAAAGATGATCCCTCTGAGAGTTTAGAGGATTTGGCCACGACTGTGCCACGGCGACGGCCATGCCGGCAGGGACTCCCATGGGTTCTGACTCCCTCCCTGCTGAGTGTGTTAGCCATGGCGGCACCAAACCCTCCCTGGCCTCCCTGGGCACTGAGAAGTTTCCGGAACTTTGTGAATAGTGGAGTGCCACTGCTGGGGTAGCATGGGGTGGGGGGCGCTGGGGCAGGGTCTTACCGGTCAGGGTCATCGCTGAAGAAGTAGTTGACTTCGCCGAAGGTGCCCACGTCATTGTCTGTTGCCTGCAAAAGTCAGAACAAGAAGTCATTGCTGCCGGCCCCAGCGAGGCTCCTGATCTCCCCGGGAAATGTCCACAGCCGGCCCGTGATTTCAGCAGAGGTTCAGCTTTTGGGGGTGGGACTTCTGGCTTCTGCCTCATTCTCGGCTCCGCCGTAGTCCACAGTATAGGTGAAATGACACCATTCATTCACTCATCCGTTCCCTATTTTTTTTTTAAGATTTTATTTATTCATTTGACAGAGAGAGAGAGAGAGAGAGATCACAAGTAGGCAGAGAGGCAGGCGGGGGGGGGGGGGCGGGAAGCAGGCTCCCTGCTGAGCAGAGAGCCTGATGCGGGGCTCGATCCCAGGACCCTGAAACCATGATTGAGCCGAAGGCAGAGGCTTAACCCACTGAGACACCCAGGCGCCCCACCATCCGTTCCCTATTAAGCACGCACTGTGTGCTGGGCACTGGGACTCTGCTCCGTTCCCAGGCAACTCACTGCCCTGTAGCCGGGCAGCCTGCTGCTGCCACCAGATGCCAGAGCAAAGGCCTTGGGCTGACCTTGTGGACATCTGCCTTACATTCGGGGCTTCTCGATAAGACTGTGATTTGACAGAGTTTCTACTAATGAAAATGTTTCATTACTTTTATTTTAGCTTTAGTGAGGTATAACAGACAAATAAAATGGTAACACATCTGAAGTGTACGACGTGATGATTTGATATACATGTTCGCTATAAAAGGATGTCCCCCACTGAGTTAATTAACACATCCATCACCTCCCTTACTTACCTTTTTTTTTTTTTTTTTTTTTGGTGAGAACACGAAGTTCTCCTCTCTTAGCAAATTTCAGTTCTACAATACAGCGTTATCAACAGTGGTCATCTTATACATTAGCTCCTCAGACCCCATTCATCTTATAGCTGAAAGTTGATACCCTCTTACCAACCTCTATTTTCCCTGCCCTCCATATCTTTGTATCATGTATTTTTTGAGGTTCTCCTGCAAGTTCCTGGATTCTGTGAAATCTATTGAATTCCATGTTCTTTATGATAGACCTGAATGTTTGAGAAAAATTTGTGTTCAGTATACTTAGTCAAAGAAGGCCGAAGAGTGAATAATGTATTTCTACACCAAATGATCCAAGTGAAAAAAAAATGTTTAGACCCAAAGGGTTCAGAACTCGGTTATCTAGGAAACCTGGTTATCCAGAAAGAGGCCATTTCTGGGGCTGGGGGCAGCCTCTTGTGCCCAAGTCCCATTCAACGTGCTCACTGTCTGCATTCTGGAAGACTGTGTGAGGCCTCCTGTTCAGTCAGGCTCCGAGCACAGCACAGGTTCTCAGGGATGCGTGTCTAATAAGGGACAAAGACGACGTTGAGCCATGGAAGCCACCCTCCTATGCAGGACTGCTTCCCAGACAGACCCTCTCTCTGAGCCACTCCTCACCACAACCATCATTTACGGAGCACCTTGCACTTGTCCCACATTTTCGTAATCACCCTGCAACGTAGGTCCTATTATCAGCACGGCATCCAACTCACAGTCAAGGAAACTGAGGCACAGAGAAGGTAAAGAGCTCCCCAAAGGCTTCGCAGGGATTTGAAGCCAGTGCTGTCTTGCCATGCCCTTGGCCTCCATGTGTTACTGCTCTGAACCGAGAAGGGAGCTTGCTCTCGGAAGAACCTAGACAAAGCTCCTCAGGATAAGCCTGCTTCCCTCCTCCCCTTCCAGGGACCAGAGAAGCAGGGAGGAGCCCCTAAGTTCCCTTTTGCCCCACTGATCATCATCACCACGTGTGGCCGTAGTCAACTCCTGTAAGTGAGGCTTGGCCTGGTGATACCCTCAGGCTCCTTGGTGAGGTGTCAGTGTGGCCTAGAGTCCCCAGTTCCAGGACAGTGCCAACAGTGAGATCACTGTGTGACCAAATGTCACCCCCCTCAGGCCTCAGCATCCTGGTGGGTCAGAGGAAAGGGTCTGGGGGAGCAACAGAGGCAAAGCCACACCTGCCAGGCTCCCTCCCACCACCTAGTGCCGGGCACAGAGCAGCTGCTGAATGAATGCTTGGAAAAGGAATGAACAAGTTCTAGGAAGAAGGGGGTGGAGAGGTGGGACAAAGCCAGGGAAGAGAGGAGATTCAAAGGGGAGGGAGCAAAAGGAGCTGAGAAAAGGGGCCAGGGACCCGAGAGAACAGCTAGGACATGTGGAGGGGATCAGGAGGAGAGGAAGAGAGGGCTAGGACATGCAGGAACCGAGTGCCCCATCAAATCATAAGGGGGGAGTTTCTGGCCCTAGGGACAAAGCCCTTCATAGCTGGGTGCCCTGTGGAATGGCACTCAGACTGGTAGGGCAGGAAGGAACCCAGAGGTCCCCTTGTCCAGCCCTTTCACAGCTGAGGTCCAGGGAAATTGGGTGACAAGATGGGCTGGTCTTCTCTCCCCGGGCAGACTCTGGCCTCCAAGCCCCCAACCCCCATCTCTGTGTCTTCCCCCAGCGGGCTGGGCACTGCCATGGCTCCCAGAGTGACCCCTTCCTCTGAGGCCTCCCGCTGCCCACCCACGCTGCTGATGCTGACTGGGGAAGATTTGTGAGTCCTTTAGTGCCGCCGTCTAATGACCGTATGAAATATGTATGCCCAGTGAAGAGGAGAGGGAGAACTTCCATCTTTCAAATACATGAAGCAGAATCAGAAGAAGATGAAAAGCTGCTTCTGGGGCCCTGCCATGACGGGGGCAGCTGGCGCCCACACGGAGGGCCCCGCCAGGGTGCTAAGGCCAGTGCCCGCGGCAGGGGGCCTGGGTCAAGAGCTCCGTGCCTGGGAGGAGACAGCAAATCCCATCACTTCGGCCCTGCCGAAGGCCCTTCTGGGCTCCCCAGTGCCCTGAGGGGAGAGTCCCTTCTCTTCCACACACACTCGTGGCCCTGCCCTCTGGGCCCCTGATGCCGGCTCCAGCCTCGTCGCTGACCCAGGCCAGACCACGTGCGGCTCTGGCCCAGACTGGCACAGCCCATCTGCTCCCGTCTGCCTGGACCGCTTCCTTCCTCCCCTGCCTGGCTCACCCCTTTCTGTCCTCCTTGGCTCTCCAAGGCTGGGTTTGGGCTCCGCCCTTCAGGAAAGACTCCCAGCCCTGAAGATGCTGCAGAGAGGAAGCTGTCAGCGGCTGTGTTTCCTCCCTCCCGGCTGTGGCTCCCTGGGGGACACGGTGGGGTCATGGCACCCACACAGGTTGCGGGGGGGTGCTCACGATCTCTGTCCTCTACATTGACCTCTACATCCATGCAGTTGCAACATGCATTCCTGCCCCTGGATTTCATTCCAGCCCAGCCCTGTGAGCTGAGTACTGCTACCACCCCTGCTCCTTGCCTTTCCCAAACGAGGAAGCAGACAGGATCTTCCTTAGGAAAGGTGCCCAAGAGCTCTCCACTGCTAAGTGGCAGAGCTGGCCTCCACATCCGTGTCTAAAACCACTTAGCACCTCTGGGTCCCGTGGCAGCCGAAGTGCAGCTCTGCCACGCTGGCCGGCCCAGTGGAGGGCGCTGCTGGGGCCTGTCCCCTCAGCCCCTTTCTCATGCACTTTTCAATCAGCCTCCTTCCCAAGCCCTGCTTTGTGCCTGAGCCCCTGAAACACATCCCGTGCCAAACAGCGACCCTTGGGCCTGCTTTAGGAAGGAGGGGCTGGGGAGTAACCAGGATCTGCACAGAGGCCACATGTACTCCTCGTGCCAGGAACACCCTCTCTCCTGTTGTGTTAGCCATTGGTGTTGGCTTCTTGCCCCTGGGTCCTTTAGGACCAGTCTCAGTAAGCAGTGAAGTATATCAGTGTGTGCCTGTGGGTTAGATTCTAGTGCTGGGGGATGGCAGCAGGTTTGCCAAGACAGCAGAGGGGAGGCCCAGATGGCCAGCTCTCATACCATACCCTGGGAATTCCAAGAAATGCTAAACCAGGGTTCTAGATCTCCCCTCTGATGTCTCTGCATACCCACTAGCATCCCCCAGGGCTAGAATCTTACCCCCAGATATACACTGGTAATGCTTTACTGCCTACCCAAGGGCCAGAAGTCAAAAACAATGGCTAACATGATCTTCCTCTGCTCAAAAACCTTCAGTGGCTCCCCATTGTTGCCAAATTAAATCCAGACCAGCACCCTGGTGTCAAGGCCTGGCTAGCTTTGCAACTCTTTTTTTTTAATTAAAGATTTTTATTTATCTGATAGACACACAGCGAGAGAGGGAACACAAGCAGGGGGAGTGGGAGAGGGAGACACAGGCTTTCCGCCAAGCAAGGAGCCCAACAGGACACTCAATCCCAGGACCATAACCCGAGCCAAAGGCAGACGCTTAACAACTAAGCCACCCAGGTGCCCCTAGCTTCAGCACTCTTATACCCACCTCTCCACGATGCACTGGGCTGTTCTGGGTTCTCATGGCCTGATTGCACCACACCCCTTCATTCTGTAACTGCCATCCAAACTCCAACCCAGCCCTCAGGAACCACCCCAAATGCCTGGTCATGGAAGGAGTTCCCTGACGGTTCACTGTTCTTGACCTGGGAGCCCTTGGCTGTACCTCTTTTGGAATATGGAGAAAAATTGGCCTTTTCTGAAAATTGCCCGTGTATGCCCTGCGTCTGCCCCTTGCCAGAGAAGTCTGTATCTTACTCATGTTTGTGTCCTCTGTTGTGCTCCGAACAGGGACATGAGCAGAGGATGTGGGAAGGGGCAGAGTGGGTCTAGAGGGCGAGATGGAGGACACCTGGTACACCATGGAGAGAACCTTCATGAAGATAGTGACCAGACCCTTAGTCGTATAATCAGTAAATATTTTCTGGGATCTTCCCATGCCAGTGATTGTACCAGGCATTGGAGTCACAGCTACACGGACACCAATGCCCTTGCTGGAATGTGACTTACGGATGGGAAGGGAAGATGACGAAAATGCAGGGGAGAAATTACTAAAGAACATAATTTCAGACAATGCTAACCACTGTGATGAGAATAAAGCAGAAAAGGGGTTAGCAGGCGATGGGGTTATTTTACACTAATGAGTGTGTTTTTTAGTAATTTTAAATTTGGTAATTTTAGTAATTTTAGACTAATAAGTGTGTTTGGTGTCTATGGGACAGTCACTGGCTGGACACTGAGAAGCCTTTGGGAGCTCCTGGGGAGAAGCGCCCAACCCCTGGCACGGAGCTCAGAGACAGCTCTGAGCACCGGCCTTCTCTAGCACCATTGTGGGCAGTCTAGGAAGAAGGGCCCCCAGGCAGAGTCAGCAGCTGTCCCCACCACTGGCACATGGGGAGAGGGCGGGGCTGGGACTGGCTGCTGTCCAGTGCCTGATTTATAAGACATCTCCTCTGATTCTCCCTAACACTGGCATTACCAGCAAAACTAATTCCCTCATTTGGGCCTTTATAATTGCATCGCGAGTGCTTATTTCCGTGATGGACAATACTGGCAGAAGTGTAATTTTCTTCTGCTGACAAAAAGGAAAAAAATAAATACGCATGGTGGGGGAAATTCCAAAGGTTAAGACAAGGTGAGCCTACAGTGGAGAAATGGCCAGATTTCCAGACTGGCCAGGTCTGAGTTGGAAATGCCCATCCTTTTTTGGCTATGGGGCAAAGGGAGGGTAAGATGGTGCCCCGTGCCATCTCCCTTCGAGTACATCTGTGAACAATGCACCGTGCCCAGAGTTTCCCCCATCTTATTTCATTCCATCTTCCTGACAGCCCTACCCTGGTGGTAGGGGGACTAGAACATTATCCCCATTTTACAGATGGAACTGAGGCTTAGAGAGGTCAATCAACTTGTTCAAGGTCAAATGACTACAGTACAAGATATGAGCTCACCTGTGCTAGTAACCACTCCCCTCCCCGCCTGCCCCTGTAGGTGGAGCTAGGGGAGAGGTGTCTTCCTGCAGTTGGAGAGTTCAGCCATGAGATCAAGGGTGCCTCTACCAGGTCACTGTCCTTGCCCTCTAGAAGCCAGATGAGTCCCAATAGGCAGTCTCCTTCTAGCCATAATGGCTCTGCCCCAGCCTCTGCCTGGAAGGGGTAGGCTCTGGCACCTCTGGCCATGCCCACAAGCAGAGGAAGCAGGCGTCTCTGGTTGTGGTTTCCCAGGAGGCAGACCCTCAGCCAAGACCCTTGCCCTCAAATAAGAACCCCCACCCCTGGCCAAGCTTGGTCTTGGTATGTGCATGTGGCTCAGGACCTAGACTGGGAGAGGCTGTCACCTGCTAAAGTTAGGGCAGCCTAACCGGCTGTGGGCACCCTTCCCAACACACCCAGATCTCTTCACCCAGCACCCCCCAGATACAGCGCTCCCTTTAACTTGTATGCCAGGGCTCTGTACCCAGCCCAGCTCATCAAGACATCTCACACTCACTCCCAGGACCCCACCGCTTCACAAGTGGTCAGGTCCTGCCCTCTCCTGGGCCTGTCCTAAGGGCTCCCTTCTGACTCAGCCTATTTTCATGATGAGCTGTCACCATCTCCCACCCTCTTCCGTTCCTTTGTTCTGGACCAAGGGCCTGTCTTGCCGACACACTGCCCCCATCACATACGTCTACACCTCTCTACTGTCCCTCTTAATAGCCTTGCAGAGGCCCATCACGGACGCTGGGCCTTAGGCCCCAAGCTGACTCCTGCCTGCTCTGGCCTTCTCCAGGGTCTCCCTCTGAACTGCCACCCACTGGGAGTTGCCATATTCTTGTATTTTTTTTTTTTTTTTTAAGGATTTTACTTAATTGACAGAGATCACAAGTAAGCAGAGAGGCAGGCAGAGAGAGAGAAGAGAAAGCAGGCTCCCTGCTGAGCAGAGAGCCCAATGCAGGGCTCCATCCCAGGACCCCAGGATCATGACCTGAGCCAAAGGCAGAGTTTTTAACCCACTGAGCCACCCAGGTGCCCCAGGAGCTGCCATATTCTGACAGCGCTGATCCCTCCCTAGGGACAGACGCCCTCCTCTCACAGTTTCAAACAGCCTGTCTACCCTTCTCTATAGCCTGAATGTCCTGTCCTTGTATCCTCTCTCCTCCTGTGTCCTCACGCTTCCCCACCCTTCCCTCCCTCCTTCTCTCTCTCTCTCTCTCTCTCACACACACACACACACACCCTGTCTCTCTTCCTTTCCCTGTGGCTCCAGCAGCCTCCCAAATATGCCTGTTCTCCTGCCTCCCATAGAGATTTTTCTCTCTGTTTGGCCCAGGTGAAACCCATCCCATACACAATCTCACACACTTGCACTCCCCCCCCACCCTAGTTACAGTCCCTGGGGCCCCTCCACACCCCTTCCCCGCCACCTGTGTGCCCTTCCCTGTGGGCTGGCAGCAGGCACTCACTCAATCACTCCGAGCCAGCGCCCGCACCCCGGTCACGCATGCTCGCCCAGACACCCCGCACGGGGCTTCTGCTCTGAAGCAAGGCGGGCCCAGCTGCCTCCCCAGCAGCCCTGGGTCCCGGCAATGGCGGCAGGCGGCGGGTGCCGGCGAGCAGTTCTGCTCCCGTGCACATATCTGCAGAGAAGGGCACACGGTACAATTTGTTCAGGAAACAATAGCAATGTTTGACATGTCATAAGGATTGATGGAGCAGAAATTTACATGGGAGAATGCATTTTTAAACAGCTCCACGGAGCCCCTGTGCTTTGCTGGTAATGCTTTCCACATTCATCATTCGCTGAGCCTCTCTGAATAACTCCTTAAACTATGGGAGATTAACTGCACTTCTCGCAAGCTCCGGGAAGCTGGTGTGGCCGGCATGAGGCAGGAGGGACTTCGTGGAAGGAAGCCAGGAGCCCAGAGGCCGGGTGACCTCCACTTGGCCCGATCAGGCCCACGAGGCCTGGTCCTCTCCCACGCTCCCGCGCACCCTCCCACGGCGCTCTGTGAGAGGATTTCTGGTTCTTTCTAGGATACGAGGCAGAAGCCAAAGGCCAGGAAATATTTGGTCTGTCCCACAATTCTGGGGAAATGCTGGGTGTTATTCAGTTTTGCTTGTCATTCAAGAAGGAAGCCGGGGCTGATGGGTGAGCGTGTGGCAGGTGCTAGGTGGGCAGAAAGGTTTGGCTGGACTTTGCTGCTCTGAGCACTTTCACAGGAGTCCTGGCCAAGGGCATGGTCAAACTCCTCGGAGGAGAGGAAATGCTAGTGGCTCTAGGGAAAATGCTGTGTAGGGGATGAGAAGGGAGTGTGACCAGGTGGGTAGTGGCACCAGGGAGTGAACAATAGGGTGCAGGAGAGATTTCGGGGATACGTGGAGCCTAGGAAGAAAAATATATTTAGGAAAGCTCCTGGGTCCTGCTCGTGGCTTTCTGGGCATATAGGAGGCCTTAGGACAAGAAGGTGCCGCTGGGGAGTCTGGGCGTGGGAACAGACGCTCAGAGCACATGGGACAGTGGACTCACTCTTGGGGGGGTGGAGTCACCAAAGGGAGGACCCAGCTGGAGGTAGGGAAGGGGGCCTTTCCTCCCTTGTGTCCCATTATGGAGGGGGATGGACAGCCGCAAACTCCTTGACGCATGCCCACGGCAGACTGCCTCACCATGGCAGTGACGCACAGAGGTCCTCAGGATCTCTCAACACTGTCTTCCTCGCAGCCACTGACAACCAATTGTTGTACAAGTCATGTTTAAGCCTCTCTGTGCCTCGAAGCTCAGAATGCTCTTCTCCTTGGGAGGCACCGTACAAGACCGTGTGCCGAGGGACTCACGAAGGATTTGGGTTAAGGGGTCATGAAAATACCAACAAAATGGCAGTGTGCAGTCTGGGTTCTGGTCCAGCTTCTGCTGCAACCATCTGGCTGTGGGACCCCAAGTAAGACAGTGGGCTTCAGGGCCTCCCGACCCGCCTGCCTCTTTCACTCTGGCACCAGCAGCCCGTCCTCCGTCGGGAGCCAGACTGATGCAAGGAGAACCCACTGGCCAGCTTAGAAGGCTCCCAGGGCACTGAAGACAAAATCCAAATGGTCTCCCATGACCCTGGGGACGGCCAGTCTCAGCGGCCCCCGACCTCCCCTCCGAGCCATCTCTGGATCGCTCTGCTCCTGCCACCCAGTCTTCAGGCTCCTGACACGACAGGCTCGTGCCTGCCTCACAACCCTTGCACTGCACTGCCCTGGACCAGCAGTGTTCCTTCTCACCCCCGTGGGCTCAGCTAACAGGACCCAGTGACATCTGGAAAAGCTCACTCAGCTGCCCGCTTGCGGCTGCGTGCGCTAGAAGCTGGGGAGGTCACGGTGGCCAGTAGTGGTGAGAGGCCATGGGCTTGGACCTGGGTGGTCAGGGCTGTGCTGGGAACTGGCAGGACTCAGCTGGGGTGGACAGGCCTGGCTCGTGGTCTGGCCGGATGCGGTGGGGAGAAGGGCCTGGTTTCGGCAGGAACATCGGGGTGAGCGTTCACTGGCTATCTCCTCCCACAGACTGAAAGCTTTCTGAGGGCACGACCTATCCTATTCTGCACACACGCCCCGCATCCAGCCAGTGCATGGCACGCAGGAGACCCACCACAAACCATAGCAGAGTGAAGAAATTATATGTGACAAGGTCCTTCCTACCAACGACAAGCCAGGAGTCCCTGGTCCTGAGCAGATGGACTTCTGAGCAGGCAAGGGCACCAGAAGGATATGATGGAGTTGGGGGGGTGGGGAGAAGGAGAAACAGAGGAGGGAGAAGGGGGGAGGACAGGAGGAGAGGAGGAAAAAGAAGGACAGAGAAGGAAGAACCATCACAGAAACATGTTTCTAAGCCTCAGCTTGCGCATCTATAAAATGGGCCTGATAACAGTACCTGCCTCTCAGGGTCGTCTTGAGGATTAAAGCAGGTGTTGCATGTAAGGCGCTTAGATCAGTGCCTGGAAGGGGCAACGGCCTCCAGGGGAGTGGGCATTAGTTTTTCTACCCCCAATTCTAACCACTCTGGGCCCTCTGTAGGCCAGGGGCGGGTGGAGGGGACACCGCCCGGCAGGCGCCCTCCTCCTGGCCCCGGCCCCAGGTAGGAAGGCGTCTGTCACCTGTGGCAGCGGAAGGAGGGATGAGGATGGGGCTGACCGGGGCTCTCTGGGTGCGTTTGTTCTTGCACACACGCTGTTGTTCTCGGGTTCCCCCACCCCCTTCTTTATTCTCTTTATTTTAAAACCTGGAAATAAAAATTGATGGGGAGCAAATTGCTCTGGCCAGCAGCTCTGTGCTTAAAGGAGTCTCCCTGGGAAAGCAATTACGGGATGTCAGAGGCCGTCAGCGCGGCAGGCCACTGCCGGCACCCAGGGCCTGGGCGGGCCTGGGGGGGGAGGCCTGGGCCTCCTGCTGGGAAGATGCGGGAGCCGGCATCTGGGGAGATGGAGGCCCTCCTACCGACAGAGGCACAGGGATAACTGAGATCACCGCCTTGCCGAGCATCGCCATCCCGTGGGCCTGGCACTGCATGAAGAACTTGACACAATTCGTCCTGAATCCTTAAACCCACCAGCGAGATGGGGAGCACAGTCCCATTTTACAGATGAAGCGGTTTCAGCTGATAATAACTAGAAAACCAGTCACAGCAGTTCAGCCTGGTCTTGTCCAAATTCTATTCCCATTCCTGCTCTGAGATGAGTATGATGCCGCCCTCGTTCTATGGATGTGGAAAGTGCCCAGCTGGTGGAAGCTTCCAGCACCACACACAGCCCCCTGCTGCTCACCAACGCCTGGCAGAGGCTGCTTTACCGACAGGACCTGGGCCTCTCTTGGCCTGCAGGCTTGTCTCTCAAGGAAGCAGCTGGCATGTTGGGGTATCCACAATCCCAGAAGCTGCCCTCCCTCCGTGGGGACTGGAGTTGATGAATCAGTAGCCCAGCCTCCAGGCTATGAGGTGGACTGGCTCACCTCTGCCCTCGGATGTCTCAGTGGACAGAGCTCCAGTAGCCCCCCAGGGTAAGTGGCTTCACAGCGCCCCTGTCCTTGACCTCATCTCACTTCCCAGCCCCGGGTTACCTGGGGCTGCCTCTCCCAAGTAAACTGCCTGCCTGTGAGTCCTGTCTCAGGGTCCGTGTCTGGGGGAGCCAGGTCTCAGACACAGGCCGGGTGCTGGACACATGCGGCGAGCCAGACAGTCTGTCCCTGTCCTCACAGCTGCCAGCGGCTAAGGGTCCCACAGCTGGTCCCTGGCAAAGCTGGGATTTGAACCCTCCTCTCTCTGGCATTCACACACACAAAACAAAAAGGGAAAAAAAATTCAGTTCCTGACCCTTCTACATTGCTGTCCATTTCCTGTGCCCTTGGGTTTGAGGAGGACTCAACTAAGTGACTTCAAAAAAAATCACATCTGACCATGAACAAGGAAAACTGGGATACAGAAAGCCATTTTCTGGAGGTGCAGGAGGGAGGGTAGCAGGCTGCTCTGGGGTGAACGAGACATTCACAATCAGAAGGGACGCAGGGCCTCTCTGGGGCCCGTTATCAAGCTGGGATTATGTAGTAGAAGATGAGAAGAGGAGGGTACCAGAGAGATGTGGGGCCAGACACCGGGGCTGAGGCTCAGTTAAGAGAGATCTTCTGTGCAGAGGAGATGGAAGGAGGGAAAAAAGACAGTCTAATCAGCCCCCTGGGGGGGTGCAGTCAAACCATGGCTCCCCCATTACCAGAGTTCACTACACCCCTGCCCTCCCGCTGACCCTCTCCTCCCTTGCCCCCGTGGGATCCATGGAATGGAACAGGCAGCTCCAGGTCTCTCGAGAAGGCAGGGAGAGGTACCTGAGCAGGGGCTGGTCCCATCCATGCACCAGGATGTGTCCTCACCCCAAGGTGACTCAGAGTCCAGGTGGCACGCCCCCCATGCCTGCTGCCATTGGCGGGTCCTGATTGGGCCAGCAGGTGCTGCTCGCTAATGAACCGTATTGATTCCACATTCTCTTGTTGTCTCCCTAAATGGCAAGCCACACATCTGATAGATTAAATACCCACATGATTGCCCGCCTGACATCTCCATCACTCCGCCTGCGGGTCCCTAATGAATTTTACAGCCCCACAACGACAGAAGAAATTAAGGTCAAAGTCCGACACAGGAACTATAAATCACCTGTGATCTGAGACCAGCAGAGGCCTGCAGCCCTAGCCCTCACTCACCTGGGTCGGTTCAGCCGGGGGCTTGATGGCAAGATGGTCACATTCAGTGAGTGCCGGGAGCTCTCATGCCTGAGAAGCAGCCCCCACTCACAGACATTTGGGTTCCCTCTCTCCCCTGCCCACCCCACCTCCAGGAGTCAGAATGTTTTCACAGAGGGAAGCTCCTTTGTAGGAAAGCAGCCTATCTCCTTTACAAAGACTTGTTTCCCAAGATGTTCAAAATACGCTGATCACACTGATCTAACAATGTCCCCAGAACAGGGAAAGGGATGAGCAGCATTCCCTCCATTTTGCAGATGGAGAAGCTGAGGCTTGTACAGAAAAGGGGCTTGCCCGGGGTCATTCAATAAGCTGAAGATCTTTATCTTTCAGACCTGAAGTTTACTGGTCTTGTTACAAGGGGAGCGTACAGGGATCTTTTATCCCAGTCCTGTTTCTCCTCTGGGTAGGGAGTACCGGTTACAGGTGGCTGAGCCGGCAGAGGGAGTCCTGGCCTTGGATTCAGCTTGGACATTGGCCAGTCAAGCTCAGCATGTATCTTGTCATACCTCTGGGCCAGGGATGGATTCAGTTTCTGTGAGGAGGCTGTGTTAGTTCATGGTGAAGGGAAAGGACGTTGGCATTCAAGAAACAAGGGTTCACGCCTCAGCTCTGCTCCTTCCACAGTTATGGCCTCAGGCAAACATCCAACTTCTCTGAATCTCAACGCTCTCATTTATGAAACGGGGAGGCTAATTTCTACCTCACCAGGGTGTCATGGGGATTCAACGAGGTAACACACATAGTTGCTGAGCTCAGTGCCGGACATGTGATAAGAGTACCTGTTGTTTGTTTAACACCTGTTCTGTGTCAGGCACTGGGCTAAGTTCTTTATGTATATTACCTCATTGAAGTCCCACAACAAATTCATAAGGAACGAACCTCAACACCATTTTCCAGAAGAGAAAGCTGAGGCACACGAGAGGTTATTCAGCAGAGACTCAACATCCATGATCTCTTTTTCAAATGAACAAAAATTATTATTTTTAGATGGTATAACACTATCTGCCTAAAATACTAGATTGGCCAGCTTCCTTTGTAGACAAGCACGACCATATGACTAAGTTCTGGCTAAGGAGGTGAAAGCAAAAGTCTGCAAGATATTTCTAGGAAGTCTTCTCAAAAGGGAAGGAGAGTACCCTTCTTTGTGTCCTTCATTCTGCAGCTTAGAATGTGGATGTGATGGCCGGAGCACTAGCAACCACTTTGGACCAAGAAGATGAGGGCCAAATCTTAGAAATGGGGTGGAGAAGAGAGCTTACAGGAGCCATCCAAGGCTGCTCACCTCTAAATTCCTTTTGTATGGGAGAGAAATTCACTTCAATCTTGTTTAAGAAACCATTTGGGGGAGTTTCTGTGACTGGTAGCTGTACTGGATCATTGCTGATACAAGTAATATATTCAAAGCCATATAGCTCAGAAATGGAAGAATCAGGATAAACTTGGGTGGTTTAAGTCTGGAACTTAGGGTCTTCACCACACTGCCTCCTGTAGTGAACACTTGAGGAACATGAGATAATACCAACACATCATCATTATCATCGCATAGTAAAGTAGACGAGGCTTCTCCTAGAGATGTTCAAACTTGCATTAGTTAGTCATGAAATCAATTGAGTGGGTCATGACTAGTGTTTTTAAAAATGAAATCTGGTGGAATAAAATAGAACATACTAAATTGAAAACTGTAAGACGTGATGGAAGAAGTTGAAGAAGACACAAACGGAAAGACACTCCGTGCTAATGGGTTGGAAGAAGGACTGTTGTTAAAATGTCCTCACTACCCAAAGCAATCTATGGATTCCATGTAATCTCTATCAAAATTCCAGTGGCATCCTCTTCCCAAGAAATAGGACAATCGTAAGACTTACATGGAATCACAAAAGACCCCACACATCCAAAGTCATTTTGACAATGAAGAACAAAGCAGGAGGCATCACGTGCCCGGATTCCCAACTGTATAGTAAAGCTATAGCAATGGAAAACAGTAGGACACCAGCATAAGAACAGACATATAGATGAATGGAACAGAGAGCCCAGAAATAAATCCACACATATATGGTCAACTAATATTTAACAAGGGAGCCAAGAATACTCGATGGAGAAAAGTCCGTCTCTCCAATGAATGATGCTGGGAGCACTGGTCAGCCACACGCAAAAGAATGAAACTGGACCACTGCCTAACACCATGCACAAAAATTATCTCAAAGTGGATGAAAGACTTGAATGCAAGACCTGAAATCCATAAAACTCCTAGAAGAAAACACAGGTGGTAGGCATGGGGATGACATTTTGGATGTGACTCCAAAAGCAAAGGTAACAAAAACTAAAATAAACGAACAGGACCACCTCAGATTACAAAGCTTCTGCACAGTCTGGGAAGCCACCAACAAAATGAAGAGGCGGCCTCCTGGGTGGGAGAGAATAGGCATAATTCACAGATCTGATAAGGGGTTAATATCCAAAATATATGGAGAACTCCTGCAAACTCAACAGCAGAAAAAGGTCTGATCGAAAGAATGGGAGGAGGACCTGAATAGACATTCTTCCATAGAAGACATCCGGATGGCCAACAGACCCGTGCAAAAGTGCTCAGCATCACGGATCAGCAGGGAGATGCAGATCAAAACCACCACGAGCTCACACCTCCCACCTATCAGAATGGCTGTCGTCGCCAAGACAAGAAACAAGTGCTGGTGAGACGTGGAGGAAAGGGAACCCTGTGTCCTTCTGGAGAGAACATAAATGGGTGTGGCTTCTCTGGAAAATAACATGGAGGTCGCCCCCACATTGAACGTAACCTAGAAATACTGTCTGATCCGGCAATCTCACTTCTGTGTGTTTATCTGAAAACAAAAAGAAAACACTAACTTGGAAAGACACATGCACCCCCACGTTCACTGCGGCATTATTTGCAACAGTCCACATAGCGAAGGAACCCAGGTGTCCGCCCATGGGTGGATGGATAAGGAAAATGCGGTCTATGTTTACGATGGAATATTACCTGGTCATGAAAAAGAAGGAAATCTTGCCATTTGTGACAAGATGGGCCCTGAGGGCATTATGCAAAGGGAAATAAGTCAGAGAAAGACAAACTCTGAATGATCTCACTTATAGGTGGAACCTTAAAAAACAAAAGACCCAGCTCACAGACACAGAGACTAGACTGGCGTGGTTGCCAGAGGTGGGGAGTGGGAGGAGGGCAGAGCAGGGGAAGGGGATCAAAAGCTAAGAAGTTCTAGTTATAAAATAAATAATTCAGAGGATGTAATGTACAACATGGCCATTATAGTTAATGTCACTGCATGGTACATTTGAAAGTTACTGAGAGTAAATCTTAAAAAGTTCTCATAGAAAAGCCCCCAAATCTAGAAAATGATACTAGAGTGTGCTATTACCTGGGGTAAGGAAGTCCTATTTTTGTTCTAGATACGGATGTGTGTGTGTGTCCTGGGTATGAAGTTAGATGTAGTATTTATTATGGATTATCATAAAAGAAAGTTTGAAAGACAGTGATGCAATGGGCATAGGGACTTTGATGCACTCCAGAAAGCAGCTGTCAGGAACAACAGCCATGGTTCCCTCCTACAGGGATAGGGGTTATACAGCAAGAATAAGCCACCCCAAATGCATAGGCTCCACTCAACTTCTCCCTAAACCTCTCTGGGCCCCCTCCTCCCTCCGCCTTTCTCCCCCAACTGCTCCGGGGACAAGCTCTCAGGCCGAGGCCCTGGGGGCTGTTCCAAACCGTCCTGCCCAAATCATCCCGCCCCAGGGCCCATAACCTTCCGAGCCCAGGGCTCAGGTGGACTCTGTGCCGGCATTTGGCTGACTGTGTTTATGAACTCATTCTGCCTTGGCCACTCTAAAAGCTACCTAATGTCCCTTGGCCCAGGGGGTCCATTTTCTCTGCTCTGGTGTCCTGTGAGCAACTGCCTGAGCAGGAACAATCAGCAGCTAACCCTGCGAAGGGGGACCCTGACAGGCAGCGTGCAGGGGACCGCAGGCTCTGGGAGCAGGCGGTCACACGCTGTTCACACAGACGGCCTTAGAGAGCATCCAGCATGACCCCTTCGTTTTATAGTTGAGGACACCGAGGTCAGGGAAGCTAGGATGTGCTCAAGGTCATCTGGTAACAGAAGAGCTCCTGCATCCCGGGCCCGCGCCCTGCCCATCTCCGGGGACTCCAACAAGAGGCTGGAGCCCAGTGCGGGGTGGCACTTGATGGAGACCAGCAAACAGGAGAGGGACCCTGGGGTTTGGGAGTTGGACAGACCCGGGTTTTAATACTGGCTTGGATGCTCACTAGCTAGCTGACCCAGGGCCCATGCCTGACCTCTCCCACTCACAAGGCCTGATCTCTCTGTTTCTGGTCAAGGGGCAAAGGTCAGTGGCAGAGCGGCTCTCGTCAAGGATGGGGGATTCTGGAGGCACCCATGAGGGAGGGTTCGAGGGCTTGACAGGCGATGGGGGCTTTCCATCAATTTGCCGAAAGTCAAGTAGCTGAGTGACTGAATGACCAAAAGTGATCAGACCTTAAACGAGCTCCAGGGTGATCACTTCAGGGGCAGGGGTGGGGGGCAGGGGCAGCTCTCCATCCTCATACCTGTCCTGCCATGAAGGACTCCTTCCAGAAGCCCTGGGGGGTGGCGGGCTGAAGGCAGCCAGCTGGGTGCTCTCTGTCTGTCCTTAGTGCCTGTCCTACCTCTCATCCCATGCCATTTTGGTTTTACAGATTGATATTTAGATTAAAGAGATACACACAGCCCAGGAGTACTGAGGCCTGACAGACAGAGGAACTCAGACCCGTCAATCACAGCTTCCTCCAGCACCACACTGCACTGGCCCCAACTGAAGATGAACCCAAAAGTAGCTAGAAGGGGTCCGGAAGTACAGCCTGGACACACCCCAAATGTGGGAGGGCGTGGCTGGGCAGCTTGGGAGGGGGGCTGGGGTGGGGCACGCGAGAGAGAGAGAGAGAGAGAGAGAGAGAGAGAGAGAGAGTGTGTGTGTGTGTGTGTGTGTGTGTTTTTCACCTCCCTTTTCACCTCCCTCTTCCCCTCCCCAGGCTGCAGATATTCAATTTTCTTTTAAATGGTGGGGAAATTGGAAGAGATTTTGTTCTGTTTAAGCACAGCTGGAGTCTCAGGTCTCAAGGGACTGGAGAACAATGAGATCAATTAAGATGCCTGCAGTGAAGGGTGTCAGGAGGGGGTGGGGAGGGCCAGGGCCAGGTTGTGGGTTGGGGGCTGGGGGCCTTTTCAAGAAGGGGAATGTGGAAGAGGCAGCCCACGCCTGGCCGGCAGTCCAGCTTTGGCTCTCCCCTGCCTTGACCTGCCCATCTCCACTGGGCTTTGCTCGTCGGGTCATGTTATCTCCCAGACTTACTAATAATTCATGTTAGCAATTTCTGTCACCAGCCTTCTACGCTGATAGAATCCAGTCGAACGGATGCTATCGGAAGCAGGGAGAAGGCCACCATTCTAGAGCAGCGAGGAGAGCCCTGGACACTTGGTGGGCAGCAGGGGCTGGAACGGCTACCAAAGCCTCGGCGATGCGGGGGTTTGGGGGGGCTTGGACCACCGCCCCTCCACCACCACATTGTCCGGCAGCACTGCGGAGATGGAAGATGAAACTGAAACCCAGGGAAAGGAAGCTATTAGCCTGAGGGCAACCTGCTGGTAAGAAGCTAAGACAGGACTCTTACCTAGCGTCTGCCCACCTGGGTGCTGGCCAAGGCGCACGGCCCACCTGGTGGGCAGGTGGAGAGGAAAACGGGTGAAGGACCTTGCTGGGCCCGAGAGGAATGGGAGAGCCGGGGCACAGACGGAGTGGGAGCTCCGCTATCACCTCTCACCTGCTCTCCCAGCTTCTGCCTGGGTGCCTTCCGCGTCCTTGCTCTTCCCCACCCCAACCTCAGCCTATTCCCCAGATGGCGTCCCCTGTGATCCCTCAGATCTCCCTGTCCCATCCATTCATCTCCCGAAGGCCTCTCCTCCACCTATACCCCCAGGCTCTTGTCTCAAAGTCTTTCTCTGCATCTCCCTCAGCCTGGGGCAGCTCTTTCCCAAATTCTACCTGCCTCTCCCTTCCTTCAGGCCTCTACGCACGGCCACCTTCTGTGAGAGGTGTGTGTCCCCTGACCCCCTTGGAGCACACAGGACACTCCCACCCCTCGTGCTCCCTGCCCACCCAGTTCTATTTTTCCCCATGACACTCCCACCACGACACACGCTGAGCTTACTTGCTCATCCTGCCTCCTGCCCCTGGAATGTGTGGGGATGTTTGTCCCGCTCACTGCTGTCATTCTAGGCCCCTGATAAACCGCCACCGGATGGAGGATGGTAGTTGCCTCTGGGGGTCCCCCGTGCCTCAGAGAGCATGAAGTGATGCTCAGGGAGGGACAGTGAGTTAAGGCTTCTGCAGTGGAGACGCAGGGGTTCACAGAGGGCACTGCACAAGGCACAAGGCAGCAGCCAAGGAAGCAGAGTCAGCTCCTGCTCACCTGTGCGCGGAGCCAGGCTGAGGGGCTGCGTGCATTTCAGCCTTGACTTTGCAATCACATGCCCTGATGAGACGGGCGATCCGGGACCCCGGTGGCCATCGTACCTCCCAGCCCCTCCCTTTGTTCCTGGGCTGGGGTCTGTGACCCCAGATTCTGCTTGCTCCAGGGAAGTTTCCAGTGCAGTGGGGAGGAAAGGATATGAGCCACGAAATCCCTGAGCGGAGAGAAAAGTCACGGAAAAGGAGGTGCAGGGCACACAGGGAAGCTGGGACGAAGGGATATTGAATTGGAGCTCTGATTCCAAGACACCCACATTTGTGTAAATGCTTTGACATTCTGTCCATTGAGAGCTGGGGGGGTGTCTCCATCCCCTGCCCTTGATGTTCATGCACTTGCTTGGGGGACTCACTAAAACCAATGGAAGTCAGAGTCAAGGACCAGGTGAACTTGAGGCTAGGTCAGAAATGGCCACATAGCTTCCACCTGGTCCTTTTGGGACACATTTTCCCCAGAGGCCTCCTCTGAGGTGCTCCCTCTCAGAATGCCTACCCCACGGGGAGAGGCCGTGTGTGGGTGCTCACGACAGTCAGGCTGAGCACCAGACACCGGATGGAGGTGCCTCCAGCTGCTGGAGTCACCCCCAGCCCCGGAGCTGCAGAGAAGGACCCCCTTGCTGAGCTCTGTCCATGATACTGACCTGCCCAGCCTGTGAGGATCAGAAAACAGCTGTCGCTTCAAGCAGCCAAGTTGGGGTGGTTTCTGATGCAACAGAAAGCGGAGCAAGCTCTCAGGGTCCCCGCTCAGGGCCTGCCACCAAGCAAGCATGAGCGGAGTGTGTCAAGTGTGGGGACGCATAAAACCAGCAGAGAAGGGCGCGCCTGTGGGCGGAGAATGCTAAACTCCCAGAGCCAGGACAAGCTCTGTAATTTGCAGGGCCCAGTGCAAAGTGAACACAAGAGCCCCTTGTTCAAAAATTAAGAATTTCCAGGCGGTGACAGCAGTGCACCAGGCCAAGGGTGGGGCCTTCTGAATCCAGGTCCCTGAGAGCTTGCCCAAGCCACATATACATCCTCTGGTCACATCTGCCTGCCTCTGAGCACACTGCTGGCCGGGCTTGGTGCTGAGTGCCCTCCCACGCTGTCCCCCTCTATTCTCACAGCAGCCCTCCCCGGTAGAACATCTTAGCGCACCTGCCTAGGTCGGAGACGACAGAGGCTCAGTGGCCTGTCAAGGGCCCCTCAAGGCCACTGATGGTAAAAACAACTGTGGACCACTGTGAGCCCTTGACCCACAATGGGGTCTCCCAGCAACCTTGCCCTCTGTGTTGGGGAGGTGCTATATTGCTCACCTGATGGGAAAGAAGCCAAACCTGGAGAAGGAGGGGCCAGCCCATAGCAGAACTGGATTCACGACCCTGCCCAAGATGTTACCAGTCTCCCGAGGACAGGCTGGGAAGAGGGGCAGGGAGGAGAGAGTGGAACCATGCCTGTCAGCCTCCACAAGGCCAAGGAGCCAAGGGGTAGCACCCTACCCCTGAGCTGAGCGAACTGGGAGGAACTGGGAGGAGAGAGCGGAACCATGCCTGTCAGTCCCCACAAGGCCAAGGAGCCAAGGGGTAGCATCCTGCCCCTGGGCTGAGCGAACTGGGCCCCATGCACACCCAGTCATGGTGCTTACATGCCTCTTTCTTGCTTTGATTTCTACACCTAGAGAATCTTATCTTGTCTGACAGTCCATCTTCTGCCCCTTCCTGCTGTGCCCTAGCTCTCTGGAGCAGGGACAGAAGGCCCTGGAGGGCAGTAAGATCTGCCCTGGGAGTAAACTCCTTCCCAGCTACTGTTCCTTCTCGGCATCCTTCCCTGATGGAGCTAATGAATCTGGGCACATGAGCCCCCTATTGCGGGAGGCCAGGCCGGCTCCCTGCACACCCCAGGTACAACCTCTCTCAGCAGCCTCCCAAATGCCTGCCTGCCATAGGCCACCAGGATGGAATAGGTACGAGAATGGAGACGGTCTGCTACAGGATTTTTTCACTGTCAGTACAGCAGCCCTATGGTTATATTCAGGATGAGTGGCAATGCAGGACCAAGGGAGAGCGCTAAACCCTGTCCACATCACCAAAATAAAACTCCACCACTCTACAGAGAACACCGCTCTCTCTATATTCTAGCTGCAGGGCCTTTGCACATGCTCTTCCCTCTTAGTCCAACGTGCTTCCCTCCCCTCACTCGTCTGTTAATGCCTACTCAATTGCTAATTCCTCAGGGAAGCCTTCCCTGACTCCAGTCAAGGTCAGAAGTCCTGCTACAGGTGTTCATTGTTCCCTAATAACAAGTAATAACATCATAGCAAGTAATCATTAAAGATAACATCATAACAAGTAATAATTAAAGATTCATTTCTTAGTATTAACATCACGCTTCCCCAGGAGACTGTAAACTTCATGCGGACAAGACGCACATCACCATGGTCCTTAGGGCCAGTGCCTGGCACACACTAGGTATTCAAAAAAGGTTTGTTGGATGAACAAATGATTGGAGTGCTTTCTTATTGCTCAGGAAAAACTGCTTGGCGCCAAGTACCAATTGGACAGGCTGCAGGCGTGCCCCAAGCCCAGAAAGAAGACACCCCAGAGTCTTAACACCTAACTCTTGTCAGGTTGGGAGGCAGGATGGGAAGGCAAGAATCAGAGCACGCCGGGGACAAGAGGGGGACAAACCACACAGCCTAGAGGATGGGGAGCCCCTGACAGTATATGGGAACTTTTAGATGTGTTCTAGATGTAGATACAACTTTTAGATGTATTCTAACACATGTCCCCAAGCACATGGAGCTGCACACATGTTGTGCATGGCATGCACGCACACACACACACACACACACACACACACACACACAAGTCTATGCCCTCCCAAACAATGTGGGTGCATGTGCACCTGCGTGGTCACCCTCCAGAGGACTGGCTCTGATGGGCACGGATGTCTGTCCTGCTCCTCCTGACCTCCAGCTCCGGGCTGCCTTGGGTGAAGTGCTCCAGTCTCCCTCACTTGGTCTTCTCCTCAGTGCAAGGAGCTCCCCCACCTCTGACCCTCCAGCGCCTGGAAATTCACCTGACAATGCCAGAGGTTCTCCAAGGGCTCACACGTCACCCAGAGACACAAGGCCTGGAGCAGCCCCTCAGCCAGTCCACCCGGGCTCTGCAGAGAGCGCTCCCCAGCTCCTCTCTTTCCCCTCTGCTCTGAGCATAACTGAAAGGACAAGCTCAGCGGTCCAACACAGAACCTTCTGGCCAGGCAGCCCTGGTGGCTAAGAGCCTACGGCTCAGGGTCAGACAGCCTTCTGGTGAATTTTGGCTCGCTCGCTTGTTAGCCCCGGGGCCCTGAGCAACCTGTGCGTTACTTAACCCGAGCCTCTGTTTCCTCACCTGTAAGGTGAGAAGGATGGCACGTGTGAGGGGTTAGAAACAGTGCGTGTGAAGTGTCTGTTTCTAGTCAAGGCTCACCGGGGACAGCCACACCCTCAGAGGTAGCCTGAGGTCTCGAAGGGGCATTGGACATGTCTTAGTCCATCTTGCCCATTTCACAAATAAGGGACAAAAAAAGCAGTTTCTGCCTCGCCACCCAAGGTTGGCCAGGACCGAGTCCGTGGTCAAGGTCAAGCCTCTGCACCCTGGGTCTCCACTCTGTCCCGTCCACCACTGGGCATTCCTTTTGCTGTAACTGGTGGTGGGTTGGGGGGAGGTGTAAGGGCCTCAAAACCTGGGCTGGGGGAGGTCCAGGGAGGGGCAAGGGTCCAGCCCTCCGACCCGGCTGGGAGACCAGGCTGGAGATGATGGCCTTTCTTCTCCCAGCTTCCCCACTCCTGTCAGACTGCTGCCTCACCGACCAGGATGGGTAACGAGCCCACAGAGGCCAGGCCGGTGCCAGGTGGGGGCTGGGGAGGCCCCTCACAGCAGGCTCTGCCTCAGCCCTCGGTGCAAATTAAAACATTTTCCTTTTCTTCATAATTTTTTTTCCTGACACAACTGCCCATGAAACATTTTAATAACATCCTAGAAAAGGTCATGGAGAAGGAATTTCACAGTCCCTGAGCAGGCAGCTATAACTTTCAGCTCCTCCTGCAGCAGAGGAGGTGGAAAGATCAGGCTGACCCTGGAAAATGGGGGGTGGGGAGGCCAGGTCAGGCTGGCAGGGTGCCAGGTGTGGCCACAAAACACACTCCCAGCTAGAGCTCTGGAAGCATCCTGGTGGAGACTGGGAGATGATGGTGGGTAAGCAGGGCCTCCCAGGGGGAGCTCCTGCACCCAGCATCACACCTCTTGACAGCAGCCTGAGGTCTCATGCCCACTCTGCAGATGAGGAAATGGAGGCCCCCAGACTGACGTGGATAGATTGGCACACAGCGAAGGCGAGGAAAGCAGAACCCCCAGTTCCCCGGGAGGTCCTGGGCTCCCGTAAGCACACAGCCCGGGTCCTAGAGTTTATTACTGGGTGAAACAGCCCTTTCGTGTCTGCACAATCCCACAGCCCTAGGGCCAGGGGGTTGAGAAGGAGGTGGGCAAGGCTTAAATGGATGCAGCGACTAGACGCTGACCAGGGGAGAGACACTCAGAGGAGGCTAAATGCATCCATTAAATAAGCAGAGAGGAACTGGAGAAGGGGTGTGGGTGGCAGGCAGGGGTCCACGCAGGCCCGGGAACTGCTCTAGCATTTGAGAAAACCCATTGTGAGCACCTGCTCTCCACTGGCAGCCCCAGAGCAGACTGGACCTAACCTATTGTCCTTGGCACCAGCAACTGGCCACCAGCCAAGAGGTATGTCCTAGGTTCCGCAAACCTTCCCCAGGGCCACGGGAACTTGGAACTGCAAAGTGAGACCATTCCCAGCAAGAATACCGGGGAGCAGTCCCTGGACACCCACCAAGACGGACACCTGGATTCTTTACCATGTGGTCCCTGGCCTTCTGGGGCCCTGAAGTCCAGGCTGCTTGGGTGTCCTTCACCCTGATGTTTGAAGATGGCTGGGGTGAGGGGGGCTGCAGACACTCTTTGGGTCCGGAAGGCCAAAGCCTCCGGCACTTGCTCTCCAGCTGGGCCCCTAGAGGCTGCAAGAGGGTCCACGGAGGGGGCCCACAAGCACCAGGTGACAGATTATGAGGAGCACCTTGGTGGAAGCTGGGGGGCCACAGCCTGGGGAAGCAGGTAGGGAGGGAAACAGCCACAGTAGACTTAGTGTTTATGTCTGAGGGCCCGCCTAGCTGAACATCTGTTTGAAATATTAATAACTGTCAGATGGGAAGGGCCTGGGGCTCAGTACAGTTTCATACCATCTGTCGGTAGAGTAAACACACTTCAGAACAGTGGGCCTGGGATCAGCAGGCGATGTCTCGGCTTGGAGTAAGGACGGAGCAAGATATGGCATCGAGGACCCCGACGCCCTCCACGTGGGCAGAGAAGAGCAGCGATGAGCTCAACTCTATCACAGGTATTAAGCACCTACTAGGCGTATGAGCTGAGCTTACGTAGCAACACGTCTGCCGCTTTGATCTGCCAGACAACCAGTCCTCTTTGCTCTGCCAACAGAAGCCCCTTCCACATAGCCCCTTCCCCACTTCTAGCCCATAGAGTTTGCATGGAGTGGACCCAACCCCTGGCTCCACCACCAAGAGTGTGACCCATCTCTGGGAGATGAGGATCAAGATGATGGGCTCCGGCATGGCCCAGCAAGGAGACTTAGCTGTGGGACTTGTGCTGGAACTAATGAAAAAGATGATTGTGTTCCCACTAGGGTTGATACATTGGTAAGAAGCAAGCCTGGGGGTGTTGGTGTTCCTCTTGGCCAATGTAAGAAAAGCAGAGCCTGGTGCTGAAGTCAGATTCTCGCTAACAGAGTGCCTGGGTACAGCCACGCCTGATATCATTTATACTTTGAGTTATAAGAGCTGATACGCTTTTGGCTTGAACCACTTAAGAGTTTGTGTCCCTTGCCAGCAAGGGTACCGAATGATACGAATGGGACACTGGAAGGTCCCTTTGTCAAAGTCCCAGCCAAGGGCAGCTGGGGATGGCCAGGCACCCTCAAAGAGTCCATTCTTCCCCGGTGCTTAGAGAGACAGTGGCCCTCCTCGGAGATGGCTGGCCCCTATCCCCACTAGAGGGCATTTCCAGGGCTCCTGGCCCACCTAGACTTAGTCCCTCTCAGGGACAAGGCAGAACATCGGTGTTCTCTTCCCACATTGTTGCCCAGACCCTGGGAACCCCATCATAAAGACTCCAGAGGTTTTAAGACACAAACACCACAGCTTCTAGGGGCTCAGGGGCACCGCCTTCCCTGACTGCCCATGTTTCTTGGGCCATTCCCTCTGGCTGCCTCCCCGTGGTCTTCCCCAGAGCACAGTGGCCCGGTGAAAGAGCGGGACTCACCAGGACGGTCAGCACAGAGGTCCCCACGGTGACGTTCTCGTACAAGCTGATGTTGTACAGCGGCTGGCTGAAGATGGGCCGGTTGTCATTCTCATTGATGAGAGTGATCTTCACCTTGGCATAGCCCACGTGGTCAGGCACGCTCTCGTTGGCAAAGAGCTGGGTGTGCAGAGCAGGGGCCCAGGTGAGCTCTTGCATGCTCCCGGAGCCTTGTCCCCGTAAGTTCCCCTGGGGTCTTTGCAGGTCCAAACCCAGAGTTCCTGTCTGAGTCAGTGCCTATCCCAGGTGTGTGCTGCTGGGAGTCTCTCCATCAGGGATTGGAAGACAGGATGGCCTCGGATTCTGCTGGGGGCTGGGCAGTGAAGCTCCTTATGGGTCTCAGGGGCCGTGACTGTGTCTGGTAAATTGCTGCTCAATTCCCAGACATTTCCTTGTCCTCCTTGAAAAGGGAGGCTCAGCCCAGCCCCTGCCATGGGCTCAGTGGGCTTTCTGGAGTCAGACCCATAGGAGAAGAATGGGGAGAGCTGGAAGGTGGAGTTTCAGGAGATGGTGTCACCCTCTGCACCCCTTAAAAGCCCCCCACCTGGGGAAGAAAAAGGGAGGGGGGAGCCTTACGTCAAAGTCGTAGCGGTCCACAGTCTCATAGTCCAGGGGGACGGCCACCCGGATGCGGATGTCTGCTTTCCCTTGGACAGAGGTAGGGGAGATGATGAAGTGCTGGGAATTGTTCCCAACCAGGTACACCTCGAACATGCTGTTCAGGCCCTGGGGCAGAATGGAGAAGAAACCAGTCAGAAGGGGCTTGGGAGGCCACGGGTCCAGAGCAGAGCGGCTTTGGTGGAGATAGAGAAGGGACAGGGTCCGTAGCGGGGCCTGTAAGCACCCCACCCCAGAGCGGTCTGGCCTCCTCTGGGTGACCCCGGCTCTCAGACCCTGACTCCTGCCCATGTCTGGGCCCACTGGAAGTCTCCACCAGTTCTTTTTGACTTTGTTATCCCTTCAGAAGCCCCAAATATCCCTTCCAGATGGTTCGGTTCATTTCCCATCTCCTGCTCCCTTTCTCAGTCCCAGTGACCCCAACTGGAGAGGTTCTGTACCTGCAAGACCCAGCAGGGAGATAGGACAGAGGGTGGGAAGGCAGGGGAGAGAAGCAAGTATGTGTCCTTGGCAGGCGTGGGCAGGAGAGGGCACAAGGGACAGTGCAGGGTGTGGCTTCTTCCGCTCCCTCCCCCCAGAACGTGTCAATCAGGGAGAACACTGGCTTCCTTACACATGGAATGGCAATTACCCAAGCAGCTGAATGATGAAGTGAACCCCTATGGACCCCCTACACTGTGGCCAGCTAGTGGTGACCCGGAGGACACAGGGTCCTAGGTAGCTAGGAGCTGCCATGTCCTCCAAGGGCTCTGCTGCGGCCCAGCTGCTCAAGTCTGTGGTTTTGGGGGGATGGGGGCGTGCTTCACTCCAAGTCAGGTGTTTCTGATCCTTCTAATGGGTCCTGAGCTCACGGAGCCCTCAAATACCACTTGGCTTTTTCCGACACAAAGGGTGTGAGGTGTCCATACTACCCAAGACCTCGGATTCAAAGAACCATTGCTGAAGGTGGGAGACGTGGCCTACTGACTCCCCAGAGTCTGGTCTGCTCAGAGATGGATTCAACTCCCCACAGGGGGTAACTACCCCCAAATAAGCCTCCTTCAACCTAGGGGGACGGCTTGTGGTTTGTAACCAATCCGTGGAGAACCTCTCCTGACCCCTACTGCAGATGCCACCGGATTACAGACCTGGGCTGCAATCGCCAGGAGGGAATTTCCGCCTGCCCATGCAGCTCGCCCCTGGCCCAGTGCCCAGCACAACCCCACTGTGTGCGTGTTTCTTTGGAACTGAGGGCGGGCAAAGGAAGCATGCCTCTCTTCTGGTTGCCCAGGGATGCCTTCCAGAACCTGTTCCTGCTGGGAGAGGAGAAGCCAGGCCATCTGAAAGCCTTTTCTTGCTCAGAAGGGGATGGTCCTAGCAAGACTGGAAAGGATAACCCCCAGTGAAGCCTGAGAGTTCACAAGATCCTTCCAGCCCTGGGACTGTCCCACAAGTGGTCGAACACATTTGTGGAATGAACACACATTAACATTTACCCACCAGTCTCTTGAGTTTTTGTTTTTTGTTTTTTTTCTATTTGCAATTACAAATTACCAAAACAGGAACATTGCCAATCTTGGGGTCCAGACAAGCAGCAGGGCCTCCAAAGCCCCCCACCCAGAGTGGCTCCCACAGATGGTGCAGGCAATGCTCCCTTGGCCCTGTCAGCTCGTGGAGTCCTCAGTTCTCCCTGGCATGGAATCCATTCGTCTGACGGAGGCCCAATTAAATGCCTGAAGGGGCACTAATAGCCAAGGCCGGCAGAGTGTGACAGCTCCTAGCAGGTGACACCAATGCCTCTCCCTCCACCACAGGACCTGGAGGCCCGAGAAGGTGGGGGCGGGCTGAGCTGTGCCTGGGCAGATGGAGCCACACCCCCTCCACAACCCCTCCCCCATGTGCCCACCAACCCCCCACACCCAGCCCTGGCCCTTCCCAGGCTCACTTACCAAGTTCTGTCAGTGGGAGTCGGTCAAAGGTATGGAGACAGAGGAGGAGCCGGAAAGGCACGGAGAGGAGGAAGGAACCGGAAAGAAAAGATGGTGAGATCCGAGGTCAGGGGAAGGCAGAGGGGCTGAGTGGACCCTAGGAGTATACCCTGCTCCAGAGGAAGAGCCCCTTTCGTGTCTGAGGGGCCCCAAACCCAGAGGAAGGAGAGGGAAGCAGAGGAAGAGGGTACCAGGAGTCCTGAGCACACTGGGTCCTCACCCAGAGGGAGGTAGGGAAGGGGGTAGCGCTGGGGGAGAGAGGGATGGGCCGCACTCCTATGTCCTCCTCCTAGGAGCTTAGACCAAACCCCTGCAGAAAACGACCCTGAGCACGGTCATGTTTCAATCTTCCCTACACAGAAAACGCTAAGACCTGACACATACAGACATGGGAAGTTTTCACATAGTTCTAAAGTGTAAAGGGCATGCTGCGGTCTCCCTGTCCCCATTGGCTCGCCGCTGGAGAGCCTTCTCTAGAGGCCACCGCACCCCATCCAGGGGTCTCTTCCCCAGCAAAGTCACGCGCATATGACGAGCTCCACATATCCGTGGCTTCCCTCCCGCCCTCAAAGGGCAACACGTGGCACGCATCGCTCTGGGTGGGGTTTGGTCCCTGAGAGCCGGGTCGTGAAGGATGTTCCCTAAGTGTACAAACAGGGGCCGATATGAACGACAGCACGGCACACAGTTACTGGCATCTGCTCTCTGTCAGACACTGTCCAGAATAAGCACAGAATTCTCCTCTGTGGTTGCTGGGGAATGTTGGGCGTCCTCAAAGCCCCAGAGCAAGCCCCGGGCAGCGTAAACCCACAGCAGAGCAGGGACACGTTGGGAGCTCAAGAAGCCACTGGGTTTCGGCCGCTTTTCCTCACCTAGTCCTCTGGGTGGTCCTCTCCTACGGCCGGGCCGTAGGGTGGAGATGAAGGAACACGGGAGCTTGGAAACCCCTCCAGAGGAAATGGAGTTCAGAGAGGTTGAGTGAGTCACCCAAGGGTGCACAGCTTGTTGGCAGCAGAGTGGGGATAAAAGTCGAGGCCGGGGTGCCATCTAGGCTGAGGGAAGTGGGGTCAGGACAGGAGTTCCCAGAGCAGACTGAGGAGGTGGAGGTAACGGAGGTAACGTTGAGCTCCCCTGGGTGGAATCTGAGCGAGCGCCAGCAGATGAGGCCAAGCCAGGAAGGCTGACCCAAGAAGGGGAGTTCTGAACTGGCTTTAGGAACGAAGGGAAAATGAGCTAGAAGAGGAGGGGTTCCATATGGAGGAAGTGGCTTTACACGCGGAACTCTGTCCTTAGCGTGTCTCAGAAGCACCTGGAGGCTTTGGTAAGCTACAGACTACTGTCCTCCGCCAGGACTTATGAAATTAGAAATTCCTGTGAATTTCTACTTCTAACAAGTTTCAGGTGCCGCCTGCCCTGCCACTTCTGGTCTGGGAGCCACCCACCTCCTGCCATCTCTGCAAAGGCATGGAGCAGGAATGAGGAATTAGTAAGGAGGCAGACTGGGAGCTGATTTGCAAAGGTGTGTGTGGGGAAGAGCTGGCAAGATTGTTGGGATAGTAGGAGGCTGGGGCGTAGGGGCTGCCCATGCTCCCTAGAGAACCACATTGTGCAGCTAGAGCTGTGGAAACATCAGTAGGGGCAGGCAGGAGCTCAGCGGCACCCACAGGGGTCCAGAGGAGTGAGTGGGGGAGAGGCACAGCGGGATTCCTCCATCGGACCACCCAGCAAAATCTCCTGGGGGGGGGGGTCTTTAAAATATCCCCATGCCTAAGCTGTAACCCAGACCAAGCAAATCAGACGTGGGTGAGTTGGAGGAGACCAGAAGTCTGGACCTCGGAACATTCTCCACATTATTCATTCTAATGTGCATCCAAGGGTGAGAACCAGTAGGACAGAGAGGTGGTTCTTCGAGCAGGGCACAGGGACCAGTAGCTGAGCTTTATCAAAAACGTCGTTAGAAATGCATATTTTGGAGGGCACCTGGGTAGCTCAGTGGGTTAAAGCCTCTGCCTTCGGCTCAGGTCATGATCCCAGGGTCCTGGGATCGAGCCCCGCATCAGGTTCTCTGCTTGGTGGGGAGCCTGCTCCCCCCTCTCCCTCTGCCTGCCTCTCTGCCTACTTGTGATCTCTGTCAAATACATAAATAAAATCTTAAAAAAATATGAGAAATGCATATTTTGGGCCATGCCCAAATCTACTCTTCGGAAACACCAGGGTTGCGCGGGCAGCACCGTCCAGCCAGCCCTCCAGGTGTCTGTTGCTCCCAGGTTTGAGAACCACCAGGACAGAGCAAGGCAAGGCAGGGAGCAAGCCTGAGAGCAGGGAAGAAGACTGACCAGCGAGGTGTGGTGAGTGAGCCACTGGGGAGAGAAAACAGAATAAACAGCTCATGGGGTTGTGGGGGCATGGGGGTGGGGGCTGGAGCTGCCACGTGGTGCCTGGACAGAGGACCAGAGCAAGGGACGGAAGAGATGCCTGGGAATTTGGGGCTCAGTGCAGTGTGGACTCAGCCTGGGTACCTGACCCCTCAGGCCAGGTTTCTGGGTCTCAAGGAACGAGGTCCCTGCCCTTCCAGATTTGCCACCTGGGGCGAGTTCACTCCCTGCAGCAGTGGTCCTGAGACCCCAGGGCAACCTTCCCGCTAAGTCCCATTAAATGCTCAGCCTGTCCCTTTCAGAACCTGCCCAGCGGCCAGGTCCTGCTGGGACTTGGCTTGTGACTGTGGGCCCCTCAGGCTGGGATGTGTGTGTGATACTCACCCAGGTCGCCAAAGCGGTGCGAAACCCCGATTAACTGCGGTCCTCTGCCAGGCAGCTCCTGTTTATTAAGCCCTAACTGTGTGCCGCAGGGGACTTAACCAGAATCTTTATGGACATCAGCATCCGCACACCCCTTTCTTGGAGAAGGAAAGCGAGGCCCGGGAGGGCAACTCGTTCAGGACTCACAGCTGCCAGCGAAGGATCTGAAGTTGGGTCTGTTCTGTCTCTGGCTCCGTGGGAGCTCTCGACCACCCCGCTCTCCAGCCCTCCCACCGCACAACACTGCTGCCAACGCAAAGAACTGGCCCGGGAGGGCGCAGGTGGGTGGGCTCCTCCCCCATTCTCCCAGAGGCAGGAATGAGGCCCAGGGGAAGGCCCCTCTGCCAAGGTCAGGGACCCAGGCAGGTGGAGGGCTAGAGCCTGCCTCACACTCACTGCCAGGCCCAACGGGAGGGCGGTTCACTGGGAATGGGAGGGAGGGTGTGGGGCGGACAGAGGCAGGAGGCCCTCTTGGAACTGTTGAGGGGCAAATTTGTTGGGAAGAGAGATAAGGAGAAACATCAAAAGGAGTCCCAGTGCGTGTGGAGAGGAGGCCGGTGGATCAAATTCTCTTCCAGCTGGGAGAGGCGATGAGAAGGCTGATAGCTGGCAGCCGCGGGTCGCGGAGCCAAGCATCAGCGTTGCCCTCCCCGCACCAGGCTGGGGCACCAGTGGTTGCCTGCGGGGCTGCGACAGCTCCGCTTTATTTGTTTAGAGGAAGGCGGAAGGACACGGGAGATCACTCCTCGTACCCCACCGTCCCCACCCCATGCAGCCAGCCGCACTGCGCTCCCGGTGACTGAAGGCTTGCCACCCCGCGGAGGGCAGCCGGCTGGTCCAGACCTCCTTATCAGCTGCTGCCAGAAGGGGCTGTCCCCCCACCCTCAGCTCCCCTCAGCCCTGCCTCCCCCACCGCCTGCTGCTGGACGTGGGCCATGGCCTTGGGAGCGGTGGTCCAGCAGGCACCACCTGGAAAGGACACCCTTCCTAGCCTTTCTGCCACACCCACGGCCAGCGGACCCACGTGCCAGCGGCCACCCGGCTCCGTGAAGGGACCCAGCCGCGTTTTCCCCAATTAGTAACTGAGAGCTTTGTATGTGCTGGGCCCCCTGCAGGCTCCCTGAACACTCAAAACTCTGGGAGGGCCCAGGGCGGCGGTTCTGTTAAGGACTGCCTGGCATGGGGACCTTTTCCTCCTTCCAGCTGATGCCACCTGGTGCAGACCCCAGCCCTGGGCTTGCAGGGGGGTGGCCTGGTCTCTCTTAGGGTCTGCACCTGACTTTTGAGTACAGCTTCCCTTGGTCGTCACCTGCAGGCGCTGGCACGTACCCCCTGCAGACAACCTGCTCTCCAAAGGGATGATGGTCTGACCCAGCCCCCAGACTCCTTCCTTGGACCCCAGACCCGCAGATGCCTCCCACACAGCTGTTGCTTGCTTGGTTCTCACTGCCCCCTCCTCCCAGTCACTTTGCTGCTCATCCACCCCTTGGAGAGGCTCATCTCCCAGCTATGGTCAGGGGAGTAGCTGGTTGGGGACCAGTGACGTGATGTGCAGTGGAGAGTAAGGTTTGGCTGGGGAACAGGCTCTGTCACTCTCTAGCTGTATGACCTTGGGCAACACACTCCCATTGCTGGAGAATAAGGCATACCAGCAGGGTTAAGAAGCAGCCTTGCCTCCTTGCCCTGTCTTGTTCTGGTGGGTGACAGGAGTCAGGTTTTCTTGCCTAAGATAGGAGGCTCTCCGATAGGAGCTTTGTGTTTTTTTTTTCCTTTGTACCCCAGATGCTAGGGGTACCGACCTCCCCAACCCTGTGAGCTAGGATATACCCTGCAAGGGACCTTCATTCCCTTCCACAGAAGAGGAAAGACCAGGGGAGGGCAGCACTGCCCAAGGTGGCCTTTATGTTGGGAGTGCTGGGCAGTGTTTTGAAACAAGACAGAGAAGAACCAGGGAGATCTGTGGGCTGGCAGGCTGCCCTTAGCTGAGCCAGGAATGGGGCTGGGGTCCTGAGTGCCCAGAGGCATCCCGAGAGCGTCACCCTCACAGAAACCACATCCAGGACTCAGACCTGCCAGGGAAGAGCCCCGTGACCAGTGACTCCGGGGTGTGGGGCCCTAAGCTTCAGTGGTGGCTCAAAGCACAGCCTCTTGGGGTCGGACCTGACTCTAGATGGAAGCAATTGCCCTCTTCAGCTGTGGGATTTTGCGCAAAAGCTCTTACCTTTCTGTGCCTCAGTTTTCTATTCTGCAAAATGGAAAGAATGAGGGCCACCTGACAGCACGCTTACCGGTAAGCGGCAAGATTCTGGTAAAGTGCCTGGGACTGAGTGAGGGTTCAGTAAATAAGGGTTGTTATTCTTGTTCTAAAAGGGAGTGGGGGAGGGGAGGAGGAAGCCCTGGGGAAGGGCTGATTTCTATTGCTCTGCCAAGAATGAAGGGGGCAGACAGGGATGGGCAGAGGCTTGGATCTGTGCAGGGGTGAGTGGGTCCCCCCATGCCGGCCCTGTAGGTCTCCCTTCTCCCCTGTGCTTTATTGGTCTCATCCATGCTATTGAGCGGCTGAAAATCAAAGTCCACTGAAGATGGAGACTTTATCACCCCTTTGTCCAGCCTTTCCCTTAATTAACCCCAATCGGACACGCCAATGTGAGCCTTGGCAGGAGGCAGGCCCCTCAGCACCCCTTCCGTCACTGCTTCTCCTGCAGCGTCCCATGCCCAGCACACCAGGCCGCCCACCGTGGAGGCAGAGTCCAGCAGGCCACCGGAGGGAGCTGTGCGGTGGACACCGCCTCCATCCCTCAACTCTGGCTCAACCCCCACATATCTTCCAAGTTTCAGAGTCCGGGGGAACTGACAACGGTACCTCCTAGCAATTGAAACCTTCTGATTCTGTCTCTTCACGGTCCCCCGACCCAGCGCCCTGTTCCTGGACACAGTCCCAACCCAGGGACCCAGCAAAGGCCACAGTACGCGCTTGGTATCTCAGCCTTGTCTTCCTTTCCTGCGTGCCAGGCTTGTCCGGCCCAGAGTCTCAGTTTCTCTGCCCAGAGCGTGGGCCACCTCTCAGGCCTGCATCAGCTGAAGGACCTTGCCCTGGTTTCAGGCTCTAGGCCCACCCATCCCCGCCCCCCAGGCTCCTTTGCAGTTTGGGCCCTTGAACAGCATGAGCAGGAACCATTTTCCCTGCATGGGCCATTCGTCACTATGAGTGTGGCAAGCCCTTCATTCTCCCTGGGCCTCAGTTTCTAGATCTGCAAACCGGGGTGATTCTCTAAGGGTCCTCAATGTCCACTGTGCTCCCTCGGATTGCTTTCCACTCCTGCTGCTGCTCCAGGCCTCTCTCCTCTTCCTCCTCAGCTGCTGCCCTCTCTAACCCTCCTTAGTGTTCCTTCATCTTTTCCTCCACTCTTCTCTTGTCCCACTCTTCCCTTCTCTCCCTTTTCTCCTCGCTCTTTCTCCCCCTGGTCTCTTTTCCATTTCTCCTTTTCTCCCTCCTCTTCCATCACCCCTCCTGTTTCCTCCTCCCTCCTCCTCCTCCTCTCCCCCCCCCCTCCAGCCCTCTCTCTGCCAGCCTCCCCCTCCTCCTCTCCCCAGGTTATCTGCTGAATTCCACACACGCCTGCACAGACGGGATCAATCCAAGGCTGCCTTGCCTTCAGCTTATCTCTGCTCCAAATGATTGATTTTCCCTCTTTAAGAGTAATTTGCTGGTGAATTCCATGTATTGCAAAAACCCCTGTGAAATCTAATTCAATCCGATCGGCAGCTGGCACTTTGGGGAAAGAATACTAGAGAGCTGTCAATTTCATCGAGTGGACGTGTGTATTATTTAGCTCACAGACGAGAGCACGAGGCAGGCAGGTGCTTCTCACCTGAACGTGCCACCTCCCCTCCCTCCCTCCAGAGGGATCTTGTCACCGGCCCCGCAGCCAGCCCTGGCTCTTCTGGGAAGTGCATTATAATGTGCACTGGGTACTCGCATTAAGGTAAATGAGGGACAGGTGCTTTCAAATTGTTTCCCTGATTTGCAGCCCACTGCCCTCGTGCACTATGGGAATCTCAGCCTTCCAGAGCCCAGCTATCCCTGACCACCTGCCTCTCTCCTGCATTCCAGGCTTGTCTGGCTCAGAGCCTGTTTCTCAATGTGTATAAATGGGGAGGTGTGA
Organism: Lutra lutra; assembly: GCF_902655055.1. Lineage (NCBI taxonomy): Eukaryota > Metazoa > Chordata > Mammalia > Carnivora > Mustelidae > Lutra > Lutra lutra. The sequence continues at coordinate 33,697,859 of NC_062291.1, read as the reverse complement.
GGAAAAACCAGGCCACCTCTCAGGCCTGCCCCTGGGTGACCAGCTGTCCCAGTTTGCCCGGGACGTGGGACTTACACGTGCTAAAACCTAGGCCGTTGCAGGCAGACCTGGAGACCTAGTGTCCAACGCCACGAGGCACGTCTGAAAGCCCAGCAGGGTAGGTCGTCCCCTTTGCACGGGTGAGGCGGTTATGCCCTCGGCATGGCAAACAAGGCTCTGAGCATCTGACACACCAGCCCCAGTGTCTGACAGGTGCTCCCCAAAGGCAGCATTACCTTGGAGGCTCAAGTCCTCTGCCAGTGACGATGGTAGCACGGCTGACCAAGGGCTCTTGCTCAGCCCCGGTGACCTCTGTTCTGGGAGGGTCCCATCTTGTCCCCCACCTATGTCCTCTGAAAACAGCAGAGCTAACTGTAACTACCCCCCCCCCCCCCAAGTTGGAACCAGCCACGCTGGCCTCCATTCCCATGCCTCAAGTAAATAGCCATTTCTGGTGGGATCCAAATCTTTGGGCTGCCCCGGATCTCTAGGCATCAGAGCAATCAGTCCCAGGGTTACTTAGAGAAATGAAGTGGCTTTATGGGGACTGGCCATGAGGCCAAGTTCACCTTACTAGTGCTTGTGGGCATGGTCAAAGGGCAGGTTTATGTGGAAGGCCCAGGGGATCTCAGGTACCATCTCAGGCCACATGGAAATTCATGGGCACGCAGCAGGGGGCCACGTAGGATTTATGAGGCAGGGGCTCTGAGCTCTTCATTCCAGAATGACCTGTTTCATTCCACCCCAACCCACACCCATGGAGATCTCAAGGATTCCCCCAGGCCATACACCCCTCCTCCTTCCTTCCATTTCTCCTGCAAGGGACCCTGTTTGAAAGGCACATGCCCCAAGTGGAAAGCTCAACAATGCCTTCCTTGTGGTCCTGCCTGCAACCCGGGCTCACCTCCCAGCACAGGTGGCCACTTCTTAACTTTAAGATCAGAATCTGCCAACTTGGACCTACCTCCAATAGCTGGTGTTAATTCTTTCCCTCCCTCCCCGCACTGGTAAACCCACATTGGCGCTCTGGCTGGGGTGGGGGCAAGGGGCCAAAGTGGGGTGTCTGTCTTCTTAGAGGTGCAGGAAGGAGAATCCAAAATGCGGGGGGGGGGGAGGGGAGGGTGTGCATTCTGGTCTGTCCCAAGCCTGGAATTGTCCCTTGGCTCCCTCTGGGGCCCAGGCTGGGAAGGATCGTGTGGCCTGAGGGGCAGGATGGCTGGCGGAAGAGGCATCCAGCCCTCAAGGGGCCTCAGGAGGAGGAGGAGGAGACAGGCTGGTGCAGGGCTGGGAGCTGGCTTTGCACTCAGCAGCTGCCTGGCTCTGTCTATTTACCATGCTAAAACTATTTCCCTGTTCCCACAGAGAGAGAAATGTGTGGCAAGGCAAAGAAATCTAAATGTCTTATGGAAATCGGGAGGGCACACTGCCTGCTGCTAATCACACCGCTTTATATTCCAGTCCACCTCCCCAGGCCTCCGGGTTGGGGGGAGGGGCTGAGGGGGCGGAGGGCAGGGTCCTGGGAGCCCTCGAACTGATACGCGCTGTGATCTCAAGCCAACTGCCCTCTCTGGGCTGCCTTTCAACATGAGGGATCCCTTTGCCTCAGGAGGCCCGGAGGGCAGAGCTCTAAACGGTGTAGAGGCCAGGCACCTGGGCTTTGGGGATCGGGGAATGATTTCATCTCCCTCCCCATCCTAGCCCTCTGCCAGGGAGGTCTGCCCAGGTTTGCATCCCCTTCCCATGAACAAAAACACACAAATGCCCTAAGGGGGCGGGTGCTGGGCTGGGACAGAGTGCCAGGCTTCAAGCAGATGGGTGGACATGCCTGGGGACAGCCCTGCATGTCACTTAGCAGCCACGGCGGTATTCTAGAAGTCAAACCCGGCTGCCCAGACCTGCAAAGAGCCCCTCCTACCTGACCTGTTCCACACCTTGCAAGGTACTCATATGGGGCACACAGCAACTATGGTTGAATGGACGATGGGATACATGCATGAATGGGTTACACGTGTGTTTATCTGTGAATGTGTTAGGTGTGAGGAAAAGCCAGGAAACAGACAGAGGCAGGAGGAAGGCTGGGAAGGCAAGGCAAGAGAGGATAATCAGACTCAAAGAAAAACAGAGACAGAAATGGAGGGAGTGGGCAAGGGTGGGTAGAAGGCTTTCAGATGCGGAACTAAGCTGAGGTGAAGAGAACAGACACCAGGAGGGCCTGGCGACTGTCTAGCCAGCAGACGATGACAGCTCCCATTTTCTTTCTGCCTCCTAGCCTGCCCTTCTGGGTTTCTGCCATTCCTGTCCCTGGGATTCCAAATCCTAGTGGCATTCCAACCCCACAGACCCCCACAACCAATCCCTGCCCTTCTGGCCATCTGCCATCATCCCCTGTCACTGTCCTTGTTCTCCTGGTGTCCAGATTAATCAACTTAAAGTACAGCTCTGAGGATACCACTCATGCTCAAGAACCATCAATGGCTCCCACTTCCCTGCTGAATTAGGTTCAAACTCCTCTTGGTATTCAAGGCCCTCATCTACCTTTCTGGCTTTATAGGTGGTGTGTATTAAATGACAGTGGAGGGCGCCTGGGTGGCTCAGTGGGTTAAAGCCTCTGCTTTCGGCTCGGGTCATGATCCCAGGGTCCTGGGATTGAGCCCCATGTCGGGCTTTCTGCTCAGCAGGGAGCCTGCTCCCCGCCCCTCTCTCTGCCTGCCTCTCTGCCTGCCTCTCTGCCTACTTGTGATCTCTCTCTGTCAAATAAATAAATAAAATCTTTAAAAAATAAATAAATAAATGACAGTGGAGAGGAGGATGGTGTTGAGTCCAAAAGCTCACCAGTGGTGCTATTTAAGCTGCTACCTTTCACTTCTTCTTTCTGGGGAGTGTGGGGGAGGAGGAGGTTATCAATAATTTATAATTTTTAAAACTAACCTGCAGTGAAATTGACATTTTGGGGTATTCAATTTTATGAATTTTAACACATGTATAAATTCGTGTCACCCCATCACAACCAGCACGCAGAACGGTTCCACTGTCCCCCAAACTCCCTTTTGCTTACCTTTATAGTCAACCCTTCTCCCACTCCTAACCCTTGGTAACCACTGGTGGGTTCTCTGCCACTATAGTTTCATCTTTTTGAGAAGGTCAAAAAATCACACAGAACATAGTCTTTTTGAGACTGGCGGCTCTCACTTCCTATAAAGCCTTTGAGATCACTTGATTCTCACTTCCCCTTAGCGGTCTGCTTATCTAAGCAGTCCTGTCTGTAGAGGACCAGTTAGCATCCTGCATGCCTCTAAGAGGTGAGCCTACCAGTGTGCCAGGGAAGGGCTTTGAAGGCAGGGGGCAGAGCGTCAAGCGGATTTAAGAAAAAAACAAAAAACAAAAAACAAAAAAAAACCCCAACAACCCTGGTTGGCCAGCTCTGTACACTTTAGCGGATTTGGACATTCCCTAATGAGGGCAATTAAGAGTCATTATGCTGAAAACAGAAAAGTAAACACAGATCCATATGCTAATTGGCAAATACTGCCACACGCGTTAGGGCTGGCCGCCTCCTCCCCCTCCTGAGCCCTGCCCCTAGGCCTGCACAGTGCCTGCCCCCCCCCACCCCCCAAGTTCCTCCATCACGCTCCTGTCCTCTCGTGCTCCCTCTTGGTCCTCCTCCTCCCTGGGAGGCTACTCCTTCTCAGTCGCCTTTGCGGCTCATCCCCACCTCCCTTAAGGTGAACACCAGGATGCCTAGCCCCCCTCTCCCTACACCCACACCCCTTGCGTCAGTGAGCCCAGCTGGACCTGTGGCTCTAAATACAGCCCAGGTGCTGGTGACACTTACATTTCCGTCTCCAGCCTGGGCCCACCTGGTGGGCTCTGGAGAGCCAAGTGCTGGGTTTCCGGGATCTAGCCAGCTGCAGTCATGCTGGCGGCTTGAGGTAGGTGTGTGAAAAGAGGGCTTACCCCAGAGAGACCACCGAGTGCTACAAATGAGGGGCTCCCAACCCAGAGCCACTCGTTGTGCGTTTATCAGCACACCCCCTCTGCCTTCTCGATGTTCCCATATGGATGACTGACAAGCATGTCCAGTGTAACGTGTTGAAAGCTAAACTGCAGATTCCACTTCCCCTCACTAAACATATTGTTTCACCATCTCCGGAAGGAAGGACTCCATGTTTCTAAGTGCTCAGGTCAAACCCTTGTGCAGTCATTGTAACACACACCCCTCGACACACACACAAACACACACACACACCCATCCCAGCAAATCCTTGACTTTCCATTCAAAACGGGTCCAGGAACTGATCTCTTCTCACTCCCCAACAGCACCTCCAATTGCCGTCCTTCCCAGCGATGGCCCTGCCCTGGTGGTCTCTTTACCCACCAGCCAGCGCATCCTTTTGTTGGGTAGGTGGGCTCCTGGAGTGCAGGAGGAACAATAGAAATGCCTGCTGGGGGGCACCTGGGTGGCTCAGTGGGTTAAAGCCTCTGCCTTCGGCTCAGGTCATGGTCCCAGTGTCCTGGGATCGAGCCCCACGTCGGGCTCTGTGCTCTGCGGGGAGCCTACTTCCACCTCTCTCTCTATCTGTCTGCCTCTCTGCCTACTTGTGATCTCTGTCTGTCAAATAAATAAATAAAATCTTTAAAAAAAAAAAGATTTTATTTATAAAAAAAAAAAAGAAAAAAGAAAAGAAATGCCTGCTGGGCCGCAGTCTTCCAGCCTCCTCCCCACCCCTTTCCTTAACCCTTGACTCTCCCGCCAAAAGGATGTATGCCCAGGTCATGTCTCTATAGGTAACCGGATACCTATGCAGGAAACAGAAGTATCAGGATCCCGCACCCCATACCCTCCGATCACGAAATACCCTACCATATATGGATGTGAGCCCATGCCCTACCTTGGCCTGATAAAAGACCCCTGCCAACTCCCTCCCAGTGCGACTTCCCCCACTCCCCTTTCCGGAGTCGGAGCCGAGGAACCTCGCCCGAGGGCACCCACCTCCTCCCAGGGCGACTTTCCTGGCTCCCCTTCTCCTGAGCCCTGAAACTTCACCGGAGATGCCTTTAATAAATCTTGCCTTGCGCCCACCTTGCCTGGCGTTGTGTTTACCTCGCCTGCGAAATTTTACACCTTTAAAATAATTTTCTTTTAAGATAAAATTCACCATTTTAACATGTTAAAGTGTACAATTCAGTGGTTTTCAGGATATCCACGATGTTGTGCAACTGCCCCTTCTCTACAGTTCTACTACATTCCCATAATTCTAAAAGGCAACATTGTACCCATGAACAATCACGTCGCATTCCCCTCCCTGTAGCCACGAGTCTGCAGATTTGCCTGTTCCAGACATTTCATCCAGAAGGCACTGTACACTATGTGCCCTTTGTGTTTGGCCTCTTTACCTCGCATAAGGTTTTCTAGGTTCATCCACGTGGCAGCAGGTGGCCGGGCCGCGTTACCATCACGGCTGAGTAATATTCCGCTGTGGAGCTACCACACCGAATGTGCTCAGCAGTGGATGGACACTTGGGTCGCTTTCAAGGACTGTCCTTCTGTACTTCACTCTGTAAGGCCCTCACTCCCTACTCACTACCCTTAGGTGGCTTCCTGCCTCCCTCAGGCTTTGCATAAGTCCAGCCCTAAAGGTACAGCTGCGTATCTGAACTCCTCCACTAGTCCCAGGCCTCCCCGCTCCTCCCCACTCCTCCTCGTGCCTCTTGCACCACGTGCAGGTGCACTCCTGCCCGCAGCCATGTGCCTACCATGCCCGCTGCCTGCCGAGCTCTTCCTCCAAGTGTCCACGGGGCCTACCCCATCTTCATGGGGTCTCTCCTAAATGTCACCTCATCAGAGAAGCCTCTTCCGACCCCTCCGCCTCCCCGGGACTGCCTTGAGCCCCCTACCCTGATTTATTTTCCTCCATGGCTCTGGTTGCTGTCTACCGTAGATTTACTGGTTTCTTCAATCTTCTGCCCCTGCAATGGACCCGGCCTGAGGGCGGGACTTTGGCCGCTGCCTTCTCTTGTGAACAAACAGCTCCTCGAAGAGCATCAGGAAAGCAGCAGGTGCTCAACAAGTATCTGTCGACTACATAAACTAATGAATTAATTCCCAACCCCCGCTTGATGTAAGAATCCCTTTAGGACAGCTTTTCCACTCGCCTGCCCCTCCTGTGTGGGTGCCCCTCCCGTGCAGTTGGCCGCCTGGTGTAGCTCTGGCACTGCTCTGACCTTAGGCGGAAGGTTTCCTTGGAGGCTAGCTCTGCCTATGTAGAGAAGCAGAAATATCACCTCTCCTCTGACACAGGACCCAGGGCACGTGTCAAGGACCAAGAGGAGGAAAACCTGCACCCTTTAACCAGGGATATGGACGTCTGACAACCTTGATTTTGAGAATTTATTCTCACTCTCAATTCCTTTTCAAATCAGATGCGTAACAGAGTCTGCAGAAACTCAGGCAAGCAGCGCTGGGTTCTGGCTCGGGGAAGGAGGCTCCATGCCTCCCCTCAGTGGTCCACCCTCACCTCTGCTGCCCAGCGAGGCTCTGCCATCCCTGATGCTTGTTAATTAGGATGTTTCTCTGCCTGTGGGAATAATGAGACACGCAGGGACCACTCCCAGCTGGGCTAGGTTTACCCCTACTCTTTGAGATGGGGGATAAACAAGACACGCCATCTGTAGCTGTCAGGGGTGGGTGTGATGGGGGTGGCAAATGGGGTAGGAGGAGGAGCATGGGAGGAAGAAATCACGTCCTAGGGTGAGACCGGGCTCACGGGGGCCCATGGTAAATGGGGCACCGTAGTGGGCATGAAGCGGCCAGGCGGTCACAGAGAGGAAGAGGATGGAGGAAGTGTGTTAATTTTGCTTCTGATCCCGGTGGGGGTGTTTGGGAAGACGAGGCTCTCCATTTAGGTAGCGTGACTCCTAAGGACAAAGTGACTCCCGCTACTTCCCATCCCAAACAGCAGTGGGATGGGGTATGGGTCAGCTGCCAGGGAGGTGGCTGAAGGGGTACAATCCCCACGCCCAAGATGAAAGCCCTCATCTAGCCGCAGGAGGGGACTTGGCCCAGCTGGGGAGCAGGCATGGGGGGAGGGGAGAGGGTGAGGAATGGGGCTGCCTGCTTCACACCCCCGCCAGGGCTACTGGGCCTGGTGTAAATAGCATGCTAATTAGATTTACGGCTAAGACTAAATTAGGAGGTGTCAGAGTCAAGCCGAGAACACCCTCTGGTCCTCAGGGAGGCTGGAGCTTAGCATGCTGGGAGGAATCACACCACGGGATGCAGCCACGCACAGAAAAATCCTAATAATCACCATCGTCATAATAAGAGCCTCAGTGAAGGCAACTGGGGAGAAATTAATAGGAAAAAGAGCAGACGGGGCTGCCCTGCTCCCCCTGGTTTCCTTCCCTTCCAGAATGGCTTTGCTTTGAAGTCAACAGATATTTTCCTGGAGAACCTAAATCTTGGGGGAAGAACCTCAGAAAAGTGAGCTGAAGCTGGGAAACAACAGAGGTCTTGCAAACAGACCCCCGCCCGCCAGGACCGGCCCCTTGGCTTGGGGCATGGGGACTGGGAGAAGGGCAGTGCTGACCTCCACTTCTGAATGTGCCTCATCTTGGTTGCTCCCTGGACCAGAGCTCTCACTCCCTGCTTGCTCCCAGTTTTGCGTCACTGATGAACTCATGAGCTGGGTGGGAGGCACAGAATGTTGGAGGCATTCTATCTACTTCCCTTACACCGCCCAGGGGATTCAGTGGGAGTCCAGTGAAATCCAAATTCAGTGATTTCCAGCCAGATCCCACTTATCTCCCTAATAGAGGGGAAACAAGAGTCTGGATAGCTCGATAATCACCCATCCACAGAAAGGGCAAAAACTCACGTGGGCTCTCCTGGATGCTGGCAGCCTGGCCCTCCCTCTCTTCCCCATCTTTTCACTTCTTCTAGAGTTTGGTTTCTAGTTCAAATTGCTTTGGAAAATAGGAAAATGGAGATCCATGCTCTGGGCCCCCTCAGCAGGCAGGGAGAGTTTATGGCGACTGGGATCACTCCCTGGGGTAATAGGGATGTATATCGCCTGTGTCGCTACTGGCGGACAGATAGAGGGGGCCCAGTGGAACAGTGGCCTGGTGCAGCCAGAGCTGGAAAACGGACCCTCCGCTGACTGTGGGACCCGGAGCTTCCCTGCTCCCAGCCCGCTCCAAACGGATGTGTGGCTCAGGAAGCCAACTCTGCCAGCCGGCAGAATGTCAGCCTCACAGCAAAAGCCCAAGGAGGGAGCTGGGCTAAAGGATGGCCATTCAGGAGCAGGGATTAAGGAGGGTTTGTTCATCTTTCGTGCCAAGGACCCCTCTGACAGTCTGGTGAAACCCACGGACCCCCTTCCTGGAATAACATTTTTAATTGGGAAAAAACAAAATACACGGGACCACAAAGTCAAAGTATGTTGAGATAGTTACCAGGTGTGTTAAAAGGGTGTTAAAGAAGAATTCGGTGCCTCTTAATGCATTAAACAATAAGATTTACCAGGGGTTAACATCGGCTGTAATTTCAAAGTAGTGATAATTGTAAATGGTAGGTTAAGATCCCAAGACACCCGAAATGTGGTATGAGAATGTCTGAGGTTTCTCTTGGGTCAAAGCCCCAGGTACCACTCATACCCCTGTTTGTTTCTATTTTCATAATTAAAGGGAGGGCTAATGGTCAGTTGCAGGTTAGTGAAAATAAAGATGCAGATTTTTCTCTATCCAGAGTCATGGATACCTTGGGGAGGCAGAGGGCCCCCACTTCTGGGGCTGAAAGGAAGCCTGGCCAAGGCCCCTGGGGCCCACAGCCACCACTGTGCAGGGCTGCGTAGGGAGAGGGGCCGGAGAAACCACATGCTGGACAGACTGACGAATAAGAATAAACGGGAAAATAAATTTAAATAAATACAAGGTTGCAGGCTGGGCTCCCCGACAGGCCTGGAACACACGTGGAATGGAGAATGAGGGTGATGGATAGAAACAAGGCCCAGATTAGCAGGAGAACAACCACTTCTTCTCACTGCTCAACCCCCTCCCCTCTCAACCCTCCAAGTAAACCCAGTATCTTGGAATATGGCTTTTTCTCCCTGTCATTTACTTTCTTTTATTTATTTATTTGGTGATGTTTTCTCCTTGGGGAGGTGGGTAATTCTCTCTGTTTTTTTTTTCTTCCCTGTGCCCCTCAAACAAATGAATCGTGTCATCTCCTGCCTGAAATAGGAATTAGCTTCTGCCAGATGTGTCCCCATTCACCTTGCCTTACCTCCCCCCTCGCCCTGCCCACAGCCATGCTGGAGGTGGGAGACCCACCTACTTGGGTGGGACCAAACCTTTGCAAATGTGGAGACTCGGCAGAGCTCCCCAGGGCAAGCAAGAAGCATAGGATTGAGAAGTCAAGGCCGAGCTCTGTGACCCACTGGCTGTGTGACCTTGGGGAAGCCCCTTAACCTCTCTGAGCCTTGATTGCCTCCTCTCTGAAGAAACACAATAATACACCTCTCTCTCAGGGCTGGGATAATAAAAACAGTTAACATTTAAAGAAGGTTTTTTATGGGCCAGGCACGGTTTCAAACATACATATTAACTCACTGAATGCTTGTAACAGTGTGGTGAGGTCAGTCCTATTGTTGTCCTCATTTTGCAGATAGGAAAACTGAGCCAGAGAGGATAAATGAAGTCTCCTAAGGTTACACAGATCAAAAGCTTCACAGCAGGGTTTGAACCCTGGCGGCCTGGCTTCAAAGTGCTCATTTTCTTCTCCATTCTGGCTGCTTCCCTCTTCCTAACTGGTGAAATGCTCCAGGGAACACCAAATAAATGGGCACAGGGGCAGGCTGGGAGCGGACGGAGGGGGGTGGGGGGGGATGAGGCCCACGGCGGTGCCAGATCCTTCTGCCCATACTGGGAAGCAGAGGCGGCCAGAGCAAGTTCAGGGAAGGGAGGAGGGTCCCCCACTGGGGGCAGGAGAGAAGGCGGAAGCTCAGGTGGCCCCCCTTCCCACCCAGGTCCTCTTGGACCCAAAGGTTGGTAGAGTCTTCACTGAGATGGATCGGCCCAACCCGTGGTTTTTCCGAGGTGCACCCCGAGGCACAGAGTGGGGACGTGGTTGCTTGGAATCGCTCTGTGAGGCAGGAGCAGAATGGGGGTGGGCCTTGGCTTTGGGGTTTTCTCTACCACCTCCCCTGGGCTAGGGTTCAGAGTCCTGGGCCATTCTGACTTGGAAGAGCCTCTGTCACAAAGACCAAAGGTGCCCACTCCCTGTCCTCCTAGGCATAGTTCCGAAGGCGGTCTCCATTGGACTTTCCGTGTTTCATAATAAGGGGCCTGGGGTTCTCCGACTTCTCGCCACCCTGAGAGGAAAATGGCAAACTGTAAGAGAGCCTCCAGTCCAATGCCGGAAAGCACCTGCTGGCTGGAACAGGTGGCTAAAGTGGGGGTGGGGGGCTCCTGTGCGGCTTTGCTACATTTCCCCCGCTTCCTGACAGCCCCATTTTCAACACAGCAATCAGGGGGCTCCTTAAGAAAGGTGTCTCAGAGCATGTCACCTCCCCGCCCCCGGCTCCCCACTGAGGTCACTGTAACAGAAAAAACACCTTTCGCAGGCTGCAGGGCCTGGCCAGGCTCCCGCTGATGGTGCTACCTCGCCTCCTCCAGTTCTCTCCAGCTTCCCGCCCCCCTGCCCCACAATGCCCTCGACCCATCTCTTTTCTGCTCCTTGAAAATGCCCAGCCGGTTCCCTTTCGACCTCTGGCCTTGCAGGGAGCACCTGCTGCCAGAATGTTCTCCTTCGGCAGCTCCATGTGGCTGCCTCTCCTACACCTCTCCATCTCAGCTCCAAGGGCACCTGTTCCGGAAGGCCATCTGGAACCGCTGAGTCAAAACCGGCCCCCCCGCCGCGGCACCCCATCACTCATCCTGTTGGTCGACTTCTTGACACTCATCTCCACCCACAGCGCCATTGGTACCTGTTCCTCTAGCTTCCCCGCTGGGATGAAACAGAAGCCCTTGGAGGGCAGGGACCACAGCTTCAGCACTGACCCCTCCCTTAAGCACGAATTGGTGGGCACATGGTAGGTGTGCAAGAGTGTTCATTGAGTGAATGCATACGTCACTCCCCAGCTGTGTGAATTTCCATAGAAGGCCTCAGAAAGGTCCCGGGGGCCAGCAAATTGATGAAGTCGGAAGGCCATTCTCAAATGATTGCAACTCCCAGAAATAGCCAGAACTGGGCAGTCGAGGCTACCGAAGGGCATACTGGCACCCTACTCCCCACCCCCCTGCAAAAGGACAGCAGGAGACACGTTCTGGGAAGCTGTGGGGCAGAAATGAGGCAGAAATGAAGTGGATCAAAGGCTCCCAACTCCTGAGAAGAAAGGTGTTTCCTGAGAAGAAAGGGTGAGGGGTGTTGTCAATTTCCAGCTCTCGGAGTCCTCTGGGGTGGGTTGCGCACAACACCAAACGGCGCTTAAAAAGAAAGCCCTTTGCTGGAATTTGTAAAGCAGCCAGAGGCTCAGTTGATCTACCCTCACTGCAACAGCCGTTGCAGAGCACAGAGCAGATGCAGAGCACAGAGAATCTAGAAGGGGAAGAGTGGATTTTAGGACAACTGAACAGAAACTTCCAACCACCCTAATAACACCACGCCACGCAGATGGGAAAACGGGACAGACTGGCTCAGCTGTGAGCAGGACTGCGTGGGGATGGCTGCAGGCTTGATCAGGAGAGGAAAAGCTGACCGAACTGGAGAAAACACAAAGAACATCCTGAGGCCAAGGGCGTGGGTAAGGATATGGTAGGGATCCAAGTGGGTGAGAGTGTGGCTCATTTGCCCTGGCTTTCCAGAACACCGAGGAAGAGACAAGAGAACACCCAGCAGCCAGGAGCTGGGGAATGAGGCTGCCGCAGCCTTTCATTTGAAACTCAGATGAGTGCCACACCAAGGCTGACTCCTGGGGCCTTTGCCTTGAGATTTTTTTTGTGTGTGTGTGTGTGTGATTTGCATTACAACCATCTATTTGCATCTCAACTGTCAACTGCAGGCCAAGGGGGTGGGTGATGGTTTCAGACCCTGCTATCCCTTCCCTTCCTGAGCTTCTGTGAGTTTTCTGTAGCAGAGGAAAGGAGAAGAAATTACTCAGCAGGACTTGACAATGAAGATGGAGTCCTTGGGAGATAGAAGGGGCTTCTTTTAAGTACCATTGCTGTCTTGAAATTCCTGTAGAGGCTGAGATTCAGCAAGAAACAGGGCAGGATCTTCCATCTGGAGGGATGCCAGCGTTGACTAGTCTTAGTGAATTAGATTAGCAACCTTCTTGGGAATGACGGCCACAAAGTGCTAACTGAAAAGTTAAACTGCTTCCTCTTTCCCTTTCTGTTTTCCATCAGCACCCTCTGCTGCCTCATTGTGGACTTATGAGGTCACCTTCTGCCTCAAACTCAGGGGGCATTGAGCTTTTAGCCCAGGGGCACTGAGAATGGAGTTTGGACAAAGCCCTGAGCTACCTCATGGTTACTTTTATCATTAAATCACTCTTTAATTCAACCAGCACGATTTTGCAGTGGCTCCCAAAGGCCAGGCGGAGGGTGAGGCTCTGGGCCACACTGGGGAGCAAAAGCAGGCCTGCCCCTGCCCACGAACTCTTCAGTTTAATTGGGGAGAGAGGGATGATTGAGACTATCACACTGGTATCTGCAAAAGCACGTAATGATGAGTGCAAGGGAGAATTGATGAGGGAAACAGAGGCAGAAGAAAAATTACTAAATTTCCTTACCTACTGACAAGCCCTTAAAACAGGTAGAGTGACTCTCCTTTAGGGACTCAACTACCCCAACCTTAATGCTTTGCTAAGGGCAAAGGACAATCCTAGCCTGACTGACCCCCCTACCCCCAACCAGGATCCTGTAAGTCTACTCTAACAATTCCTTTGGAAACTTTATCTCTAAACTTCCAAGATAGTGTTGACAATCATTCCCAAGCATATGGCCCAGTGATATACATCAAAAGGGTCTCACGAAAAGGTTTTATTACTGGTAATGAATAACCTTTTCCCTAGACAATAGCTAGCCCCTCAAGGTCCTAGAAACCTTGCTTCCAAAATTCCTTAGAGACTTCTATCATCCCTAATCCCCTCCCCAATTTACAAGTATATAATGGACCACTCCTCACATCGCCGGGGCAGCAGCTCTTTCTGCCCACGGGTCCTGTCCCCGTGCTTTAATAAACCACCATTTTGCACCAAAGATGTCTCAAGAATTCTTCCTTGGTCATGGGCTCTGGACCTCCCCAATGTTCTAGAACTTCATCAGAATCACATGCTCTCCAGATGACGACAAAGTGACTTTACCTCTCCTCATGCTCCTTTCCCTCCTCCAAGTCTGCTCGATGAATGCATTTTTCCACGACATTTAGCAAATCCAGCCACCTTCACCCCCGATGCAAATCCCAACCCATGTATCCTCCCCTCAGAAAGAGAACTGGAAGAAAAAACAAATTTTTAAAATCTCCTTTTACTAAAGATGCCTGATTTCTCTTTGAGGTTCCCTGATTTTTCCCAGATTCTGGATGTTGGCAACATGGCTGAACTACTCCATGCCGGAAACCTGGGGCCTGACCCTTAGCATCTGAGACTGGGCCTTGGGGGCATTTATCCCAGCCAGATCTGGATCCCGCCAGAATTCTGGAGAGTAAAGATGGGAGACATAAGCAAAACAAAACAAAACACCCAGGGCCATTTAGAAAGCAATTTATTCCTCCCTGTTTTTCAGGAATTGGCCCAGGACCACGCTGGGATGGTTTGGGGGCAATTCTATGGGGAGCCTGGACTGTGACTCAGAGGACCTTAAGGTGGGGAGTCTGAGCTTCTGGGCTGTCTTTCTTCATCAGTCATTCTCTCTCTGCACCTCACTGTGCCCTGGAGAAGTGGGGCCCCCCAGGGGGGAGGGTGGCCCTTTACTTTCAGAGACACTGGCCAACTCCCTGGGGCAAGCAGCGACAGGATCCCAGGTAGCGTGGGCACTCCATCCATAGGGGGCATGCTGAGGCCTGTGTCTGGGTGGGGAGCAGCCACTAGAGGCAGGCTGGACCCAGACACCCTCAGCCTCCCTGCAGATGCTCGGACAGGCCTTCCAGCAAAGCAGGACTGAGCTAAACCCCAAGCGGTCAGGGTGACGCTGAATGCCCCAACCAGTGGTGGTGAGAAACCCTGGAGTTGCTGACCCTGCTAGCAGGGATGCCCCCGGACCATCTGGCTAACATCTCGGGGGTGTGCCAGATATTGTGCACAGTTCTCCAGACTAAAGGTCTGATCTCCTTCTCTATCCCTTGTCAGCCAGCCAAATATGTAGCTGCCTCCCCCTCTCCCCCAGCCTCCTGGCAGTGAGGTAGGGCCATGTCCCTAGTTCTGGGCAGCTCTGGGCAGCTCAGGATGAAGCCTAGAACGGCCGGTGCTTGCCCCCCTAGCTGTCCCTTCCCTCCTGCCATGACCAATTGATTGCAGAGCGGTACCCGAGAGACTACAGAGTGGGGTCTCCCTGCCCACCTGTGCTGGATGAGAAGTAATAAATCTCTGAGCGAGAAAGAAACCTCTGTCTCAGGGTTAATTTGTGACTGCAATAGAAACGGGTACATTTTCACACAGATGAGAGAGATGACGCTTAGAGAGGGTCAACCACTCACGGAAGGTTGCAGAGCTAGTGAATTACAAGACTGGATTGAACACAGGCCCCGGCTGACTCCGGAGCTTGGACCATGAACCACTACACAAGCTGCCTCCCCTCGGGTTTGCCTCCCAAATCAAGCCCCAGTTCTTTGGCTTGGCAATCAAGGCTCAAGATCTGTGTCCCAGCCCACCGTCGCAGGAGCCCACTACATAAACCCTGCATCAATCACAGGGTACGGCCTGCTCCCTCCTCTTCCTTGCAGGTTCCTCTCTCTGGGCCTCTCAGTGGGCCACTGCCCAGCCCTCCAGCTCTCCTGGCTGCCTGTCACCATCTGATTTGTGTCCCAAGGCTCAGCCCTGGTCCCCCTTTCACCGTAGAGCTTTTGCTGATCCTCTATCCCCCACATCCCCCCTTCTCAGCCGAGGTCTGGAGCCCTCTCTGCCCACTGTTACTGGCCAGCACACGGGACCAGTGACTCTGTTCCCTTGGACATTCTTCATAGCCTGAAACCAGAGATGGCACTTTGTCCCGAGGCTCTCACTCACACTGCATTGTCTAAGGGAGGTGCAGCGCTCCAGGGGGATAAAAGATGACCCACCAGGGCATGAGAAAGTACTGGAGCTTATTTTTATACCTGTTGATCGCCACCTTTTAAACTTTCTGTATTTCTGCAGGTTTTAAAAAGTATCTACTATACTTGTGTAGGACACACCTGGTCCCATGGTCTCCACTCCCACAACAGATCAAATCCAGCTCCTTGTAAACAGTAGGTGCTTAGTATATACTCAAGTTATCTCAGACAGGCAGGGATGGGATGACTTAGCAGGAGGTGGGGGCACGCGGCTGGCGCACAGGCACGGGTACACGCACACACACACACACACACACACACACACACACACACACACACACAGTGGGACTGACCTGCGTCCCTGTGGGGGCAGGGGCTGGCTGGGGTGGACCTGGACAGTGGGCCATTAAGAGAAGCTGACAGGAGATGGCTGACCGGAGGAAAGGCTCCCGGGCAGGTGTGCTGGCGGTTCTCTGAGCGAGCAGCCGGAGTAGAGTGGGGCAGGAGGAGCGAGCGGGAAGCCAGGCCTGGAGCAAGGCCAGTGTGGGAGTCCCGCATTGTGAGAAGTAATTGCCAAGAAGCCCCTCAGGCTGGAAAACCTAATGGAATTCCTGAGCAGAGTGGGGCCCCAAACCGCAGTAATAAATAGAAGTGCTATTAAGGATCCTGGCTGCTGACAGGCAGGGGAGAGAGCGGGCACAGGAGGGGCAGGCTGGGAGGAAGGCTGAGACGGTCTCCCCCGCCTCAGGGAACCCATCCCTTCCAGGCCTGGTGGGGGCACCTTCTGGAGCTCTCCCTCACTCGTGGTCCATGTCCCTTCCTCTTAAGACTGGCCTCAGCTGGGCAGGCCCCTGCAGGGGGCTGCTGGGGGCTGCAGGTGTCTTGGACCTCCAGAGTCTCCTTGTGGCCCGGGATCCCCTTGAAAGCACTTATACTACTCACACGGAAAAGGAGGAGTCATTAACTACACCAAAAGGAGAGATAAGACTTTTTTCCAAGGTTCTATTTATACCACAACCCCCCAACTTTTAAAATATCTATTTTTTTTGGTGTGTGTTTTATAATGTACATACTAGATCAATAGGCCAAATATATATTTCTAAATAAATCACTAAACGAAGAACTACCCACCAGGAGTGTGTGGTCCAAGAGCTTTTGCAGGGGTGGGGGGTAGGCTGGGGATTAGGGACTGCTGATTTTCGCTGGGGAGGAGAGGAGGGGCAGCAAGGTTTGTTTCTATTTTATAGATGGGGACTTGGAAGCCTAGAGATAACTTGCATCTTTCCCAGGGTTGGACGGCCCAGGAAGGGTGGGGGCCTAGACAGGCCACATGTTCCTGCTACTCACCTCGTCCTTGTCCACCACCTGGATGAAGAGGGGTAGGGCAAAGCCCACCTGGGCGAGCTCGGTGATGGCCACGCTGTATTCGGAGCTGTTGAACTCGGGGGCATTGTCATTGATGTCAATAACCAGGATGTTGAAGGTTGTGGTGACTGTGGCATCAGATGGGGTGCGGTCATCATTCAGCTCCGTGCCCTGCAAGAATAGGACAGACACCCCAGAGATGAAGGCAGCCCTCATCACAATATCATCATTCACCAAGGATTTCTCAAGGCTAGCTCCTGTGCTTTGTGTGAATGACCCCAACCCCTCACCACCATCCCGGAAAGAAGATTCTATCGTTAGCGTCCCCATTTTACCTTTGAGGAAACTAAGGCTCAGAGAGGTTAAGTAACTTGTGTAAGGGCACACAGTCAGAGTAGGTGTCAACTTTAGGCGGTAGGATTCCAGAACACAGGGGACAAGGTGGCATGGTGATGATAAGACAGATTTGGGGGTTTGTCAACAGGCAAAGTGGGACTTCAGTTTGGCAGATGATAAAACTGAGGTCAGGAATTTTTAGGCTAGCAGGTAATCAAGACTACATTTGGCATCTGCTATGGCCCAAACACTCTGCTAGGTGCCATGAGGGTCTGGGTCGGACTCAGGGAAACATGGGTCAGACTCAAATCCTTGGGTGCCCGGTCTCTGCACCAGAGCGCCCCTGGCCCCGAATACCCATTCCCAGTTCCCACTCAATCTTCTGAACCAAAATCTCTGGGCCGGAGGCCAGGACTAGCTATCTTTTCCCAGTTCCCCAGGAGATGAGGATTCACAGCAAGTCTGGGAGCGCATCCCCACGTTTTATATAAAGATGGAAGAACTTGGGATCCCGCAGTGAGCTGGAGGTGGTCCTGGGGCCAGGGCACAGTTCTCTCCCACTGGAACCGTGTGCCGCCACAGGAAGTAAGCCGACAGGAGGGGAGGCAGAGAGGGGCCCCTGGCTTGGTGGAGGCAGGGTGAGGAAGAGGCGGTGTTAGTTCCCCTCTCCTCGCTGGCCCACGCGTGCACACTGGGTGTTGACAGAGGAGCTAGGTGGCCACAGAGGGCTCATCAACCTGTTACTACTGCAGCGTTTCCAAGGTCAAGGAGAGCAATCAAGGGTCAGGCTGGGCTCCTCCATTCTCAGGATGGAAGGACCTAATTCCCCAAGCCCTTCTCCTCAGGCCTTGTGCCCTCCCCAGCATCAGTCAATGGGTGGGGCTGGGGAGGACCCCTGTAGACCAGGCAGAGTCCATACCCTAAATGGGTTTCATAGGGAATGGCTCTGCAAATCAGAGATTTTCACTGAAACTGGCCATCGGTGGCAGGGGGTTTAGGGGCAGGAGGGCTGTGGCTCTACCACACCTCCGGGGTAAGGACCCCAGTGGTTTCCACCTCTCCCCACTCTGCTGCTGCTTCCTAACCAGCGACGAGCCCCAGGGAAGCTGTCAGAATCAGAAATAGGACAAATCCCAGAAATGGGGTCAATGTAAGAATTTGAGGTGGCGACCACAGAGAACTTGGAATCGTGGGTAACAGTAAGGAGCATGATGAGTACCTCCTAGGTGTCCCCTGGTTCCTCAAATGGGGATAAAAGTCCTAACCCTAGGGGATTGTTGATAATGGCTGTGAGGTGCCCAACCCCAGCATCCCTTCCTGACAGGGGCCCTGGGCATGAGCCCAGGGAATCATGCAGTATGAGAGGCGGGGGGCTTTCACGGGGGCACTTCTGGAGGCTGGTACCCCATGTGGGCACCACACCCCATGGGACGCAGCTGCGCGCCACATAGTTCTCACCTTTACGGTCAGGATGAAGCCGTGGCTATACAGGGGGTTCTCCCGATCCAGGAGGCCATTCAAGGTCAGCGCTCCGCTGATGTAGTCCAGGGCGAAGATGCTGTTGGTGTTCCCTGGAAGAGAGTAACATTCCAGGTATGCCTGGGGCCCAGGGCGGGTGGGCATGGGTGGCAGTCAGGGCTCTTCTCTGCGTGTTAAGGACGAATCAGTAACTTAACATGGGTGCTGGCCCAAGGAGTAGTGGGAAGTGTTCTGGAAGACGCGGCCCAGACAGCAGACCGCACTGATTCACAGAGTGAGGACGTTTTGCTCTTTGGTCTTCTTCCTTCTCTTGGAAGAAGTCTTGGTTTGGTGCTAGCATGCCTACAGCGCCTCTCTAACACTTCCTTGTTTTCCTTAGTAACAGAGAGAGGGCAGGCTTCAGGCACGGAGGCTTCCAGGGGCAATGGTACTCAGCTAGGACTCAGTAGCTGCTACAGTCTGAACGTTTGCTTCCCCCCAGAATTCATATGGTAATATCCAAAGCCACACAATGGTATTAGTAAGTGGGACCTTCGGTGGGGGGGGTGAGGGGGGGCTCGGTCACAAAGGTGGAAGCTTCATGGATGGAATTAGTCTCTTAGTGATCCCATGCCCTTTTGGCCATGAGAGGACACAGTGAGGGATCACCGTCTACGAACCAGAAAGAGGGCCCTTACTGACTGTGCTGACACTCGTGATCTTGAATTTCTCAGCCTCCAGAATTGTAAGAAATAAATTTCTGTTGTTTAGAAGTGACACAGTCCCTGGTGTTCTGTTATAGTAGCCCAAATGGACTAAAACAGAAACCTAGTTTGGTTTCCTTTGTGCTTATTTTTATGGTCATTTTCTATTCTATTCTATTCTATTCTAATTTTTTTTTAAAGATTTTACTTATTTCTTTGACAGAGATCACAAGTAGGCAGAGAGGCAGGCAGAGAGAGGGGGAAGCAGGCTTCCCGCTGAGCAGAGAGCTTGATGTGGGGCTCGATCCCAGGACTCTGAGATCATGACCTGAGCCAAATGCAGAGACCCAACCCACTGAGCCACCCAGGCACCCCTCTATTCTAATTTTCTATCTAGCCATTATACAAGTTCCTTTCACAACACATATAAGTCAAAAACCTAATTCAACCTTAAGAATGAGCATTTAAGTACCTATTAAAACCTGAAGTACATATTTAAAGTACTGGCAAAAATCACACACAAGAAACACCAGCTCAGATGGAGGTCTTTGTCCCCATCCACGCCCCACTCCCGATCTCCCCTACCAACTTCACTTTATGCCTCTTCTCCCTGCGGGAGTCCCATGTCCCCATGGCGGCTTCCCCAGCTTCCCTAAATCACCATGTTCATTCCTGCCTCTTCTTCTCTCTGTCCACCTTCCCCTCTTGGCCTCCCTTCCCATCCTCCCCCAGACAGCCATCCTTCCTCCTCCTCCTCCTCCTCCAGGAAGGCGGCCTGACTTCTCTGGCTGACCCTCCATGCTCACAGGCAGTAGTCACTGTTCTGTTTGCTCTCCCATTGCTCCCTGTGTATTCACGGGAACTTCCTGGCCAGCCCGAAGCTGGGGGGCCTTTCCTAACTGTCCCTCAAGGAAACTGGCCAGTGCTGGGCACTCGCTGGCCAGCAATTTCCTGAAGGATCCCTACTCCCAGTGCCCCTGGGCCCCCGTGCTCGTCCTTGTGCCCTTCCCACCAGGCTGGGAATTCACCCGGACAAATCCTAATTCCACTCTTCTCTCCAATAGGAGAGGCTGGCTCATTCACATACTCACACACTGCCATTCATTCACAGGGTCCTCAATCTCCAGGGCAGCCATCCTCTGGGCAGGCCCCGTGTATGGTGTGGTGGGGGATGTGGGTGTCGGTCTATCAGGAATCCTGGTAGGGGGGCTTCGACATGCATGAGAATCAGCATCTCTCAGTTCACAGCAGGGAGAGACTGTTCAACATGTGGGAAGGCTCAAAGAAGGAAAGCTTCTCAGAGGAGGTGGCATTAATTCCCTACACCACTGTGTAGAGGCTGTGTGACCTGGGGCAACTTGCCTAACCCCTCTGTGTCTTGGTCTCCCCATTTATAAAATGGGGATAATAATGGCTCTACCTCATAAGGTCATGAGAAATAAATGAGTGTGAAATATGTACCTGTATACACACACATGCACACACGCATAGGGTCGGATCATTTCCTGGCACAAAGTAAATGCTCACTAAGTATTGCTTGAGCTGGGCCCTGGATAATGGGCAGAATTGGGGAAGGAGCAGATGGACATTGATTCCACAGGTGGGAAGTGACTGATAACCTGGCACACAGGTGGGAGCTACTCTACCTTCCTGCAAGCCCCGGGCCCCAGCTCTAAAGGGATCTGTGCACTGTTAGGGGCTCGAACCATCTCTTGGATCAATGAAGGAAAGCGCAGGGCGGAGACAATTCCATCTTCTAACTTTAGACTTTGGGATACAAGCTGTTCTAGGCTAATTGTCTGCTGGCCGGCAAGGCATCAGCCTCTACCCAGTCGGTAGCTAGAGGCTGCCCTCCCCTGTCCTTCTAGCCCACTGCAGGGGTGGGGTGGGGCAGGGAAGAGACAGCTGATGCCTGCAGAGCCTGTTTGGGTCTCACGTCACTTTTGAACTGCGGGCTTTGGGGACTCGGACGTGGGGGGGTGCTGGCCAGGGAGTGGACACCACTCCAGCCTCCCCCTTGCCCGAAGCTTCCTTCCATGGCCGTAGAGAGACCCAGACTCCTTCCTGCTGAGTGGGTGGAGTGGGGAGGATAGGGCTGCAAGGAGGCCCAGATGTGCATGAAGGTAAGGGGGTGACTTTTTCTTCAGCCAGGAATTCCGCTGCTGGTGAAGCGGGAGGATGGAGGCTTTCATCTGTGTCTTGTTAGCTAATCCGTCCAACAATGACTGAGCTCCTATGATATGCCAGAGACACATTCTGGCAGGGGTGCGGCCCTCAACAGGATATTCACATCACAGGGTGATCAGGGTTGAGGTGGGGTGAAGCATGGACATTGCAGGGTCCTTTGGGGTCTGGGTCCTCTGAGCCCCTAAATGCTGAGCTGAAGGGCTGCCCTGAGGCAACCTCTCCGAGCCTCCTGCCACCCATCAATCCCCACACCAGCGTGGGCCCCACCTCCCCAGCCCCCAGGGCTAGCATCCCATCATGCTGAATTTCCATATAAATTTATTCTTCCCAATAAAGGAAACTATCAAATGCTTAACTAAATGTGATTCAATTTTTCTTTGCAAGATTTTTCCTATAAATCATTCACAAACCAGAAGCCCCTTATTGAATGATGTGCTTTGGGTTTTGGCTTGAAAAATGGGGTTTGATCCCCAGCACACTCAGCTGCCCCCCCCCCCCCCCCGACTCGGGACCTTTGCCCTGATGATGGCCTTACTGCCCATCCCTAACCTGAAGTCTGTCTCCAGCACATAAGTTACCCTTTCCCCTGACCCAGGCATTTTTCTCTGACAAACGTATAGGCAAATACCCTCCAACTGGTACATATTCAAACTCAGGGACTCTCCTCCAACACACACACACACACACACACACACACACACACACACACACCCTTTTCCCCCATATCTACCGGTGTGGCATTCAACTCTTAGCCTCCTGCCAAGTTCGAATCACCAACTCCCAGGACCAATAGCCAGAAAGGGTTGCCCCCCAGGGAGCCGACAGGACCACCTGAATGAGCCACTGGCTCTGATGGTCTCCTGTCACCATGACAGTAGCAGGACTCCTGGGATGCTGGTTTAGGCACGGGCTGGAGGCGAGCCCTGAGCCCCAAGCAGGGAAGGCCAAGGGCAGGACTCTTTCAAAGACGGATGGACTGATCATTTGTTTGAGTTGGTACTGAGCACCACCTAGGTGCAAGGTGCTAGAGAATCAGTAGAGAAAAGCAGGCAAGGTTCATGCCTTTGGTTTCAAGGGGAAGATCAACATCAGGGATACGATCACGCTATTGAACACATAAGTAGTACTTGCTGAGCTAAGTCCCCCGAAAGAAAGCCACATGGCCTCGAGAGGTGGGTAAGATTATGCCCTCAGGAGGGCCACTGTTCGGGGTCAAGTAGCTCTGCTTGACTTTGGCTAGGCAAGCTTGGTCAGGTTACTTAACGTATCTGGAGGATCTCAATTTTCTAGTCTGTATATTGGGGTAATGATAGTCCCCGCCACAGTGAGGTGGTGAAGGATGGACGGAGCGAATACAGCACCTGGCTCGCAGGGAGGTCTCCACACAGGTTGGCCACCTGTGCGGCACCGAGATCATACCACCGTGGACTGCTGGCTCCACGCCCACCCCCACCCCACGAGCTGGTGACTGAGCCAACCCTGTCCTCTTGCCAGGAGGGCCTCACAACCGAAAACCCATGTGTACAAGTTGGCAGCCCCGAGGCCAAGGCTGACGACCATGGGGCATCTCACCAGGGCTGCAGCCTCGGGGTGGGTCACCATTTCCCTGCCTCTCTCTCTTAGCCCCCCTCCCACCATCCTCCCTTCCCCAGGGGGCTGTGGGCTTGGCAGCCTCACAGACAGGCTTCTCTGCTACCCTGGAAGCCGATACCACCCTGTCAGCCCTCTGTTCTTCCAGACATTCTTTATCCGAGTCCCGCGGGGACTGGGGGGTCAGGGGAGGCTTATCCGGGACGCCTTTCACCTGTTCAGCCCCCATTGCTGAGCCGAAGGGCAGCTGCTTTCCCTGGGTCGACAGATGCTGTCCTAGGTGTGTGTGGATATACCTGGTAGGGGAGGGGTTCTGCAGTGGAGCGGGACTACACCTCGATGCCCTAAGGCTCTTGGGAACAGGTGACTTAGAGCATTCACAAAAGAGAAGAAGCGGGTCCTTACCACCCTGCTGATTCTCTCGGGGGTCAGCCACCTCTTCTGGGAGCTCTGGGCACCCAGACCTCTTCAGATTCTCGAAAGAAAGCCTGGGGGGGATGTGAATCAAGTCTGCAAAAGCATGAAAGGCTACCAAGGGGGTGTCCCAGCCTACTTTGCCTTATTTATTAAAAACAGTGGCTAGTACTCGTCAGCAAGATCCGGGTGTCAGGCACCGAGTGAAGCCATTTGTGTACCCATATTACCTACTCCTCACAATAATCTTAGCCTGTGTCCCACACGAGGAAGCAGGTTCAGAGACGTCAAATAACTTGTCCAAGGTCACATGGCTACCCAGCGGCTGGCTTACATCTCTTTCTTGTCCCATGGGCATTGGCCCTGAACATGCTTTGCACCCACTCTGCACTTGGCCCCATGCTAAGGGACAAGCAGACGGGGAGACACAAGAGATCCTCACCCTTCATAGAAAGGAGTGGCAGCAAAGTGGCTTTTTTCTCAGGAGGGAGTCCTAGGTAAAAACGTGGTACATTCTGGGAAGTTCTAGATCAATTCTTCCATGGCAGATTTAGACAGCAGCAGAATGTCCAGGTGGTGATGTCCTCCAGGTGGTAGCGAGGTGGCGAGGAGGGCCCATGGTGGGGACTAGTGGGAAGGTGGACCCTCGGGCAGGAGCTCTTAGCAACCCATGTGTTGACACACGGAGGGTCTGGCCAGACTAACTTTAGGGCAGATCTATGTCTCCAGTGAGAATAAGCATGAGAATTCAGGGAGACAGGCAGTAGTCTGAGACGCAGGGGGACACTGTATAGTGCCGGATGCCCGGAGGCAGGAGAGGGGGAAGTTCCGAGAAAGAGCGGCCAGTAGGGTCAAGCAGCGCTGAGAAAGAGGGGCCCAGGAGAAGGAAGATCCAGCAGAGGCCAGTGGTAGGATCTTCAGATGCCCCCAGAGGTCAGACTGTGAGACACCGCGGGCAGGAGGGGCACAGATGTGGGGACACAGAGCAGGTGCAGACCGTGGGGAGTAACACACCAGAGAGAGGCAGAGTGGCAGCTAGAGGGCGCAGCAGAGTCAAGCAAAGGGCTTCTGTGTTTTACAGATGGTCAAAGGCAGAGGGGAAGGTGGGTGGAGGGAGTGAGGAGAGGGGAGAAGGTCAGACATGGTGGGGGACAGGAGGCACAGCTCTTTCTTTGGGTCATGGGGGGCTTGCCCTCCCACCTCTTTGTTCCGCCGAGGCTGATGGCCTCTCCCCTTCCCCAGGCACCCCTCCTCCTAGCTCCTGCCAAATCCCATCACTCCCACAATATTGTCCCCTTGTTATCTCCCTGGCAGCAACTTGACCCATGGCAAGCCAGGTCTGGGAGGAAAGCAGTTAGCCGGCCGCTGATGGTGCGTGTGGGAACACAGGCATGACTTTCAATTGCTTTGTCTGCTCTGTTGGGCTAACAGCAACCCGGCCTGCTGCCCTCCTAGTTAAAGGAAAACCAAAGACTTCCACCCTGTTCCTTCCTGTTCCTAAATCCACCTCCAGTGTCACAGGCCTCAGGAAGCCAGTCCTGGCGGCCGTGGCATCTCACACTCCTCCAAGCCCCCGTGCTGGGCTGCACTGTGGGGGTGTCCCTGGTTCTCAGAGCAAGATCCAGGGTGGCCTGGAGGATCGACCAGGGTCTCACACTTCTGTCCCTCAGGGACAGGACACTCACTCAGAAGGATGCCTGAGCAACGGTGAGGGTCAAGGGGCACACACTCGGCCGGCGGGGTGGGGGGGGAGTTGCTCCGGGCTGGCCCTGCCCTGGGGCTGGGGAGGGCAGAAAAGAAGGAAAAGGCCGTGTTTATGAGGAACTTATGATCTTGTTGGGCCCAAACATCCATCGGCTCCAATGCCAGTCCCTAAATGGACGAAAGGAGCTGCGGGGAGATTATCTGGGGGACGCCGACCCCTCACCTGGCCTCTGATTTGCTCACCCCGCCCTCCTCAGGCCTGAGGTCACAGGTCCTTCCCAGGGAAGAGAGCAGAACTGGGCTTTGCATCCCCTTCTCTTCGGGGGGTCTCTGGGACATCAACAGCCAAGTGAAGCCTGCTTACCGTGCATAAACTGGCAGGATGAAAGAAGACCTAGGGGCAGGCCACAAACCTGCCACTTCCCAGCTGTGAGACCCCCTGTAAACTGTGAATTCCTTTGAGCTGAATTCCTCATTCATAATGTGTAGATGACAGCTCCCACCTCACCAGGCTGGGTGAGGACCAGGCGTGATCCCGTTAACAGAGCACCTAGCCTGGTGCATAGTAGGTACACGTTCTTGTTCCTTCTTTCCCTGCTGTGCCTGCTTCCCACCAGGTTGTCCCCAGTCACCACCCCTCTCATCCAGAAAGAGCTGTGAGTGGGTCTCTCTCTGACAGCCAACACAATCGGCAGCCAATAGGATCACGTCTGGGACCGTGTGTTTTGCATACTGATCTTTTTCCATTGTCACACCCCACCCCTAGGAGATAGATGGTCTCATCCCCATTTTACAGATAAGGTGCCTGAGGCACAGAGCAGTTCAAAATCACTGGCCTCAGTCATCCAGGTAGTGAGGGGTGGGATATGGAGTTAAACTCAGCTCTCATGAAGCCGAAGAGTTCCTGCCCCCTTCCTGACCCCCATGGCCCCTGGATGGTCCTTTCCTCTCGTGCCAGCCATAGCCCATGAGAGACAGCTGTGTGTGTGTGACTTTGGCCGCCAGGGCCTGTGGGGCAGCCTGGCCTGAGGGCCCACTCCTGTCCCGTCTGACTGTATGGCTGCATGACGAAAACTGGGGGTCAGTCTGGGACACAGGCTTTGGGCAAGATGTCTTATGAATTAAAAATTGTTCCTTAGCTGCCTGCTAACAAAAGGGGCGGGTGTCCTGGGTGGCCCCTGGGCTGGACTGCTTTCAGCGGCTCTGGGATCAACGTATGGCACCCGGTGGTGTGGGTTACCTCGGCTCTCAGCCAGGAGAGGGGACACAGGCTGAGAGCCTGCCATCCCCTCCGAAGGACCCTGGAGGAGGCTGGGGGGTTGAGGGGGGATGATTAGGCCTACCCCTCTCCAAAGCTTCTCCAGAAGCCCCTGGAACCCTCTCCCTGCAGATCGCTGCGGGCTGCCTCATCTGCCTTCAGACCTCTGCTCCAGGTCACCTCCACAGAGGAACCTTCCATAACCGCCCACCGGCCCCGTGCAGCCTTCACTCTCCACTCTGTCAGCCTGTTTTACTTCCTTCAAAGCACTTCTACTTTCTGAGCCTCTTTTCATCCGTGAATGGGTCTGCTCATTGTCGGCCTCTCTGTAGCGTAAGCCGCGGGACAGTAAGGGTCTGTTTCCCCAGATGACCCACCAACGCACAGCAGGTGCTCAACTCCTGTGAATGAACGGACAGACAGATACAGGGAGGCCCGGGGGCCATTCTGAGGCTCCTGTCAAAGGCAGGACGGTACTCCACTGGGCGTGACTTACAATGTCACACATCCCAGGGACTGTCATGCTCCGGGGCTCTGAGAAGGGATCGGCCTATTAGCCATTCCAGCCAGGGCGACTGTCGGCTCCTGATGCCCCCCCTTGGCAGTACGTCTGTCCAGGCTGAGTGCCTCTAGGTTAATTAGGGTCCCTGTCGGGGAAAGACCATCCTCGAGTCCCTCAGGAAGGTGCGAGTGGCGGTCTGCTTGCCTTGCAGACGTTTCACAGAACGACGGTTTTCATCGAGCTCCCTTAAACCAACAAACGATGACCTCTCCTAATAAGACCGCAAACTGGGCTCAGATTAATTTGCTAATAACTGGCTCCAGTGTGTGACACAATAGCCCGAATTAGGTGGTCATACTGGTTATGTCACGGTTGCTGAGGGTCACACCGCGACCCTCGTCCACAGCAGGGCCTGGCTCCCTGAACTGCTGGGCGCCCCAGCCAAGCAGCCTCCCGTGCTCTGAGGACACTTCGACGGGAATCCGCAAAACAGCACCAACCATTATAGCCGCGATCAGAATCTCCCCCATTTCCTGAAAAACCTTTCCTCTTCAACCCTGTGTGCCCACAGGAGCAGCTGCCACCATGACGCTGCTTCATAAAGGAAGTTAAGGGACATCTGGGTGGCTCAGCCCGTTAAGTGTCTGCCTTTGGCTCGGGTCATGATCTCGGGTCCTGGGATCGAGCCTCACATCGGGCTCCCTGTTCAATGGGGAGCCTGCTTCCCCCGTCCCTCTGTCTGCTGCTCCCCCTGCTTGGGCTCACTCTGCCTCAAATAAATAAATAAAATCTTCAAAAAAGAAAGAAAGAAAGAAAGTTAGAAACAACCTAAGTGTCCAACAACGGGGATTAGTTAAATCAATGATTATATGAGATTCGGCCAGTGGCCAAAAATACTGTTGCAGAAGAGAAGTTTGTGACTTGGAATGATGGATATTTAAGACATGTTTGTTTCATATAAAGGAGTCACCAAATAGCGTCGTTCTATCAGATGCTTCCTATTGTTGAAGAGCGTATGCTTAGACAGAGGAATGAAATGCTTACAAGATGTTCACCACAATTAACCTTCCCATGGTGAGGCCAGAGCAGGGTTCCTCCGTCTCAGTAGTGGTGACCCGGGATGGGGAATCTGTTGTTGGGGGGCTGCCCTCCGCCCTGTGGGCTATGTAGCAGCATTCCTGGGCTCTTGGGTATCAGTGACATCCTGTCCCCCAGGCGTGACTACCAAAATGTCTTCAGATGTTCTGAATGTTCCCGGGGGGGGGGGGGGCGTGCACGTATGCAGCAAAACACGTCTGGCTGGGAAACTGCTCTATATAATCATTTCAACTTTTTCCTTTTCCTTTGAATTACAGGTGTTAAAAAAAAGTAAATGCAAGTTCCTTTAAAGAATGATCCCCAAACATCTAGACAGAGATGATGGTCGTACAACACGGTGAACGTTTTTAACACCGCTGAATTGTAGGCTTTAAAATGGTGAATTTGAGGGGCACCTGGGTGGCTTAGTCAGCTAAGCATCCGCTTTTGGTTCAGGTCGTGATCTCAGGGTCCTGGGATCGAGCTCCGAATCAGGCTCCTTGCTCAGTGGGAAGCCTGCTTCTCCCTCTGCCTCTCCCTGCTGCTCCCCCTGCGTGTGCTCATGTGCTCTCTGTCAAATAAAAAAAAATCTTTTAAAAAATGGTGAATTTTTCCTTATGTACATTTAAGCACATGCAAAAAACTTCCAAGGTTTGATGACGTGCATCTATCTGTGTGTTAAGTTGGTGCCAGATGTGCGCTGACTGCTTAATGTATAGGCTTTAAGGAGCAATGCTTCCTCTCCCTTCCGAGTGCTCTGACAAGTTGCTGTCCTTAATCTTCCCGAGGGAGGGGCCTCTCCTGCCTTGGCCGCTGCTACATCTGCCATAGTGAGGAAAGGAATTTGCTCACAGAGGAGTTTGCAAGGCTCCAGGGAGCCTGAGCAGTGCAAGGTGAAGTACATGGTCCCAGGTGTGTCCAGTCTAGACCAAAAAAATGGGACCTGTGCCCCAAAGGGGCCTGGCCCTGATGAGGGCAGCTCATGGGTGGGGGAGAGGGGAGCTGGTGTGGGAGGGGCTCCTTCCGCTGGGACTCGGTGGGGCAAATTTGTGCAAGCATGGATGGGAGAAGACCTTCCTGTTGGGGGTCTAGTAAGAGCAAAAGGAGGAGCCAGCTGGAGGAGCAGCGGTGTTAGGAGCGCTGATGCCAGGAGATAGAGCCTTGAATGCCAGGTAAACCTTTTGGACTTCTGTCCTCCAGGAAGTCCCTAGAGGCGGGAAGGCCTGCTAATGATGTCCATGTGTTAGGCCAGGTTGTAAGCACTTCGCATGTATCTATCCGTTATGCTTCAGGGTAACTCCATGGACAAGTT
The DNA here is from genome assembly GCF_902655055.1 of Lutra lutra. NCBI lineage: Eukaryota > Metazoa > Chordata > Mammalia > Carnivora > Mustelidae > Lutra > Lutra lutra. Next base: position 33,668,666 of record NC_062291.1, on the reverse strand, counting down.
GTTGTCATTTTCATCATTCCCATTATTAAGGTCATTCCTATTTTACAGGTGAGAAAACCAGGCACAGAGAGACTAAGTGATTTGCTTGAAGTCACACGGCTGGTAAGTGGTGGAGCCAGCGCTCCCGGCCAGGCTGAGGGGCTCCAGAGCCTGTAAGGCTTAGGGCACAGACCAGGCAGCTCCCAAGAGCTATGTGTGAGCTCAATGGGGCTCACTGGATTCTCAGGCTGCCTTATGAGGCCAGCACTGTTAACCCAATGATCAGATTAGGAAACCGAGGCTCAGTCAGGGAAGTGCTCCCTTCAAGGACTCGTGGGAACTTAGGGACCTTGCTGGGATTAGAACCGGGGTCATTTGGGCCTCGAATGTCCCTCATAGCTGCTGTGGCCTCTCCTGTGTGGGTCTGGAGAACGGCCAATGACGAGCAGGTGAGGAGGAGAACAGAGGGCTTTGGACCTCCCTGGAACCCACCTGCTTGCTTGCCCTGAGCCTGGTTGCCTCCAGGGCCTGTGGCAGGTGGGCCCAAAACACACATTCTTGCCCTCAATGAAGGCCCCTCCTCTGGCCAAGGGCGGGTGCCAAGGTGTGCGGGGTCGCTCGGCTGCATTCCCCAGAGGGCCGCCTGTTCTGCCCGCGGCTGGGCCCGGCCCACATAACTCACCAGAGGCTTGGCACTCAAGAGGGCGTCAGGGCTCTGGGAGATTTATGGGCTCCGATAAAGCCATCTCAGTCCTCGAATAAGGAGCTTGTGATATTTGATGATCTGAAAGGCCTTGTCCTGGAGTGGGAGTGCGAGGGGGGAGGAGGAGGGGAGACACTTAAGAAAACAAAGAGGACAGTGATCAGATGCCCAAGGAGATGGAAGTCGGGTGTGTGTGTGTGTGTGTGTGTGTGTGTGTGCACGCTGTCTGTCATCCTGAGGGCCCTCACCCCATCCTCCAGCACCTCCACGCTGACCCAGCAATGGGACATGGGAAAGACAGGTGCACAGATGGGGCTGCTTAGGGAGCAGGGGCTCCAGGGACCACCTACTACACTACTGAGGCTAGGTGCCAAGCACAGGTCAGAGACACGGGTAATTCCCCCAGAGGCCCACCATCCAATGGAGAAGACAGGTCCACTGGGGATGGACAGAGCCCTACGTAAAAAGAAGCCGCTGGGGACACGACATGAAGTTAGGGGACAGGATTCATGCTTGTGGGCTTGTGGGCCTCTCTGAACCTCAGCTTCCTCACCTTCCAGCCAGAGACAGTAACAGAATTTGCCTCCTGGGGTTGCTGGGGGGGATCGACAGAGTCCATGAGCATGAGGCTGGCTTGGAGCAGGGCTCCCTGAGTCGCCAAGTCTTCCTGTCTCCTCTGCCGCTTCCTCTCTGTGGCTGCGGATCCTGACAGTCCCACAGCTGCCCCCCCTCCGGCCCCAAGTACTGCAAGTTCTGGAGTGAATGACTTTCAAATCTGGGAAGGAGAGCCCATCACACACACCTTGAGCTGGGTAATTTATGAATCAAATTGTGCTCCGTCAGGGCTCCGCGGCCCAGAAATAGATGTGGTCGGACGAGGTTCAGGGAGCCAGCCTCAGACACAGTTATCTTCATACAAACTGGCCACCCACGGGCAGAACTGGCCTGGATGACTGACCTTGAGGGGGGTTCTCTGGGGGGCTGTGAAGCCCCCCACAGCCAGGGCCCTGCTCTGAGTCCTGCAGAGAGGACAGAGATCTGCCTGACGCTCAGGAGGAGAGCTGGTGACCCTGGGCAAGTTACTTAACCTCTCTGGGCCTCAAGGTCCTTCCTTGTTTACAAAAGATGGGCTTTCCTTTGGCAGTGGTTTTTTCGAATATCGTTGCTTTGGTAGCAAATCCTTTTGCCAGACAAAATCTCGCACAAAACCCCAGTATAGAAGACAGTCAAGGACAGAGTTAGCCGCCCAGGCTGAGGTCAATGATGGGGGTGGGGGTGTGTGACAGTACGGCACATTCTGCTCCCTCCTTGTTCACAGGGGGGCCCCAAGGGATGGGCTGCACATTTGGGGCCTCAGGGAAATTGGAAGTCCCCGTGGACTCTTTCAGCTTTAAGGTTCCATGGTTGTCTATGAGCGTACACCCAAGGATGCAGACAGCCTGACATTATGCCATCTAGGTGATCCTAAGACCAAGAAATGCTGACCGGACAGGCGAAGTTCTTGAAGATCAGAGGACTGCCGTCTTCATCCTGATCTGATCTTTTTGTAACGGGTAGATGTTGTAGTGTCTAAGACCACTCCCCTCAAGCTGTGTGACCGTGAGCAAGTTAACTACCCTCTCTGGGCTTTAGTTCCTTTGGCTATAAAAGGGGAGGGATAATGCTTATCTCATAGAGCTAATGTGAAGGCAAAAGCTGGTGATGCATCCATTTAGTTCAGCACATAGTAAGTGCTCACTAAAGTTGCTACAAATCCTTTTGGAGAAGGACGGACACTGGCACTTGGTACATTCTAGCTGCTTAATCCTCACAGGAACCCCACTGACTAGTAAACTGATCCAAGTCATGTGGCTGGTAAGTGGTTGAACTAAAATCTGAACTCACAGCCTTTAATGCCAAAGCCTGTGTTCTCCCTCCTACTCCTCCCTAGAAACATTGCTTCTAGAAGGCGCCACCAGGAAAGTCCCAGACTGTGCCAGGCATAGTTTCCCAATGTTGGAGGGTTTTCTGGCCTCTGGTCAGTGACTCAGAGTGTAACATCAAAGCAAATTAATTTCTGGTCAGGGAAAGATGGGTTAACAACTACTAATTTAGCTAAGTACAAAACCCACCCAACAATGTGGAAAACATACAAAATCTTGTGTTCTACTGAAAATAGGTCAGAAATCATTATGTTCTCAAGAAAAGATGGCAAATTTGTCCTATGGGGTAGGAGTCCCCCAATCTAAAAACAAGAAGGTCAGGTTTTGCCAGAGGGTAGCTCTGGGAACTCTGATGCATGGAATATAGGAAAAGTCAACTTTTAAAAAGTTCTGTGGTCAAGAAAATTTCAGAAACACTGAGCAGGTATCTTTACTGCAAGACTTGTCAGAGCCTTTAATGTGCTAATGTGCATTGTGACCTGCCAGGAGGAGGATGTTGTGACATGGCATCTCTCCAATTTATTTGGACGCAGAAGCCTTTCTCCAAAACTCTCTTGAGAGGTGGTGTGGGAAACCCACCAAGGAAAGCGAAGGGCTGCTCTACACTTACCCTCCCGTGGGGTCTCTGAACACACAAGCTAGATGTGTCCAGAGTCAGAGATGGGAAATGGAAGAGTGCTTAGAAACTCATCAGGTTCGAACTTCTCCATCTCCCCCGGGGAGCTGATGGTCAGGGATGGGGAGGAACTTGGCTAACATCACATGGCAAGTTAGAGTCTGAGCTGAGTCTGCCGGGTCAACCTCAAGTCTGGTTCAAGTCTGGGTGCCCGAAGGGGCCACGGTCAGATGTGGGTTCCCTCACAGATGTGGGTCCCAGGCCAGTGGGGGGGTCCCCTGGCAGTTTTGGGGACCACACTTTTAAAAAGAAACGAGCTCTCACTGTGCAGAATATCAAACATACACAAAGGTAGAGATAAGAGCACAATGAAGCCCTATGTACCCATCACCTAGAGTCAACCATCATCAACATTCATCCATCATTTTCAGAACTCCTACTCCCAACAGTTTCTAGAGTCATCACAGCAAATTTCAGTTCATCCTTAAAAACTGTATACATCTCTGATAGGGACTTCTGAAGTGCACTGAACTTGTCATTGTCACACTAAACAAAATAAAGGATTCCTAAGTGACTTGAGACATAGTCTATCTTCAAGCAGTCCCCCCCTCCGGCCCCCGCCTTGAAGCCACATTAAGATTGGAGGCTTTAACCCTTTCTCCTCAGTCCTTAGAAAGCAAGCCTCTGGAATTATTGAAAATGAAAGAAAAGGTATTGCCAACATGGTAAAAGTTTCATTTCCCAACCAAGGACGAAAAAAGGAACAAAAAAGATCAGAAGCAAATAGGGCAAAATGCCAACCAGCACCATCTAAGTGGTGAACACGGGGCGGGTAGGCAGGGTACTATCTCAGGTTCTGTACTTTTCTAAATACGTAATATTTCACATTTGCTAGCGATCCCAGCCCTGCTTCTCTGATGAAGGCCAGGGTCCTGCAGAGGGCTGCAATGGGGGCCATTTCATCCCGCCAGCCTGGCCTCCAGAAAGCCCTCCTCCTCCCCACTCCAGTGTCAGACCTAGATGTCACATTGTGTCCCCAGGTCCTGGCCCGGTGCCCCACACCGAGTGGGTATTCAGAATGCTTGATGAGTGAGCCCGGCCAGACAGGGAGGGGTGTCCCGAGATGTTCCTGTTCCCTTGGCTCACACAGGCAGGGACTTCTGCTGAGCAAGCGGGAAACGGGAGAAAGAGAGACGTCCTTGCCTTTTTGGCCAAGGAGGAGGGTCAGCGACCAAAATCTCCGCAAAGACTCTGACCACACTTTTGAAAAAGAGAGCCACCAGTCAGAGTTCAGGGTCCTTCTCCCTGGACCAGCCTTGGGATAGGCGGCCAGGGTCCTCTCAATTACAAGGTCCGATCTGGGTTCCAGACCCCTCCTCTCTCGGCAGGAGGGCAGTTTCTCTGGGAAGCTCCCCAACACTGTTGAGAGTATGGGCACCCTAAGGCACCCCCCCTCCCAGCTCTGTGAATAGATCCTTCCAGAGAGGGGAGAGGAGCACTGAATCTTGAGGGAGACAGATGGTATCTTTTGGGGTGTCTGCAAGCTTGAGACTCAGCGCCCAGGGGAAAGAAGTCTTCTGTCTGTGGAGGAAGCTCCTGGCACTGCCCCCCGCCCCCCACCCCAGGGCTGCAAGTAGGGCCTCAGAGCCCGAATAGCACCTCTATCAAAGCCAGACAAGGCACTCCTTTCTCTTCAGCCCCCGACCTCTGCCCAGATGTGCAGCCCACTCTCCCTCCCAGCACCAGGCCCTGAGCGGTGCCAGCTGTGAGCCCCAGCCTGCAGCTCCCCCAACGGAAGATGACTTATGGCTTTAATTATGGAGTGCCGGGTGGGAGCCCCAGGAAGGAGCCAGCCCCACCGGGCTTGGTTCCCATTGACAAGGGGCTGCCAAGTTGGCGAGTCCTGTCCTGCGCGCCGCCACGCTGTCCCCCACTGTCTGGGTGGTAACAGTGGGTATCCGCTTCACTTCTGGGATACCCGGGGCCCGGCCCCCTGCTCTGGAGTGCGAATGAGGCCGGGTGTTTGGGAGGAACAGCTCAAGACTGGCCCAGGAGAGAGCTTTGTCTTGAGTTGTGGGAGAGATGCAGGAGGGATGACTGGAGCCAGGGGAGAGTGGGCCAGGCTAGCGAGGGGCTCTGGACACTGAGGGGGTTCTCTGAAGGTCAGGGGTGGCTGCCAGAGAGGCTGGGGGAGGTTAGGAAGAGTTGGGAGTGGCTGGACCCACAAGGGACAGAGCCTGATGGTTAACTGGAGCACTCCAGATTCTCTCTCACCTGGTCACCCCGCAGCCTTCCAGTGGGCTCCCTGCTTCTCCTCTTGACCCCTCTCCAGCCCATGGCCCATCTTCCTCGGATCTTCTAAAGGCCTGACCCCTGCTCAGTCACTCTCCAATTCACCAGTGTTTTATTTTTTTGCAAGCACCTGTCAACTCTCTAAAATTATCTCAAGCACTCATCTGTCAATTTCCTTTCTATTTTCCTCACTAAACTATAAGTTCCATGAGGTCAACAGCTTTATCTGTCTTGTTCACGAATATATCCCCAGAAGCTGGCACAGGAGAGGTACCTGATAAATATTTGTAAGTAATCAACTTAGATCAAACTCTGTATTAAAAAGGGGGACAAGCTCCCCAAACCGCCCAGCAAGATAGAGGCAGAGCCAATAGACCAGAAGCAAGCAAGGCGGACAATGACCTTCAGGACCACGTCCTTCTTCTTGCTCCCCCTTCCTCTCTTTGCATGGTGGGTGAGTTGCTAATCCCCTCTCCTCTCCCCACGGTAAAAGCCCCTTGGGAAGCAGGCTCCAAAGACTCCCATTGGGGGGCTTTGAGGAGCCTCCCCCAGTGACGGACTCTGACTCCTGCACCCGAGACAGCTTCCGGGCAGAGTAGGGGAGTGGGGCTGGGGGAGAGGTAACCGTAGGGGAGGGCTGGGGCAGAGTGGCTGAGAGAGCTGGTCTGGGAAACAGGCCCTTGCCTCACTGCTCTGGGCCTTGCTTTTTCCCATTTGTGACTTGGAAGAAGGGCTGGACTGGATGCTACCTGGGTCCCTGTGCCCGGTGGTAGGTGAACCCCTTGAAACTGGGCCCCCGTTATTGGGAGTAGGATGGGAATGGGCAAGGGGACAGGAGGTGGTAGCATGGTGCCTGTTCTCCCCTCCCTGCCCGAGCCCAGCACCATCACAGGCTCTCGGCCGGGGTTATGAATCTCTCTGCACCTGGAGAACTCCCCTAAATGAAATTCCTACTGGCGTAGGGCCTGTGATATAACAAGTCACTCGCTTTGCCTGGGAAATGAAAGATGGTAAGGCAGAGTTCCCGGGACAGAGGCGATCTCCATAAATTTGCCGGAGTGTTCCGGGGATTACTTTGTGGGATTAATTATCTGTCTTTCAAACAAAGACCTGACCTCTGTGGCCTGAATGTCCCCAACCTACTGGGGAGGGAGCACCTGGCAGTGTGGGGGTGGGTCTGGGTCGGGCTGCCCAGGTGTAAGCTCCCAGGTCAGCACTTCCCTCGTCCTGCAAGACCTGAAACAGCTCCCTCATGCCCGACACATCAAGTCTGCCTAGATTCCAGCACTTTCTGCAACTTGGCTCCACTTGATTCCTCTCACAACGGGCTTCCCAGGACGACCCTACGGAGTTAGGCTTCTGTTGCCCAAACTTGGGGCGGAGGTTTCCGGTATGGATGAAAAAGTGAAGTGCACAGTGGACAGAATAAAAACCGGACCTGGGGCCAGTTCAGGATCAACCACTTCAGCAACCACACAGCCTTGAGCTTCTTGAGCTCTCTGAGTCTCAGTTTACCCACCTGTGGAAAGGGAACAGTGTGTGGCGAAGGGTCTGCACGGGGATGATGTTGTCATGACAACCCAGCGAGGTGGGCGGCCTCGTGGACAGCACGTGGACTTCAGACTCACATAGACCCACCACTTCTTGTCCTGGCTGACCCTACCTGTTACATAACCTTTTGGACCTTGTTTTCTCATCTGTGAAATGCGGATAGCAGGAGTGATTGCTGTAAGGTGAAGACGCAGCCTCTGAAGAGGGCCCTGCATGACATACTTGGCGGGGGCAGGTGGGATTCCACTGGCATCTTAATTACAGCTACAGGACAAGGGGCTCACAGAAGCTTTCTGTTTTCTGCTGTCACTCTAGGTCAGCCCCTTCTCCCTGCTGAGCCCACATTGTGTGCAAATCTTCCACTGTCCCTGAGTGGAGCCAAGCAGAAGGCAAGACTCAGAGCCAGGAAAAATCGGTGCTAATCACAGGAGGGCTGCCCAGAGCTGCTCCAAGTTAGCCAAGCCCCAATTAGCTGTTCTGAGTCATAAGGGCCACTGAGGAAAGGCAGCTGGTATGGACTTTGGTTCCCTGGAGAAACAGGAAGGGGGGTGAATTTCACAGTAGAAACGTGGTTAGATAGTCCCCTCTGAGCAGAAGAGGCTGGGGAATGACACAGATCCTGCATATGGATGAGGTCCTAGATATGGGACACGGATGGCATGGCGCCAACAAAGGACCTGGGCAATGCTGAGCAGGCCATGCTGGGTCAGCCTCCACGTTCTCAGAGGTAAAATGGAAAGGCCATCCCTCCCTTGTAGTGTTGTTCTATGGATGCATAACTTGGGTGAAGTCCCCTGGCAGTAGCTCAGGCCCATGTGAGTCCCTCGAGAAAGCATGGCTTCTTTCTGGATTTTCAGGGCAATGTGGTTGGGGAGCAAACAGGCTTCAGCTTCCGTGGTTCACATCTGGGGGACGTGATGGCTGTGTGGATTCCAGGGCATTCCATGATCTCCATGAAGGGGAGGGAGAGAATGAGGCAAAGAAGGCAGAGCCTTGTGAACTCCTGAGCCCAGCAGATAGTCACAGCCCAGAGAGGACATGGTGCTGAATGGTGGGAGGTGGGAAGTGACAGGTGGGAGGTGGGAGGTGACAGGTCAGAGAGAAAATGGAAGCTGAGCTGAGCAGAGAGCATGAACATCCAAAGAGCAATTGAATGGAGCTGACCAACCTGCTTCCATGAAATAACCAGACCCTGCAAGCCAGGGGGCCAGGGGAGGTTTCTGGAGGCCGTGAGTGGGAAGATGAGGTTTAAAGGAGGGGAAAAAGATAGACTGATGGGTAACAGAGGGACAGGCAGACTTGGTAGGTAAATAGGCTGATGGCAGGCTCCTCTCTTCTCTCTCTCTTTTTTTTAAGGCTTTATTTTTATTTTTTTGAAAGAGAGACAGCTCATTCATGAGCAGTGCGGGGAGGGGCAGAGAGAGAGGGAAAGAGAGAATCTCAAGCTGGATCCATGCCCGGTGCAGAGCCTGATGCAGGGATCACTCTCATGACCCTAAGATCATGATCCCAGCTGAAATCAAGAGTCAGATGCTTAACTAACTGGGCCACCCAGGAGCCCCTCCTTTCCGTTCTTCCTGACTGTCCTTCTTTCCAGAGTATGCAGTGGGAAGCACATTGACCTCAGATGAGGTCAATGAACTTAGGAATAATAGCAATTTACTGAGAAATAGTATACTCCATGTTGTGCTAAGCACGGCTCCCTCCGAAGTGGGTGTTTTAGCCTCAGTTTACAGAAGTGATCTGTGGAGTTCCCACAGGCTGTTGCACTAGGAGTCAGGATTTGAACTCAGATCTGTCTGACCCAAAGCTGCCATGTCAGCACACTAATGCTGGAGCCATTTCTCAGGGAACATCTGGGCAGTCATTTTGTCCTGTGGGTGGCCATCCCATCACTCATGTTGGGTCAAGGTAGGGACAGTGTTCACACCTCCTAACTCTTTGGTTCTGTGCCTGTAGGATGGCCAGCATCTAAGGTGGGCACTCTGAATTCTGCAGAAGCAGGAAGAGGAAGAAATAGCAGGGATTTCCCGGGCACAGAGCAGGTTGGAACTGAGGTAAAAGTAGCTTTCTCAGCTTCAGATCTGATCTCCAAAGTTGGAGCCCAAACTGCCTCAGTTTGACCCTAGCTCCACTGCTGACAAGCTGAGTGGCCTTGGGCAAGTTGCTTCACCTCTCTGAGCTCTGTTTCCTCATCTGTGTTTTGGGGACAATGATAGCACCTTCTTTGCTGGCGTGGCATGAAGCACAAATGCCTAACAAACGTAAGCTGTTTATGGCAGTGCACAGGGGCGATGTCCCAGTATATCCTAATCAATGTTATCACATTGGGTTTTCCTCCTCAGCCCTCATTCTGCCACCTCCTTCTCCCAAAGAAGAACCAATTCCAGTGTTTTGCTAAAATGTCCCTGCACACACACGTAGTATTGTTAAATACCTCCTGTTGGCTTATTTTACTTACATACGTGGTATCATGCTATTCCTTTCTACTTCTCTCACCACTCAATGCTAGGCTTTCAAGATTTCTCTCTTTTGCTGTCTGTACATCTATTAAGTTGAACCATATGAAATTGCTGACATCCCACCACTTTCGACTTGCAAGAATAGTGATTTCACCTCCAAGTTTGTGGCTTCTAACAGGTACGGAGCATTCTCTAGCACAGGGGTTGGCAAACCTTTGCTGTGAATGGCCCTTGTAAATATTTTAGACTTTGCAGGTCGAGAGGCAAAATCAAGGGCATGATGTTGGCACCCATTTAACAAGAGAGAAAACAAATTTCCACAAGATTTTTGAGGAAATTCAGAACACAGGAATAATTGAGCACCATTTTTTGGTAAATACAGGTCTGCTAGTGAGAAGAATGGAACTTCGGGGGTAAGAGATAATATCTCACTCGAGTGGAGTTCAAAGATAGGATTTACTACCATCAAATCACCTGCAAAATGATTCTTTAGAATCCATTCTTGGCCGTGAGATCATACAAAAGCAGGCAGTGGGGGCACCTGGCCCATGGGCCCATGCAGGGGGTGGGAGGGGGTTGGTCACTGTAGTTGCTACTTGCAATGCCCTGATCTTGACTCAGCCTCAGCACCTCTACACTGGAGTCTCCTAGTTGGTGAGCTTCCCCATCCCGGTGAATACACTGTGCCGATTTTCCCACTGAATTTCCCAACTTTTCCCTACAGATTTGCAGCGATTCCTTATACAGTCTCTAGTCTCTTGTTGGGTTTAATTTTTGCAGAAATCTTTTCCCCACATGACATCTGTTGTTCGCTTGGTCTATATATTCCGACTGAACTAGAATTCCTTTGATGTAGGTCAATCTTTCATCTCCAGCGTGTGCTCTTTGGGTGCTAAGTCCTTTCCAAGCACAAGGTCATGAAGATATACCCCCTCATTTCCTTTCAAGAGCTTTATATTTTACTGTTCACATTGACGTCTTTAATCCATGTGACGTCCACCTTGGTATATGGTGGATTGTGGGGATCTTGCTTTATTTTTCTCCACACAGTGAGCTGGCTTTCCCAACACCAGCTACTAAACAAGTCATCTCTTCCCCACTGATTTGCGGCACCACCTTTACCATATATCAAGTTCCCATGTTTACAGGTGAGCCTTGTTCTAAGAGTTGCATTCTGTCCCACTGGCCTGTCATTGAAGACGTACTAGATGGGTTAGGGTCTGCCCTACTCATGGCCCTGTTGCCCTCTTCTGCACTGGCTGTCCTGGGTGATACCACCTCAGGCTATCAGTTACCCTATGCCTTGAGGACCCTGATGTGATGATGAGCTGGCCGATCTGACCCCCTCTAGGAAATCTGGAATCATAAAACTAGAATATAAAGATGTTTAACAGCTGAGAAGGAAGCCTGAAGGACCATCCAGTGGCAGCCATGATGGAAAAGGGGCAGGGCGGCCATCACCAGATGCATTCAGTGAGATCACGAGGGAGCCAGCGGGGTAGAGAGAGATGAGTGGTGCAAACAGCCAGTGTGGGGCAAAGATGCTATGGTAGGCTGAATAATAGCCATCAAAGACAGCCAACGCCTGATCCCCGGAACCTCTGAATATTATTTTACATGGCAAAAGGGATTCACTGAAGCATCATGTGATGGGCAGGTTATCTTCCAGGCTCTACATATACATATCTTCCAGAGGGAGGCAGCGGGAGATTAGACGACAGAAGAGGAGAAGGCAATGTGGCCAGGGGAAAAGAGATTGGATGGCACAACCACAGGTGAATGAAGGAAGGCTGGCAGCCACCAGCAGCTGGAGGCAGCCAGAAATGGATGGTACCTAGACTCCCCAGAAGGAGCCAGCCCTGCTGACACTTGACTTTACCCACATAAAGCTGACTTGGGACTTCTGGTCTCCAGAGCCACAAGACAATACATCTCTGTTGCTCTAAGCTGCAGTTTGCATGGTTTGTTATCACAGCTGTGGGAAACTGTGAGAAAGGAGAGAGTGCTCAAGCTTGCTGTCCCAGGTCCTCTTCCCAGAAGGCCCTACTCCCAAGAGTGTCTGCCCAGGGTTCCTGCAGGAATCAGCTTCCTAAGAACTTTCAGGTTCTTGGAACCACAGATGCCCTGAAAGGAACATGTCATGCCCCTTCGATTGACCCTCAAGACCCTTCAAATCATCTGTTTGTTGCCTTGTAGATGCTTTGTGAATAGTCCCTTCCCTCTAAGCCTTTGTACGGGTCAGCCCCTCCTGCCCAGGATGCCCTCCTCCCCACCTCCCCCCACCCACCCTTCCATCCCAGTGATACCACCTCATGGGTGCTAGCCCTCCTCCCCCCTCCCCCTCCCACCTCTTGGGACTCTCAGAGCCTCCACCATCCCGTCTCTCCATTCTACAGCTGGGGAAGGGGCCTACTGCGTCAGGATGCCCACTCCTCAGCCCTTTGGACGCTACCTTCCCAACTTTTGCCATATCTGCGTGTACCTTGTATTATTATTTACCATTTTCTTTAATCGGGCTGAATTTTTTTTTCTTCAACGACGCATTCAAGAAGAATCCATCTAAGAGTTTCACAAATGGAGAACCAGTTCACTGACCATAAATGGAGAGCAATTGTAAGATGGATAAAATGAGCCTACGTGGTTAGACTTTTAGCCACTCGGGCTTGCCATATGATGGCTGCAGCCCGCGCTCTTCTTCTTAAATGAGAAGATAAGCCAAAGGGGAGTGAGGTGTTAAAGGTGTGAGTACCCAATTGGACTTCTGCTGGACAGAACTGACAGAAATAGAAATTCTGAGAGAGAATGGGGAAGGGAATAACCATTTCACTGTGTGCTTCAATGTGATTTCACACCCCACTCGTGCGCCACTTAAAATCATCTCTCTGGGGATCAGTCCTCACCCCTGTCCTAGCCCCCCAGCACTGTCTGCCCCCTCTGATCTTCCCGAGGGCTTTCTTTTCTTTTTTTTTTTTTTATTTATTTGTTTGACAGACAGAGATCACAAGCAGGCAGAGAGGCAGGCAGAGAGAGAGGAAGGGAAGCAGGCTCCCCACTGAGCAGAGACCCCGATGCGAGGCTGGATCCCAGGACCCTGGGATCATGACCTGAGCTGAAGGCAAAGGCTTTAACCCACTGAGCCACCCAGGCGCCCCTTCCCGAGGGCTTTCTGACAGCACCTGCTGCTCAGTGAGGGCTATGTGGATGGGGGAGCAACTACTCATAGGCTTCCCTCCCCACAAGTCTTCAAGCTTCTCGACAGAATGGTTTTCCATTTCCAATTTCCATTTGAGAGCCTGTTTCCTCAGGACCACCAGGCAGAGGGGGCTGGTTGAAGACCTCGGTAAGCATCTGCTGAGTCATGACTTCCAGAGGACCCACAACACCCCAGGACCTCAAGTCCTCATCTGCAAAACGCTCCCTTAGGTCTCAACTAAATGGCTCTCTCGGATGCCGAAGACTCCCACCATCATTAGGAAGGAAAATCAGTCACAGGCTCCTTTAAAATAACCCTTGTGATCCCGGATGCTGCTGTGAAGTGCCCTTCAGCCTCTGCTGGCACAGATTCAAAATCACCTCACTGCTGTGGCCTTCAGAGTGGGGTGTCCTGCATTGGCAGCAGGGGTGGGCGGGCGGGACAGTGGGCTGGAAGACAGAGGCAGCCGGAGTCCATCTCACGCCCCCACCGCCCGAAGCAATGCCTTCTGGGGGGCTGTGCTGGAGCACCACGCCGCAGAAGGAGACTGTGGGAGCAATAAATTCATTCTGTGCTGGAATGTTTGTTCACTTCAATCAATGTCTGAATGTATCAGCTCTGAAATCTCTGTTTCCAGGATATTGGTCAAATATTTGAATGGGGAAGCTAGTTAATTGACTTAGGCAGAGCACTTGACAGATGCAGAGGGAGAGGCTGCAGGGTACCGCCAGACAGCTGAGCCCAGAGGTAGGTCAGGCGGTTCCCGAACCTCGGCAGTCCCAACAGGTGCCCAGGAGGGGGCAGGGGAGCGTAAGGTCAGGGGTCCTGCACGAGCGTGGGTTCTGAAGCCCTGTGACCTTGGGCAACTGGACCTCAGTTTCCGCATCTGTAAAAAGGGATGGTGACACCCCATGGGGTTATTGGCAGGATTAAAAGAGTTGATGCAGGGAAAGCATCTGGATTGACTCCTAAGCATTCTCCAAGAGCTAGCTACTCTTACTGACAGCGACTCCTTAGCCTGGCTTTCAGAGGTCTCCAGTGGGAGTCCCATGTTGCAAGAGGGTGTTAGGGCTGGACAGGAAGTCCCCGGAATGTGTGCTCACAGCCTACCCTGGCTGGTGACATTTCTCTTCCTCATGGTCTCCAAATCATCCCCGGAGGACTGCCTTTTCAGAGAACAAATCCTTTCCTGACCTCCTGAGGTGTTTGTTGTATAGGCTATGCTTTAAGCCTTCCTGATGAATTACTTGTATGGTTGGGTTCTCCCTGGGGCCTGTATGGACATGTCTAGTGAGCTGGTGGGTGGGCTTTCCATAGCTGACATTCTGGCTAGAAGAAAGGCCCCTTCTCCTTTCTTCCCTTTCTTGTTTCAAATTGCTTTAAACACAGGTTCTGTAGGAGAGATGGGTGCGGGGAGGGTGTCCTGGTGTCCCGGGTCCCGTCTGGGCCCTACAGAGAGAAGGACTGCAGGCTGGAGCTGGAGGAGTTCTTTATATGGGGTGGGGCAGACAGGGCCCAGGGACCCAAGCAGGGGTGCCGTGGGGCCCTGTTCCCAAGAACATCTGTAGGAATCGGGGAGAAGCAGCCCTTGTCTCTTCCCATGATCCATTGGTCCCATGATCCAGGGTCATGGAGTGTCCAGGGGAAGCTGAGCCATCCCAGTGGCTGTGGCAGGTGCTGCTAGCAGGGGCCCCAGTGAGTAACCCACCTCCGGTGGCTTGGGGGCAGGGGGTACCCTCAAGGGATCAGGAGCAAAAGACCAGGTCAATCATACAGCACATGGAACTGCCTCTCTCTCTACGCCATAGGAGCCCCTGCAACACTTGGGGATTTTACAGAGGGCTGAAGTGTTGGGTTTTGCTGGCAGGGAAGAGGGCACAAGCCAGTGACTTTGGGATTCTTAGAGACTCCATTCTCCCCTACACGCTGAGTAACCCTAGTATCTTTCCTTGTCTATGCTCACCATCAACCAGATGATAAGTCTGTCGTTAAGCCCTATTAACCTTCCCATTTTACAGATGAGAAGACTGAGACACAAACAGGAGTAAACTCCTCTGGGTCACCAGACACTTGAGCCCTCTCCCTGGGGTGCCCTGCTCATAGCTGGCACACAGCAAACACTGAAGACACGGATCTGCTGATAGGAATGTAGGGGCAGATGCCGACATCTCTGTTCCCCCCCGGGGAGTCATGAATCAGAGCTGTGGGAGGGTGGGAGAGAGTGATGGGCTGAGCTCCTGGAACTCCATCTGCTTACTTACCTGCTCTGTGGGGAGCCCCAGGGCGGCCCCCTCCCGCACCTGCACCCCATCCACTCCTCCTCCCTCCACCCTGCCCCGCAGATCTGAGCCCAGGGAGAGACAGGGGACTGCAACGTGGGGTTGTTGGGTGACTTCAGGCTTAATATCTTTGTAACCATATTGCAAAAGGGCATGCCTAAGACAGCGCCTTTCACTTAATCTTTCTCTTTTATTGCTTTTTCTCTTGTATGATTTAACCTTGCACCAGGTATCAAGCTAGATAAATAAAAACTTTTATTTCAGATTAGCCCTGGCTGGGGGTTGCCTTGAAAGCTGAGCAGTCATCCAGGGAGTCAGATGAAAAAGGGAGCTGGGAATCTGAGCTACTTAGAGGGGCTCATCTCAGGTTCAAAGCCCCCAGAAGATATTTGAGACCTTTTCTGAGGGGCGGGGCAAATCTCCTCTGGTGTCCACAGCCTGCTGGGGTTGGGGGGGAGGAGACCTGGGGCTAGCCCTCCCGACCCTTTCCTGGGGGCCCCTCCCCCCCACCTGGCCTCACCCTGCACTTCCTCCCCAGTGCTCCCAGCAGCCACTAGACACTGCCTTTGTAGACTTATTTCTCAGTGGAACGTGGCTCCAAGGAGGCGGAGACAGTGGGTTTCCCTCACTGTTGGTCCCCAGGATCTAGCATGGGCCTGGCCCCCAGCAGGCACTCTATCAATATCCAGGTTACACAGATGAAGGAAGGAATCCTGGGATTCCAGTCACACACTGACCAGGGGCTTGACATGAATCATTTCATGCCCCAGGCAGAACAGTAAAAGTTGGCAGAATGAATGCGGGAAGCAAGGAGACCTAGATTCAAATCCAGTGTCCACCACTTAGGTGTTGTGTGACCCTAAGCCCGTTTCAGGAGCTCTATGAGTTTTGTTTCCTTGTCTGTGAGATAGCTCTGGTCAGCCATGTCCTGGGGTTATGGTGAGGATCGGAGAGGATGTCTAGCCTAGGTAAACTCTCATGCGCATTCAGCATGGCTAATTTCATAAAACTCTAAAGATCTCAAAGCCCTGGAAATCCAATACAAAGTGGTTGCCCGAGAGATGAGGAAAAAGTGGGAAAGAGCCAAATTTGTTAAAAAGACGAACGTTTGTTGACATAGGGAAACTAGACTAGGACCTTCAGGCCAAACAACTTCCAGCCACGATCTAGATTAAACCCCAGGACTGGGAGCAACTTCCAGCCACCACGGTCTGCCAGACCCCAGGCATGCCTAGAGAGAAGTGGTTGCCTGAGCTGAGTTGCGATGCCTCCCTTCCCAGTCAGGAGGTGGACCCAGCGTGTTGTAGGACAGGTTCTAGCTGGGCCTGAGGGGGAGTTCTCTGGGGGACAGGGGGTGCTCCCACAGTACATGGGACATATAGAAGACTCTACAGTTTCCCGAGCAAGGGATAGAGACTCCCGCCCATGAAAAGGGTGTGGGAAAGAGAGGTGGGAAGGGAGGGTGGCAGACCATGTGGCAGGGAAAGAACAAACGTTCTCCATGGGAAGGAAGCAAAGGCCAAGCTACCGCTGTTGACAAAGAGCGTATAGGGCATCCTTAAAGGAGGGAGGAAGAACAAAGACTTCTCTGGCTTATCACAAAGCCAGGGCGCAGGACAGCGTTGGGAGCAGGAACAGACTGGCTGGGAAGTCGCACAGCCCTGAAGAGAAGAGGGAGAAAGATAGGGGGAGAATGGAGGGCTGGCTTCCCTGAGGCTCAGTGGGAGAAAAGCAGTGTTGGTGTGAGAGATCACCGTCATTTAAGTATGATGGGGGAAGAACTACAAATAATATGCCAATGTACTTGTTTCTTTTTTTTAAACACATATATACATATAAATATATATTTGTATATATTACACATGATATTGTATATATAAATATATATAATATATCGTACATATCATATATATCATATAGGTAATATATAACTATATACATAAAATAAAATATACATTTTTTAATTTTTCTGAATATATTTGTATAATTACATAAAAAACCTACCGGAGGCACCGTCCCTGGATATTTTCTTTTCTTTTTTTTTTTTCCTGGATATTTTCAAATGAAGAGAGCCACGGGCTTCAGGTGTAATAAACCTTGAACACAGTCGTTCCTGCTCTAGAGAGAGCGCCAACAAACTACGAGTGGCTTCTGGAAGGCGGGGTAAGGCTCGGCAGCCCGTCCAGACTAATGGGAAAGTGTGCTGGTATAACTTAGGGATAACCATTGCCTTGGTATGGGACTGGTAATTGGGGTACGAGTCCTGATTCATGTCTAAGGTAGGCATCGTGGGTGTAAACAGATCAACTTTCCTTATGAACATGCCCCTCTCTGCCGAGGCCACCACCAGGACCCCAGAAACCTAGACACAGGGGTTAGAAGCTGCTTTGTCTCCGCCTTTTTGGTGTACTGGTTGTTTCTAGTATGTCACCAGAGCCTGCTGCCTTCCTTCCTGTACATCTCCACGACAACCACTTGTCCCAGTCGGGGTGACAGCCTATGAGCAGACCAACCTTATCCTGGTGCTTCCTGCTCCAATCATCTAGAACCCCCATGAGATGAATTTTTTCACGATCCCCTGCTCACCGCCAGCCTTGCTCAAGAACCCTCTGATTTTGGCCGCTAGGCCCTCTCTCAGCTGGCCCGCTGCCTGTCTCGGATGTCCCTGTGGCCACCTCTTGGCTTCAGCCAGGTGGGCTGCTCCCCCTGTGCCCAGCAGAAGCTCTGAAGTTTCTGGCACGTCCAGGCCCCTGCTGTGCTACTCTAAGCCGGGGGATGTAGCATGTGATTCTGATATCTAAAACAAGCCTGATTTTCCCGAGTCTTCACTTCTCGGGGTGGGGGAGGGAAATGCCAAAAGGCTTAATCACAAGGGCTTGGATGCATTTCTAACGATGGTCTCCTGTGATAGCTGCTCCCCACCAGGCCACGGCCAGGGGCCTGATTCGGTTACTGGATATGTGCAAGTCTGACTGTCTCTGATTATTCTCTCTCTACACACACACACACACACACACACACGTGTGTGCGCGTGCACACATATGCGCGCGCACACGCACATACACATGTGCACACTCGCACATGCACTCACACACACTCACCCTTCACTTCAAAGCACTCAATGCATTTTCAAAGAATTGCCTCACTTGTTAATATTAAAGTAAAATCCATGCAAGACTGACAAATGAGGGCTTTGTCCTTCACTAGCATAGCAGGGCAGGTCCCCAGGGTGTCTGCTGGGGAGGCCAGTGCCTTTCAGGCTGGGGTGAGGGATTTTGGTCCTGACACTGATTGCCGATTCGTCTTTCTAGGCCAGCGTTTCTCAACCTTCCTGGCGTCGCCCCCACTACCAGCCATTTAAGACATGATTTCTGAACTTCTCCCCGCCCCCATGAAATTCCAATACCACAGATAGATGTGCATGTATATATCTGTGCTTTATAAACAGAGCAAACACTTTTTACCCCTCATGACAAATGTTCCCCTTCTTGAAGGTGCTGTCACCCCTGTTGACTACATAGGCGTTTCCTGACTGGGGCTGCTCCAAATGTGGTCCCTAGACCAGCAGCCTCATCTGGGCTCCACTCCTGGAGGTTCCAGCTCCATAGGTTTAGGGTGGGATGCAAAATTAGGAGTTTCTAACAATTCCCAATACTAGATGTTGATGGGGATGCTGCTAGTCCGGAGACCACACTTTGAGAACCACTGTGGTCATGAAAAATGTATTCTGGAGCCCGAGAGACTTGGGTTCAAATCCCTGCCCTTCTACCTAGTAGCTGTGACTCTTGGCCAGCCCATGTACTCACCGAGCCTTGCTTTACTGTGTGCAGAATGGAGTAATCCAGTTGTCTCCCTCACAGGCTGCTGTGAGAGGAAAATGTGGCCAGCCAGTGCACGGCACATGGCAGGCACACAATAAATGGGCTTCCTCTCCCCTCCCCCTGGGGGGATGCAGAAGGCCCAGGCAGACAGGGCTGCAATGGGGAAAGGGATGTGGGCTGCAAGGCATGGGTGGTGGGAGAGATGAGGCCCCTACAGCCTGGACGGTGGAGTGTAGGCTGAGGGAGAGAGGATGTAGTATAGTACGTGGCAGAAAATGCTAGAATGGGCTGTTGGCCACACCCTCACTCCTCAGGTGGTAAAGGTCCTTTTGGCAGGGGAAAGGAGTCCCTTCAGCATCACTCACAGAACGAGAGTCAAATGACAGAACTCATTGGTCTAGCATCATTAAGACAGTTTTGTGGGCCCCTTTCCCCAGGCCTGAGTCAGTTCTGGGGCGAGGCCTGAGAGCTCACATGTCCAATGGCGTCCAGGTGCCGCTGCTGCTCCCGGTTTCAGACCCGTATGCCGAGAACCGCAGCTCCTCACCTCCTATAGATGGGCTCCTAACCTCAGGGGATGGAAAACCAATGAAAAGTCTGGGTGCTTCCAGGAAGGTGAAGGCAGGACAGAGTCCTCAGTGCCCTAGGGGCTGACTGAGAAGCCTTCGACCTCAGCTCCTGGCCACCATGGTAGCCCGACTTGCTGGCACATGAGAGTAACCTTGGCTAGCGATGTGGGTTTTGGACAGCATGCCACATGCCTATCTCTACCGCATCCTGATGCCGACAAGGGGGTAGGGAAATGGCTAGTATCTGTTGAGGGCCTATCACCAGTGACCTGTGGGGTGCTTGCCAAATGCCACTCACCTTAGAGAGCAGACTCACTTATTTTTATTTTCACAACTCTGTGAGAAAGATAGGACTGACCCTACTAAAGGCTGGTTCTTCAAGACTTTTGGTCACCCACTCAAGAGCACTTAGGAAGACAGGTTTCCTCTCTGGAACACACAGTGGTGGGGAGTTAAATAAAAAAGTCCCTGCTCAAGGGGGCTCTAAAGCTGTCTCAGGCTGTGGGCCGAACATGTGCCACCTGTCCCAATAGCCACATCCTGTCACCTTGATCTCCTCACCCTCCTTTGGCTTTGTTGTCTCTGCTCTCCCCCAGGATGTCTACTTGGGGCCCTGCGTCCCTCAGTGACTCCTCTCCCCAAGGTCTCTCTTGGATGCTGCACTCAGCCATGCTGAATTACTGCAGTTCCACAAACACACATTCTCTTCTGCTCTGGGACCCTGGCACATGCTGTTCCCTCTGCCTGCAACACCCTCACTCTACAGTTTCTGGCTAGTTCCTGCTCATCAGTCAGAGGGTGACCATAGGTGATCTCTTCTCAGTAAGTGTCCTCATCCCATGATGGCTGGGGAGGGGGCGCCCCTCCCATGGATTCTTTCTCACTTCCTACTACAGATGTTTTCAAACATGCACAGAAGTAGCGAGAACAGTCTAATGGGCCCCCCCAGGGAGCCATCACTCCATGTCCACACAGCCAATGCATCTCAGTCGGCCTCCCCACCTACACTACAGGTTCCTGAGGCCGTGATGACACCTCTGAGGGCAGCTCTCGGCCCAGAAGACCCTCCATCCACTGTGGCTAGATGCCAATAGGCCACGTTTATTGAGCACCTACTGTAAAATCAGGCGCTCTTCTATGTGCTTATAGGTCTTAGCTCACTGTATGCACATAGCTTCCCTGTGAGGCCCAGGCTATGCTTCCCTCCATTTCACAGGTTGGAAAACTAAAAGCTCAAAAGTTACACAGTTGGTCCGTCGTAGCAAGCTGGCGAGGTGCTTTAACTCTGGAACAGAGTTGCCCACAGAAATAGGATGTGAGCCACATGTGGTCTTTTAAATTCTCTAGGAGCCACATTAAGAAAATAGATGAAATTAATTTTAATAATATGTTGTATTTAACTCAGTGTGTCTAAAATACCACTTTAACATGTCATCAGTATAAGACGTTATTAATGAGATGCTTTATAATCTGTTTTGCATACTAAGTCTTCAAAATCCTGTGGGTAATCTTAGAGACTAGCCCCATGTCAAGTGCTCAGTAGCCACGGGCAACTACACTGGCCAGCAGAGCTAGCCGTCAGCACCCTGGACAGCAGCCCGAGAGCCCGCACTCTCCCACTCTGCTTAAATGGATAAAGGAGGAAATGAATGAATAGAAGTCCCCAGGACCCTTGGGCCTGATCTTTCCTTGACAATTAATAATACTTAATACTTTATGGCCCTTTAGAATCTCTCTGGCACCATTTCATCTGCCATAGAGATTATTAATCCCATACCATGGATGAGGATTATGGGGTGAAGAGGGGTCAAATGCCTTTCTTTGACACATTGCTACAGGTGGCAGAGCCGGGCCTTGAACCCACAACTTCGGACTCCAAGTTCAGTGCTCTGTGTGGGGTGGGGCACAGCTGCCCCTTGAAGGAGGACTGTCTCCATGTGGCAAAGGAAGGTGCCTGTCCAGACCCCAGGCTGGGCTGGCCCTTGGGGGTGGGAGACCCATATTGTTCAGGCCTGGAGGGAGTGATGCCCTTGGTGAGTGGCAGGGCAGGCACAGGCTGAGGAAGCAGATGGGGCCTGTGCCAGGTCCTCTGAGGGAAAGAACCTTGTCATTCTTCAGTCTCAGTTTGGCCACAAGAGGCTGAGAACAAATTGATGGCAATGGAGCCATAACTTACCTCTGAAGGCCTCTTTGTTCTTGGCAAAACAGAGGGGTCATTAGTAATGGTGGAAGTGCTGGTGTGCAGACATAAATCCCCCCAGCTGCAGGGCTGATAAACAGCCCAGAGGGGATGGGGACCTCCAGGAGCCAAGCAGGTTAACCACGTGCCATGGGTTACCCATGGGTTCAGACCTGCGTCCACCCACATGGAGACAGAGCTGCCCCTCCCCCAGCTCTGGAGGTGCCCAGAGACTCAGTCACCCACAGTGGCCATCAGGACCCACACCTGGCTCCAGGAGCCCCTGAGACACACATTCTTTCTTTCAAATGAAAATGGTTCTCTAGCATCCAGGGTGGGAGCATGCTCCCATGGGGTATTCAGAGCCAGTTTGGGCCAGTCAGCATGAAGGTGCCCTTGTGGGCATTCATTCTTCCTGCTTCAAGCCAAAGAGACAGTGGCCGAGCCTCCCAGAAAAGGGCTGAGACTTAACAGCACTGGAAAAGCTGGTGTGTGAGGCCAGATCCTTGGCAGATGAAATGCTTTGCTGCAGTGTCTACCAGTCGAGAGAAGTAGAGTTGAGGCCATATCCTACTTTTCTGTCTACCAGCTCCCCTGGGGACGTTGCTCTCCTGCCTGTCTGCCTGATTTAGGTTCACACTGAGGCTGGACTACAGGGAGACCTTGCCAGTGCAAGGCGAGGGAGAAGGGCAGGCAGGAACAGGTGGGTGGGCACCTGGGTGAGCCAGGTACTCAGGATGGGGAGGGAAGAAAAAAGGAAGGACTGCCCTTTCCTCAAGCTGCCTAAAAAGAATTTGGGTGGGGTTGTGGGTTGTGTGGTGACAAACACATGAGAGTGTTAAAGAACCAGCAAGGTTACAATTCAAACGAGATCTAAGTGCTATCTTACCAAGGACTACAAATATTTGCCGCAGGTGCTACCTGCCCTCCCCATTTCTGCACCCATAGCAGACTCTACCAATTGAATACTGCACTGAGCCTGTCTGGCTTCATGGTCTTCTTCAGGCAGTCATTACCAATGGATCACAGTTGGCATATGAGAGGAAACCCATTTGTCATCCTTTCTAAAAGCCCTCAAAGTACATTTTTGCTGGCAGTGGGAATCCTAAAAAAGCTAGGCTAAGTGCTGCAAGCCTTCTGGAAGTTTCTGCCTCTTGCCCCCACCTTCATGCACATCGCATACCTGTAGTTTTACATCCTGGGTCTCCCTTCTCATCCTCCTATTCACTCCTGGGGGTCTGGCCAGGTAGAGTATGCCCCTGGAAGTCTCATAGTACGAAGCCATAGGCAAATGTCCCCAGACTCCAAGTTTCAGAGCCCAGCCCAGTCACTAAAGGCTCAGCAGCTCTGACTTCCCACTTCCTGCATCCAGGGGAGGGGGCGAGGAGGGAGAGCTGGCTAGGGCCATCTTTGAGGGCTGGAAAGGGCCTGGGTTTCTGAGGCTGGTGGCCTGGCACACAGCAGGAACTTGGAATGGACAAATGCCTTGGAGGATGGCCTCTCAGTGTCACGCAGGAATTTCCAGTCTGGCCGTGACCACAGGCTACCTCCTGTCTCCTTGCTCCCCACTTTCATCCAGGCTGGGGTATGTCTCGAAGCAGCCCACAGGCAATGAGACGAGAAGACAATCCCCCATCCAGCCAGGTGTCCCCTTATGCTGCTGACTTATCCTGGCACCTCAAATCTATCACACTTGGTGCTCACTGGGGTTCCCTTAGGTCGCCAGTGCAAGCCCCTTCTCCCTGGGAGGCACTTGCTTTGCTTCCCAAATTGAAAAAGTCATGAAGGTAAAGTAAACCAGCACCAACATGGGCCTCCCTCCGCCTCTGCTCAGCAGGAGAGGGCTCCCTAATTTCCAGGGAACTTGCCTTCCTGCAGAATGCTTTCTTCCCTTTCCAGGACTAGCTTCCTCATACCCTGGCCTTAGGACCATCTGCATCTGGTGTGCAGTAAGAAAGGACTATTTTGGGGTCCCACCCCAGTTTCACAGAATGAGAATCTCTGGAGGGGGGCCAAGGACTCTGCATTCATTGTAGGAGCTCCAGCTGATTCTTGGGCATGCTGGAATTTGAAAACCCAAGACGCTAGAATCACACTCTTCTCCTCCCTTCCTTCATTCCACAAAGTACATATTGGGGTTTCCTCCACCAAATCCTGTGCTGGGCACCAGAATGGGGGAGAAACGGGGTGAGGAAGGAGAGGCCTGAACCCATGCAGCTGCTGCTGACCACGTGAACTGGATTGGTATTTGTTTTGGGGCCTGGGATACCCTGGGCTTACACACACCATAGTAGTCATGCCGGCAGCAGCAGGTCACAGGGAGCCCACAATATCCCCGATTTCCTGCATCGCCAAGGAGGGGGAGGGTTTTCCCCCCACCAGCTAACTCCCAGCTTCAAAGGGTTACTGTTACCCATCAGCAATTATAATAATAACAACAACTAACACGTATAAAGAACTTACATCCATGAATTGGGTTCTTTACATATATTAAGTCTTCTGACCCGTAATCGCCCGAGATTGTACTCTCATTGCTCCCATTTCACAGATGAGAAACCAAGGCACAGAGACCCACCCAAGGCAACAGGCTCATGAGACTCTATCCTCTATGTTCTTGATCACCGCACCTTGGTGTCTTTTGTGCTTTAGGGAAAAAAATGTCCCCCAAATGCCACTCCCTGTTGTGGGGGTATGGTCGGGAGAGGCGATAGGGTAGACAGCAGCCTGGTGGCCTGCCATCCTCCTGGCCACCAGTCTGGCCTACCCATAGGCACAAGGCTAACCCTTCCCCAACTAGAGGGCAGGGCGGGAGGGCACTGGTGGGGTGGGGTGGGGTGGGAGCACAGGGACAGGGCCAGAGTGTGTGGGTAAGTGAGCATTCCCTCACAGGCCTCTCACTGACTCCCCCTCTCCAAAGCCACCCAGGCCTGGGACAGCCAAACAGAACTGCTTGGTCCACCTTTAGGTAGGGACACGGGGTCCGGATTCCCATCACCCAGAACCTTCTCTTCAGGCAGTCACTGTTCTGCTTCACCAAGAGATGGGGCAGGAGAGGAGGGCGCTCTGTGTCCCCACTTCAACACTCCTGATGAGACAAGAACTCTTAATGGTCCAAAATGTGAAAAGAGCATGGGATGAAAATACAGGTCCATTCCTCCTAAAATGATGCACAAAGTGCCCCCTTTTTATCAAGTCAGAAAAGCAAAACAAACACCCAGAGCACTGAAGGAGGCAGATGGGGGTTCTCAGTGACCCTGGCTCAGAAGCCCAAAGCACTCAGATGCTTCAGACCTTGAATAGCGGTCACAGGCTCCTGTCCCCAACACCATCCAAGAGGCCTCCGACATGTGAACCTCAGTCCCCAGCTACTCTTCTCCTCCCTGGCACCTCCCTCCTTCATCCATTCAGTCCCCTTCCCACGCCCTCTGCCCAGGGTTGTCCCTGGGGGCAGGTCCCCTCACATTACTGTCCATACACCCAGACCTCTGCTCAGCCCTGCAGAGCCTGACACTCCTATGGGTTGGGGGGGATGGTAGGGGGAACAGGGCACCGAGGCCTTACCTGAGACGATGGTGTAGCCAATCCCCCGGGGACGTCCTTTATCCTGGTCGATGGCAGTGATAACGCGTACAGTTGTGCCCTGGGTAGGAGAGAGGAGGGACCTGATTTGGCTGTCCAGCCCCTAGGTGGCCATCCTTCTTTGTATCTGTCTTGGTACCTACAGCTTCCGTCCCCAGGTAGTGGAGCCTCCGCCAAAAGGCCAGTCTAGGAAGTAGATACTAAGGGCTCAGGTCTCAGCTGTCCCCATCAACCTGGGGACCTAAGAGTGAGGCCTCAGCAAACACCTCAGAGTCCCTTGGAGGGGCCCAATCTTGCTGATGCTCTCATTCCCTCTTGCCCTTCCCATCTCCCCTCATCTGGTGTAACTACTCAGGAAAGAGGAAAAACAAGCTGGGGGACAAGAGATATGGTCTCTATTTCAACCACCCATTATATTGCTGTGTGACCTCAGGAAGGTTGCTCTACCTTTCTGGTCTCAGTTTGCCCTACCTTAATAAGAATAAGAGCAAAAACCCTGAGACCTTGTTTTTACTAGGACTTGAATAAAGGAGATCATTCATGGATCAATCACTCTA
Source organism: Lutra lutra (assembly GCF_902655055.1). Lineage (NCBI taxonomy): Eukaryota > Metazoa > Chordata > Mammalia > Carnivora > Mustelidae > Lutra > Lutra lutra. The sequence continues at coordinate 33,642,964 of NC_062291.1, read as the reverse complement.
CTAAGGAATGTATCATAAATCCTGAAAGTGAGTAACCCCAGGGATGACCCCTGAGGCCACCATGGCATAATGACCCATGCCCTATCCAGCATGGCAACCAGCAGCTCTTGTATCACACGACTCTGTCCCACACCCTGTTCCTCCTCTTTGCAGCACTGAGGGGAGAAGGGGCCAGGATGTGGGACTACCAGGATGGGGAGTCAGGAGTCCCTGCTCTTAGGGTACACACAGCCTGTGTGTGTGTGGGGTCAAGGACAGATTCACAGACACTGCTATACACATCAAAGGGAGCTCAGATGTGGAAATGTACCCCGAAGTGCAGAAGTCCACCTAGAGGACCTGGCAAAGGGTTGTCCGGACAGCAACAGTGAGGACGGGTCATGAAGAAGGAGTGGGAGTTTGACAGCGAGAGGGAATGATATGGAAGGCAAAAGATACAGCCCAGGCAGGGACTTGGAGGCCGAGGACTCTCCAGGAAGGGATCCTGGCATGAATGGGCACATTCAGATACCAGCTGATGGACTGGTTGGTTGATTGAATAAGTGGATGCATGAAAGAGGATTCGCACATCACCGCCACCGCCACCACCTGCTGGGTCGCCCCTTGCCCACCGTGACCTTCACCTTACTCTCCAGCCCTGTCATACCAATGTCCAGCCAGCCAAGCCTGTTCCCCTGCCTGCGCGAAGTTCTGGCCTGGGCTGCAGTTTCCCCTGGTTGATAATCAGCCGGCCACCCCAGTCCCGCCCCCTGGGGAAATATAACCCTGGCATTCACATGTCTAATGACGATCTCTTGCGGCCTTGATTTGCTGTCCATCAGCTAGAGGGTGAGGTCTGCAGGCTGCACTGTCCACCCCTACGTGTGCACCTCCTCCTGAGGACAGAGTCTTGTTCTCTGACATACAGGCCCTCCCATCAGTAGGGTGGGGCTCTGGGGGTGAGATACACAAAAGGCATCCCCCACCGGACCCTCGGAGCAGAGCCACCCTGTGCGCCTGTCGCTCCACCCTTTCCCAGGCTCAGGTGTAGAGCAATCTGGAACACCTCTAGCTCAGGCTGGGGGAAGGTGAGAATGTTCCAGGAGAAACGGTTCCTGCAGAAACATGGACACAGCCCTGAGGCCACGGCCATGCAGAAGACAGGTCTGGCTTCTTCCTTGGGGGCTCCTTCCCCCAGGGGAGACAGGAGCTCTGTCTACAGCCCTTGGGGGAATAGACTGTTAGGAAATCCAAGAAAGACACCATTAAATGAGCCCTCCCCAACTGGGTTTTGAGAGCCTGAACTGTGCCAGAGACCAGGTGGTATCAGCTTTGAGGTCCCTGTTCTTTCCCGAGCACCCACTCTGTGCTCAGTGCTGCTGCAAATGCCTTCTATGTGCTAACTCATTCTACCCTCACAGCTACCCCAGAATCCCCATCTTCTAGATGAGGAAACTGAGGAATTTGAGTTACGTGGCTTGCCAAGGTCTCATGGCAAGGAAGGAATGGTGAAGCCAGGGTTCAAAGTCAGGTACTTTGGGTCCAAAATACTCTTGCCTGCCAGGCGATGCCGTCTCCCTCCCAGATTCTGTTACAATAATAGTAACTGCCATTTATGAACATCCTTGCTATGTGGCAGGCACTAATCTAAGCACTTCACAAGCATTAGCTCATGTCAAATTTGGGAAAACTTACATCTCCCACCATTCCCTTGGGCTTCTGTGTAGTAACGGCTCCTCCAAGTAGTAAGGTGATTTAAAACAAAACAGAACAAGAGCACAGAAACCCTGTTAACCTTTGTTTTCCTGGGCTTTCAGATCTGATCACAGATCCTTCCCCTCCTCGTGGCCCCAGACCCAGGCAAATGTGGAGGGTCATTGCAGGTCTGCACTAACAGCTTCCCCCAACGTCACCCCACAAAGGGCTCTTTTTTGGGGGGTCTGCCCCTCCAGAGGACACTCCTTATGTAGGGGAGGCCTCGGTTTGTCCCCAGGAGGAGTCCCAACAGTGTGGGACTCTGGTATGAGGCTCAGGGGTTAGGACAGGCTTTCTGGACATGGGGACAACTCCCTCTTTTAGAGCCCACCTGGCCTGGGCCCTGGAAGTGTCCCATTTTGAGGGTCCCCAGACAGCCCCTGGTCTCCTGAGAGCAGGGACAAGCCTGCCAGGTTAACCGGGTCCAAAGCCTGCAGAGCACCTTTCCAGAAAGTCACTAAGTGGTAAACCTCCCAGAGTAGCTGCATGGACCCAGGCATGCAACCCAGGAGTGGCTGGGCTGAGCTGGGCTTACAGACAAAGACAAAGTACGAGGACAAGGACAGGTACAATGCAGGAGGTCTGGAAGGGGGGGCGGTGGTTACCTTTGGAAAGATGGGAACTGGTGGCCAAAGCACCCTCAGGCCTCAGAGCCCCGGGGCATCTTGCCGTGGGCACCCCCACCTGGAGGCTCATGGGCAGGTGGGGCTCAGAGGGGGCCAGCGGGCAATCGAGGACCAGAGGACAGGGAGGCTGGCTCTCCCCAGGAAGGGCCCCACCCAAGCTTCTGGGAACTGAGAGCCACTAGGCTCCTGACAAAGTTTGGGGCTTCATCTCTTTTTGGGTAAATAAATCCATTTTTAATAAAACCCTGAGCTTTTAATACAAGTGCAGCCACAAAGACTGGAAATGTTATAAGAAGGAATTAGCAGGGAGGAATGGGGGCTCTTGGGATCCCATGGCTCTTGTTTCAGAGTCTTAGTAATTATATTTTCAATATACTGAAACTTATTTCCAAAGACGAGGGGCTGGAGAAGCGTGGCCCCTGCCTGGCCCAGAGCAGGCCCCTTACTGATGGCTCTCCAGATAGGGCGGGGGTTGGGGTACTACGCACTGGCATGTGGCTGGGAGAGCAGCTAGGCAGGCCCAGGAGGCTCAGAGAAGGGTCTACCCTGCCACCGGGCTCCTCCTGTCCCAGGAACCCAGGTTGTAAGGAAAGGAGGCACCCCTCCTAGAGGCTAAAGGTGCATAGGCCCCCAGGGTCCCTTCTTGTGGTGGGAAGAGCAGTATGGTGAGGAGGTTGGGGGTTTGACTCCATTGCCAGACCGTCTGGGCTCAAATCCTCTGAGTGAGTAACTTGATCACTCACGGCCTTGTTTTCCCCATCTATAAAATGGGTGTAACAGCCCCCACTCCTCAGGGCCACACCCTGTACACAGCAAATGCTATAAAAGTCACTGTCACTATACACTGGGACCGCTGTGAGCGTCTGATGAAGGCTTTCCCGGACAATGCCCGTGGGTGCTGTGCCCCACAATTTCAGCGCATTCGGACTCCCGAGCACCCTGGATTCATAATCCGTACCCTGGAGCTAAGGTGTCTTATGGGTATTACAGAGAGAGAACAGCTAACAGCCGGGGGAGAGCGAGCACTGGTTAAGCACCTTCTGTGTGTCAAGCACTGTGCTGGGCACCTAGCTTAGGTCCTCACAAGCCCCAACACGGGGCAGTGTGGGAGGAAACAGGCTCAGAGGGTTCTACTGCTTCAAGTCGTAAGGTGTGGTAAGTGGGTGGGGCGAGGGGGACTGGGGGCAAGGGAGGTCTGTGTTGGGGTGGGTCTGGGGGCTTCCACTGCTCTGCCCAGGAGGTATGTCAAAGACAAGGGTGAGTGAGGGGTGTGAGGTGGCTCCAGCCTCTGAGGTTTGGGTGCTGGTGGGGAAGTCCAGTGGAAGGAGTTTGTGTCTCCCCTCTGAGGCTGGTCTTTTCCAGAGCGGGGTCCGGGGGGCGGGCAGGGGGGAAGCCCAGGACAGGAGCTAGAGCTGTAACCCACCGGGTCCTGGGCCTCAGGGATCCCAGCCCACCACTCTCTCTGGGACCGCCTTCCCCATTTCCATGACAGGATTAAGGATTTGAAAGGTGGACAGCAGTTGGCTTCGGGAATGGGAGGCGCCTGTGGGGGGAGGGGACTTCCGACAAGAGCTGCCACAGCAGATTCTGAGGCAGAAAATCCTATTTCTCAGTCCTTAATTCCAGTCAATTCCAGTCAAAGGGCTGATAGGCATCAGCTGGCAGTAATTTGTGCAGTTTATCCGCTCTTTTCACCTTCTATCGGTCCTTCACTGACGGGCAGGCCGACATGCCGCTGCTCGAGTGAGGAAATTAAAATTTGATGCAATAATCCCAAATAAGAAGGATTTTATTAGGTAATATATACACTTTAGATGAGCCATGCGGGCCTGATACACTGATAGAGAGAGGCATACATGCTGGAAGCCGCAGATAAAGAGGCGGGGCGAGGCAGAGTGGGCCCGGGGCCGACCTGAGGCCCCGGGCCAGCAGCGGCCAGGCTGGGAGTGGGGATGCCTGGGTCCTTGAGGGTGAGGAGGCTGAACAGGCCACGCAGGGCTTCTAGGCCCTGGCAGGCCTGGGAAGTACTGAGTTAAGTCAGGGTTCCACACTGTAAAGCAACATGCAGGGCCCGGATCAAGGCATGGAAACCGATTAGAAGCCTGGAAAAATCAGGCTTGGGGCATGAGGGAATTGGCCTGCAGCGGAAAAAGCTGTGCTGGAGACATGGAAATGGTAGCCTCCTTTCAAGTGCAGGAACAGGGAGGAGAAGCAGAGCTGTGTGCATGCGAGATGATTCTGTGGGCACCTGGGCGGAGTCTGAAACCTCCCATTTACCTTCTTGTATGGTTCCCCAGAGCCCCTGCATGACCCAAGTGATGGGGCTCAGACCTGCCCACTGGGAGCTCCCGAGGCATTGGCTGTAGTGGCCTCACAGCGCCCAAGGGACAAGCATGGCTTGCTGGGGTCTCTAATGGGGCATGTGGATCTCCACTTCTTACAACCTGCAGGCAATGGAGGCCCCGTGGCAGACATTACCAGCCCGTTTCCCAATGAGGCAGTGGTCCTCAGTGTGTGGGATTTGGCCAAAGCGAGTTCAGGGACCTGCTCTGAGTTTCTTGGCTACGTGGCCACCAGAATATCCTCACTTCAATCAACAAGTTAGCTTTGAGCACCTTCTCTGTGCTCAGCCCTAGGCCCGACATCCTGGGAGACTGGGTCCCAGGGACTCAGGCACCTTGATTACCAGGAGCTCCAAAATGACCCCCTCGCACACTGGGAGCATTCAAGGTACAACTATAATTCAGTAGTGAATTACGCAACCCAGGGGGAGACCGCTCTGCCAGAGCCAAGGGGAAAGCAATGGCTGGCTATGTCCATGGGCCGGTGAGGACGGAGCCAGGGGGAGAAATTCTAAGAAGGGCGGCCAGCAAGTTGGGAACCAACAGATGGGCAGATTTTGGACTGGTGACAGGAGCAAGCATAGGGGTGATGAGAATGGTAGGATGGTGAGAGACCTGGTCTGACCAGGGCACTGTTCCTTTGATTGTTCGTTTGTTCATTTCATTTGTTCATTCATTCATTGCACAAACACACCCTCAGCACCCCTGATGTTCTATGCCCACAGCAGACCCCATTCCTGCTGAACTATGCTTCTGGTCCAGCAGGGAAACAGAGGCAGAGCAAGCTGTCCAAGGATGCTGAGAACTAAGAAAGGGATGTCCAGCGGCCCGGGGCCACTGGCAGGGCCCACCTCCTCTGAAAGGTCAGGGAAGGCCTCCCTGGGCTGAGAAGATGGGGGCGCAGCAAAGAGATTTTGGAAGGAGATAGACTTCTAGATAGAAGGAGATAGAGGTCCTGCTGTTCACCAACCACTAAGAAAGAGCAGGTTAGGGTAGGGGGCATTGAGATGTCCCCCTCCACCGGAAATGCAGCTTCAGAGCCCTGCAACGGGAGACCGAAGAGCATTCTGCTTGTTAGCTCCTCCAGCCCACACCCGGCCCCATACTCCTGGGGACAGAAGCAGAGTGCTTTGAGGATGCCATGATCAGGATAGACCACAGTCTCCAATCTGGAGGTCGGCCTTCTCTGGCCCGTGGTGGCCTACGGGTTCTGCACCCTGGCCAAGGGAAGCCTGTGTCTCACTTGTACTGATTCTGCGAGCCCGTGCAGATGTGCAGGTGGGCCCTAACGCCCGCATGTTCAGCTGGGTGCCCTACTTGGCTCTCAGTGTTGTGCATCTAAGCATACTGAGTTCTCTCAAAAGGGAGGGTGCTCTTTTTTCCCCCCAAGAGCGGCCCCCTAAACTCCATGTCCAGAGGAGCCAGCTTTTCTTAATTTAGCAGCCCAGTGTACGTGCTTTATTCTAGTTTGCACAGAAGCATGGATGGCTATGAGGCAAGGGCTGGGTGAGCCCAGCTGCACACCCCCGGCCCCGGCCAAGCAGGCAGCAACACATTTGGTCCTCAGAGACCCCCAGTCACTGCTGATTGGACCAGAGGCAGACACAGAACCCAAGCGCAGCCAATTTATAGCCTAACTGGAGATCTGTGACCTTGTGACCTGGCACAAAATCAGGATCCCAACCAATCAGATGCCTCTTTGGGAAGCGTGGGCCTGGAGAAATCCAGAGATGGAGCTGTTAGAGGGGCAGCTGGAGCTGTGTGCTCTCACAGAAGGGCCAAGCCTGAGAGGAACGGGGAGTGGAGGGCAAATGGCCGCCATCTTGGGCAGCGCTCCTGGGCTGAGAGAGGCAGACTGACCTGTGGGGAATGTGGCTGAGCAGAGTCCGGATCTGCTCTCCAGACCAGGCTGGTTCCACAGGTGTCCCTGTCACCCCACAGCAATCTTTCTGAACTGCTCCCCTTAGTTTACACTAGTAAGTCTTTGTGTTTTTGCCTCTTGGAGCCCTCTGCAGGTGAAGGGAGAGGGGGAGGACATGGGGCATGGTGGCAAAGTATGAAGAGGGGGTCGGGCTTTCACTGGGCTAAGACACCCAACACGGACATGCACAGGGATTGAGGGGAGTCAGAAATGCCAAGGAAGAGCCTGTCCAGCCAAACAGGGCCCCTGTCCCTAATAGAAGCTCAGAGGGAAGATCCACGAGGGCCAGAGAGCGTCTTACCGGAGGAGAATGCTCATAGATGTTAGTGCTGTAAGGCAGGTTGATGAAGATGGGGTCCATGTCCTGGACATCTGTGATGACGATGGCCAAGTTGGCCAGGGTGGACAGAGGCCTGGTCTTATCTTGATCCTTAGAGGACAAAGAATATACAACCTTAGATGGTGCCATTATTGACATGCACACACGTGCACATACACACACATCTGAACACACATGACACCCATGAGTACAAACACATGTGCCCATGGACGCAAGTGCTCCTCTGCTCCTGTGGGAAGCACATTAGTACACAGAAGTTTGAGGACTCGAACACACAGTGATCTCTGACCTGTGCAGGAAAACATAAACAGGAACCCCAATGCCCAGCAGAAGGTGGTTTGTCCAATGTCACAAAGCAGGGCTAGGGTAGAGCCAGAGCTCCTGCCCCCAGCCCAGCCTAGGCCTGATCGTCCCCGACATGTCATGGGTGGGATGACTGGCCTGGGGAAACAAGACGATGCTGTCCTTAGCAATTTCTCTTGATTCAGGCCCTTGCCATGCCCACTTCCTGCAACCTCTCATCCTGGGACAGCAAGGGAATGACCAGCATGGGTGTTCCTCAGAAGAAAGACCCTCTGATGGCAGAGGGGGCCACTCTGAGACCTGCTCCCCCGACCAGCGACCTCCCCCAACCCCTCCGCCACCCCCACAGGGTTTACTGGTCAAGCAACTTTTCTGGTAGAACCAGCAGGGGGAGCTCCAGGGCCTGTGACATTTGGGGGACTCCAGGAAGAAATCCTGAGAGGTCATAGGAGCCATCCCCCTGTGGCCAGGTAGGCAATGTTTAGACCCTCCTAGTCAGTTGGAAATATAGTCTTAGGAAAGCTCGACGAGAAAGGAAACCAGAAACACAGCTTCGATAGCCCTAACATACACAGCCCACTGTGATGAACTGTTTAAACAGCCCTCTGCTATTGAATGACGATAGCCCCCAGGAACAGACTCGTTGCTGAGTGCAGACTACGGAGCAGGCATGGGGCTACCCCTTGTTTGCTTCTCTACATACCATGTGCCCATTATTCAGAGGGTCGGAGAGGATATTCAGATAGGAGACTTACAGAGGTAACTTGCCCAGAGTCACACGGCCAGAACTCAACTCAGATCCTTCTGCAGTAAAAACCTGTCCTAACTGCTCTGATCTGGGGCCCTAACATCAGCTCGGGCCCTGACTTGCTGTGTTGCTTGGAATAGATTTTCTTCCCTCTTGGGGTCTCAATTTCCTTCTCTGTGAGATGAAGGGGCTCAAGGCAAGGACCTCCAAGGACCCTTGGGCCTGCAGATTCTCTGGTCTGGGATTTGAGAAGTGACTGCGCTCTGATTAGGTCTCCCTTGGTCTGGGGTAACCGGACTGATGCCAAGCATTCCCCCCATCACAGCAAGCCTAGAGCTTGCTCCTGCCTTCCAGATACAGAGGTGCAGCAGAGCCTTTGGGAAGGGAAAGCAGGTTGTCCTAATAGTCCTCAGGGGCAGCCCATGGAGAGGACAAGGGACTTCGGGGATGAGGAGTGAGAGCAGCAGGGTGGAGGAGAGTCTGGACACAGGAGGAGCTGAGCCCAGTGGCTCTCATTTGTCATTACCGGGCTTTGCATGTAGAAAGCTTTGTCCAGCCTGGCAGCTGTCCTCCCTGTCCCACCGTCTTGGGGCCACAGCCCTCCTCCTGCCACAGATCCCTCCATCCAGCCTACCTGAGACTCCGGGGTGGGGGACAGGGAATGGCAGGGGACACACCTGGCAGGGCGGGGACCTTGCCAGGTTCCCAGCTGTGACTCTGGGGGCCTGCAGCTCTCAGCAGCCACTCCTAGGGAAGTCCCCCCCGTTTCCCCACCTGCCGCCACACTGCTCCCCGTGATGCCCTGATGCCTCGCAGGAGAACTTCCTTGGGGAAATGTCCCGCAGCCAAGGGCACAGCACCAGGCCTGAGGGGGACAGAGCTTCAGGTGGGGGAGCCATCCGCAGGGAAGGGCCCCTCCTGTTCCGCTGCTTGCAGTCCTGCTCGCCAGCAAGATTAAGAGCAATTTAACTGTATTCACCATCTCAGCTGGAGCCCGGGGCCTCTTGACAGGTCCGGCCACCCAGGTTCTCGCCGCCCCGGCTCTGGTCTCTTCCCCGCCTGCCCAAAGCCATTTTCAGGGAAGACGGAAATTACTCCACAGGGACAGATGCATAGCAAAAAAGAGAGCAAGCAAGCATCTGTGTGTTCCTGGGCCCCTGCGTGTGCAAATGGAGAGCAGCTGGAGGGGTACCACGGCTGTGTGCGGGCGTGAGGCAGCGTGCAAGGGCACAGGTGCGTGCAGAGAGCGGGGACCAGTTTTGCACACTTCCTTGATCCCAGAAATCTGGTTTACTAAGAGCAGGACATGCGACCTTCCGGACAAACTACACTTAACCAGGGGAGAAGGAAAGAATGTGAATGGCCCCCACAGTGGCCTCCCTAGGAAAAGCATGCACTCCCTGGCTCCTGGGAACTCTCTACACCTTGCGCAAGCCTGGGGGAACCCCAACTTTCAGACCAGAGGACCCTTGGCCTAGTCCGTGGGTCTTGCCCCAGGATCTGGGTTCTCTGACTTGCAAGAGGAGCCCCCAGAGCCTCAGGCAGTCCCCACTGCAGTGACAGGGGGCTGGAGGGAGTTGCTGGGTGTCAGGCCAACGGGTCCCGGCAGGTCAAGAGGGAGTCTTATACCTTGTTTCACTCTTGGCCAGAGCTTTGTAAACAGAAATCGAAGGGACAAGAGGCCCGCTCTCGCCCTGCAGGAGAGGAGTGCAGGGCTGGGAACCTACTCGGAGTGTGGCCTGCCTGTCCCCCAGGCCCTAGCAAACAGCAGGGCACAGAGGCCAAGCAGCTGTGAGGATCTGGAAACTCAGAAACTCCTGGCCACGGGGCACTGGTCTGGTATCAGACAAACTGGGTTTGCATTCTTTCTCCCTACTACTTACTGGCTTGTAAGTCTCAATAGTGTTAGCCATAAAATGGGACAATTATTCCTCTCTCTCTCCTGGCTGACTAATCCTGGAATTCCCAGGACCCAGCACGGTGCTTGGTGCACATGAGAGGGCCCTCCTGTGTAAGCGTTACCACTTGGGAGCAGTGGCCAGGAGGCCCGGACCCTCTGGCGCCTACATGTAGGGTGGTGTCAGGACACCGTTGGGTCTGAAGTTCCAGAGAACAAGGGGACAACCCCACACCGTGGACGTCCTGCAGGGTTCCCAGTGCCGGCTCTGGATTGCAGTGGCTGGGTCACTGTGGCAATGACCTGAATTGTTCCCGGGCCTCAGTTTCCTCATCTGTAAAATGGGTAACTTCATATTACATATGAGATAGGGCTGCTGTGGGATTTAACCGAGAGGATCCATTTGAGTGCTTGGCACAGCACTGCTCCTATTCTTATGGTGACTCTCGCCAGCATCCCTGTTACGGAGGCTTGACCAGCTGGGAAGGATGCTGGTGTCGCATTGCTCTCTCCTAGGGGGGGAGGAAGCAGACTTCTGGGGCGGGGCTCACCGTGGCATTGACGGTGAGCTGGTAGGCCTGCGTGGTCTCGTAGTCCAGCTCCCGGACCACCGTGACGATGCCGCGGGCGCTGTCGATGGTGAAGAACGGGGAGGGGGGCTGGAAGGAGTAGAGGACGCTGCCTCCTGCCCCCAGGTCGGGGTCCGTGGCATTCACGATGAAGATGGGGGTCCCCACCGGCGTGTTCTGGGGGTGAAGCAAAGCAAACAAAAGGGTGAGTGGTGCCCGGAACAGCTGCCTTCGTTGCTGACTATTCCCCCAAAGCCCATTAACCACGTCCCTCCAGCCAACCAGACCCGCAGCTTTGTCATTTTTATTCTAAGAGGGTTCAGAGGAATTTAAAATGCAGTATCTATTTTTTTCCCCCCTTTTTGATGGCCTCCTGGCGGCTATAACAGCACAAGTTCTGAAGATGATCTGCTCATCCTGGCGTTCTGGATGAGGGCCTTTTGGTCCCCAAATCCCTGATTCTTGGCGGTGTCACTTCCTCTGTTGAATGCCCCTTGCTGCCCAAGCCTTAGGCCCAGGGCTGCTCTGGGGGGCACCTGGGAGTCTGTATGTCAGGGGGCTTCATGGGTGGGGAGCTGAGAAGTATGTGCCACAGGCAGAAGGTAGGGGGCCCTGAGGCTTTGCCGGGCCCCACAGAAGTTACTTGGATTGCCTGGGGTAGGGCATCCACATGCCATCTCTGGGCCACGGCAGCCTGCCACGAAAGGCCCACAAGACCCACTAGAAAGGTACCACCTCCTGGGAGCCTACCATGATTCCCTCTGTTACACACTGTCTATAGACTCCTGCCCTTTTCTGACTTGGGGGTCTCTGGTTAAATGTAACTTCCTCATGGAACCTTCCAGACCCCTAAGGCAGGTCAGCCCCTACCATCCCTCCGCCCCCAACAACCACTGTTTATACTAAGGTTCCCCACCGCCCCCAGGGGATTTTCATCATCCACTGTCTTCTGTAATGCCTTGGTCAGGGCCTGTCTTCCCTCACAGCACGTGTGCCCCACGGAAGCCACAGGGCTCCAGCTGCCTCGCCTGACACAGTGCCTGGCACACGGTAGGTGTTCGGCCCACATCCTTTCTGAAGACACAAACGAGTGGCTCTGAGAGCGCTCTGCACATGCTCGCTTCTAGCCCGACTGCCGGCTCTCATCACCGCGGCGTCCACCGCAGTAGCTGGCACGGCAGCCGTGCCTGCGGAATATTGGACGAGGGAATTTTATTCATCAGTTAGTGGACTCTGGGCACACCTGGAGATAGGCAATTGAACAAGGCTCTTTGCAGAGACAAAAGGGTACAATCCTTGCTCCCGTTGACTGTCCTTTGAAAAGGGAGCGATGGCTCAGAGAGGTTAAGTCACTTGCCCAAGTCACACAGCTAGGCAGTGATAGAAGAGGGCCTGGAACTCAGGGCCGGCTAATTCTAAGCCAGTGATCTATGCTTCTCTCAAATACCGACGGCAGTAATTTCCCTGCCTCTTCAACTGCCCCGGGGGTGGGACCTCCCAGCTAGGAGTGTGGGACTAGCCCGTCACCTTGCTGGTGGCACAGCCGATATTCCTGGCCTTGTGTTTATTCCCACTGGGATGAACTGGGTCCCTTCTGAGACCTGCAGGGCTCCTTTCAAGGACAACAGCCACACTGCTGCCTCTTCCCTGTGCTGCTGGCCAGGACTTGGGCCCTGCGTCATCAGTTTGAGTAGCTTCTGTCACTGGGGCATGCTGGTGGCCCTTCCCTGGGACCATCTGCTTGAGGCAAGGGTGTTCTTTATAAAACTCCCAGTTGGGCTGGAAAGGGCCTCAGGAGAACTAGGCTATGGATCTGCCACTGTTTCTGAGTGTGCTGACTCTCCCCCATCACTAGGCAAGTGCCAGGCTAAAGGGACAGGCTCCGAATCTGTCCTCCCACCAGCACAAAGGACAGGACGTAGACAGGGAGGCCTCTCCCCTCCACACCATCCATGACTCCCCAATGCTCCTTGCATAGAACACAGGCCCTCATGGTCTAGCCCTGTCTCTTCCTTCACACTGTATTTCCCGGCAGGCATCCCTTCTTGGCCTTTTGGCTAAGATCATGGGTAGCTTCTATTCGTATCAGTTTAATATTTTCTGGTAGGTAGAGCCAGTTGTACTTCTCAACCCCAGCAGGCTGCCTCATACCTCAGGGCTTCTGAACCTCCTTTTCCTTTGCTAGGCCTTCCCTCCTCAGCTCGGTGCCTTGGAAAACAGATGCTCTCCCTCCCTCCCTTCAGAAGAGAATCAAGTGTGCAAGGGGGCAAAGTGCCAGGATTTCAGGGATCGACTGACTCTATGGGAACCCTAGCCTTGCTGTGTGTCTTTGGGTTACTTATACTCTCTGATCCTTAATGCCCGCTCTGTCCACTGAAGTTAATAATATGCCATAGTCACGGTGAAGAGAACATGAGCTCCCGAGTACAAATTTCCCAGCATATAATAAGTGCTTAGAAATGGGCAGTCGGATGTTGTCATCTTGTGCCTTCCAGAGGACTGCTGACAAGAATGCCTTCGAGGGGAGGGCAGGCAGGTGTCAAGAAGCACTAGGAATATTAATGATGGTACTGTGCTGGGCATTCCCTGTTTGTACCCCCCCAAGATGCACTGAGTACCCTACTCTGTCTCCCCCTCCCCACCCCAGGGAGACCTCAGTGGACCACATCCAGCCCCAGGCTCCTTGCAGGCTGGCTGCTGCCCAGGGAACGTGCTGGTACAAACTCAGAGTTTGGGAAAGAGGCTGGAGGAGAGTTTGGGTATTACTTTTCTACTCCTTCTAGTTCCAAGCCAGCAGCCCCTCCTCCTTGACCGCAGCCTTCAGTGAGCTCCCTATGCCCCACTCTCCCCTCCCCTTCCCTCTTCAGCCCTAGGGGCTGCTTCTGATCCCAGGTGCCTCAAAGTCCCTTAGTGACCCCGGGCCCTGCCCGCCCCCTGTCACAGTCTTTTCACTGAAATGCCTTTGTTGGAACTGAGATGAACAGTTTCCTGGGGGATTTGATGGGTGCAGGCACTTTGCAGATACACACCCTTGGGCCACCAGGTGCACAGCCCCAAAGTCTAAGCTCCCCTGGTGCCGCACTCAGGGGACCCAGCCCCCAGCCCCGACGAGCTGCCATGATGGCACGGGTCTTGAGATCTCCACAAGTCTCTTGGCTAAACTATGGTTCTCCCACTTCCTCCCGCCCTCTCTAGATCCTATATGCGCATAATCCACGTGCACATGGGAGTCAGGCCCACATCCCGGAACAAAACATTCCAACGGGACCTGGGGTGTCTGCCATGAGAGGGAAGGACATGTCCCGATTTCATAGCAGCCAGCCCCTGGAGGGGGTTGGAGCTCGAAAGCATGTCAGAGCACACGCCACAAGCAGCCAGTGCCCAGAGGAGAGGGATGGCTCCCGTGAGAATGTCAGCTCACCGGCCCCCTGCCTCGGGGAGGAGGGGACATTTCACCCAAGCATACCTCATGGTCCGGGGCAAATGCTCTCTGGGCAACTGACCAGACGATTTAAAAGCAAGATTCGAGAAGACAGGGGAAAAGGGGGGAAAGAAGGAATGGTCCAGTGTCTGACCTTCTTAGATTATGTTTCATGCCCTGCAGTGAAAACCCATTTAATTTCTGCATAACTTAGAAAAGGTTTTAAACGGGCCTGGCAAAGAGCCATTCATATACTTAGAAGGGACAAGCCATTGGAGAGAAAAGAATGCTGACTTCCTGTATTTCAGGTTCTGGGTGCCTATCAGGGATATGCTCTATTAGGGATATGGGGGGGTGGCATTCATCAGCACCTACACTTGGGGCCTCTCCGAGCACCCAGCTGCTGCTTCATGCAAATGTGCAGATGTGCCCCTTTAAAGATCTACACCTTCCACACAAGCAGATTTCCCCCTGTGACCAGGTGTAGCTGGGCTTTGGAGTATACAGCAGGTAGTAAAACTTGGTGACTCCGAGCATGGCCTGAGTCACACTCCCTAAGTGTGACTATGAGACTTTCCACGTACTGGCTGGAGACCTCAAGCATATGCTGCTGAACTGATTCTTTTGGCCTCAGTTTCCCTGTGTGAAGGAAAATATAAAAATGGAACTGTTCACAGTACCTACCCCCAGGATTGTGAGAAAGAATTACACGAGACAAGGTGTGGAGGGGAAAAAAAAAAACCCTTCTCGCTGAGCCAGGCACAAGGCAATATTGAGCAATACTCAATAAATGGTCGTTGCAATTATTATTATGGTAATAAAATACCATCACAAGCAGCGTGAGATGAGCTCTGTTTAAAGCGGGGTTTTAAAAACAGCCAATCAATCTCTTTATCATGAACTTAGACAAATGGGCATTTTAAAATTCAGAAAGAGACCATCTCTGTTGATGAGTTCATGGCTGCTGCAGACGGGTTCCAGGTGGGAGAACTTCAGGAGGCCCTCCCCAGGGGAACTGGAGGGCCCCGGAGAGGAGGGCAGGGGTCTGAGGAAGGCGTGGGAGGGGCTCCTGAAGGCAGCTCCTGATCATAGAGTCCAGGCCTGACCCTGCACAACTCAGGGATGCGTTGAGTGAAGGAGCCTTGGGGATTATCCAGTCCTGTCTCCCCAAATTACTGATGGTACAAGTGAGGGGCTGCGTCTGGCTCTCGGTCTCTCAGGTGGTGAATGGCAGAGCCACGACGGCAAATATAGCGCTTTATTCATGCCACCCAGAGTTGCTAACCACTGCCTCCCTCCCCACACTTTCCCCAAGTAAAGATGCACTTTATAAACCCACAGTTCTGCTTAAGGGAACGGATCCAGGCAGCCAAGTTTGTACCAAGTGACTTCAGACCTAGGGCACATCTGATTGGTCCAGGGGTAACCACGTGACTCAAATAGGCCAATCAGATGCGGCCTGGCCGTTAAAACCATTTTATGCAGAACCTGAAAAAGAAGGTTCTTGCTATCTGGTTAGGGCTGGAGTGGGCACCGTGACAAGCCCAGCACCACACAGAAGCCAACATTTACAGGGCGGAGGAGGAGCCACGGGTGGGCCGAGAAAGCTCAGCTGCAGCGATGGTAATGGAGCCCCGTGAGGGAGGAAAGCAGAGACATGTGCCTCTCAGAGCCTCCCCTGCCCTGGTCTTCGCAGACCCTGCTTGGACTTAACTTCCTGTCCCTGGCTGTGGCGCAGGGACTGCATCTGGGCTGTCCTTCCTATGGCTACACCCTTTGGCTTACACTGTGCTCTATGGGTCTCCATTCCTTCCTCCCCCACGGTACCCCCAGAATGCATCCAGCCCCAGGCAAGGCCTCCTCATTCCTGCAGCTCTGCCCCAGGCTCAGCCTGACTTTTGCCTGCCGGGATTCTGTCCTTTTAATGCCCAGGCTGGGCCACAGAAAGCAAAGCTCCATACCACTGCTCCTAGGCTGCTGGGGGCAAGGAAGGTAATAAGGGGGAGAAGAATAAAACAGCCTAGATGAATGAATGCTGGCTCCCTCTCTTTTAAAAGTGTCCCCAGATACTCCTTTTAACATGCAAATCCAGTCAGGTCACTGCAGTGATCGCATTGAATGTGGGAGTGGCAGGGGAGGGTAGGAGACAGCTTGGTCACTGGCTTGACACCATCATCCAAGACAGGCCTGGAGGAGGGATACCCTACAAAGCCAGGCTCTGCCCACCTGGAGACAAGGAGACCAAGGGGAAGGGACCCCTCTGGTGTCTAGGCTTGGGGTTTGGGGTCTACAGATCCATTACCAGGGTGGGCCTGGGCTGCACAGGCAGGGCCAAAAGGCCCATTTCAGCTGAGGTGGGCTGCCTCATTCTAGGGCAACTTCTCCTCACAAATTGTTGGTGGAAACTGGTTCTGAGTCCAGCTTCTTGTTGAAAAGGAGCAGCTGGTCTCTGGAAGGAAAGGTTCCAGGCCTCTTGGCCGGCTTCTCTGCCCCAGTTCTGCTCCCAGCACCTCTTCCCCCATGGCCACTCCCTGCTTGCCCCATCCTGCCCCCACCCCCCCAGAGCTTCTGAGCCCTTACATGGGAAATCTCTCCAAATGTCCCGCCCAGGCCTCCTGGGAGGCAGGGAACAGTGTTTAGGGATCAACCCCTGCAAAACCCTGGCAGGCCAGGAGGATCCTCTCAGCAGGAGCCCCGCTCCAGGCAGGGAGCAGACAGGGCAGGCCCCTGACTCTTCCAGTTCCCATTTAAGCTCCACATCACTTCTGATGGACCTGCTGTAAATGGGCCACCCTGTGCAATTCAGAGACAAATAAATCTTTTTGCTACTCCTGGGGTGACAAGGGAATAGACTCTGGGAAAGTTCTGCTGTGCAAGGGATCTTGTTCGTTAATAATAATGATAAATAGCTCACTTCTCACATGCAGTGTGAGTTACATTACACTCCAAGCTTCTACAGAGGTGGCTCGGGGTGCTCACTGGAATGGCGGGGGGTACAGGCAGAAGGGAGGAAGAGGGCCGGGCAGGCAGAGAGGCGGAGAAGGAGGGTAAGGAAGGGGATGGGGGAGGGAGAAGAAGGTGACCAGGGACAAAGGAAGATAGGAGGGGATGGTGAAAGGGCAGAACTGGGGAGCAGAGGGCGATGGGGATAAGCTGGAGAGCATTCCCAGGAAGAGAGAGGGAAGGAAAGAGGGAGGAAGGAACTGGAAGGAAGAGGAAGCAGCACTGCAGAGGGAAAATTGTGAAGAAAGGAAAAGAAGTATAAAAGTTTGAAGTGCCTAGAGAAAGGAAGATAGGAGAGAGAGGAGAAGCACCCCATCCCCGCTCATCTTCGCGGCCTACGCTCGTCAATTCGATTTATTCTGTATCCTTGACCAAACCTCTGCAACAAGCCCTACCATTTCCACTGTAGGTGCCATCTCTAAAGGCGTTATTAATATTTATGGAATGCTTGCTGGATGCCGCCACAGTCTTTAATGTCTTATTATAAAGCCTGTTATAAAATGCATTAGTAATAAATTCCTGACAGATGGAGTTCTGACAAGGTGCAGGCATCTCGGTGGATCTGAGCTGGAAACAGACGCTCCTGGAACGAGCATGTGCTGCTCAGAGGCTGGGCTGCAGGGCGCCCCCTGACCCAGGTGGGGTGGGGGCAGGGGTCAACAAATCTTATCTCATCACCTCTTTTTTCCAGGACAGGTGAGGGGGGTTGGGGGGTGGAATGAAAGCTCAGAGAAATGAAGCAACCTGTCCCACGTCACACAGCTTGTAAGTAAGTGGCGGAATTAGGATTCAAGTTCGGATCACCTCTGTGTCCCCAGACCTCAGGGACCCCAGAGATGGGGGTGGACAGTGGGTCCAGGGCCCCTGCTCAGGCATGGCTAATTCATTCACTGTCCTCTGTGGAAGGGCAGGGGGTGACCTGGGAACCGAAGACCAAGGGCTCTAGGTGGTCTGTGTTAGAAAAGGGAGAGCTGGTGGGAAGATTTAGCTCCCCAAAAAGTTCAGAAGGAAGAGGGTATCTCCAAGTTTTCACACTTCCATTGGAAATCAGGATATGGGCTCCCACTGTGCCAAAAAGTCAAGTCAGATATAAAGGCCTTTCTGACAAGGGGGCTCCTGGGGCAGTGGGTGGGGCACCTATGTTTGTTTCCATCGAATGCCAAAGCAGGTACTGGTTCACTGGTGACCCGGAGGCAGGGGCCTATGGGGTCTCGGGGAGGGCATCATCCCAAATGTAAGGGTTTAGAGGTTTCGTGGCATTCCAACTTAAGGAGGAGGAGAAATGGGGTCTGTGGGAGACGTGGGCTATATTTATTTCTCCAAGAGGCGAGAAAGAGAGACTGGGCTCTAGCTGAGAGCAGGTCCAAAGAGAACAACAGTGCTCTGAGAGGAATCTGGAGAGGCAAGAGCCCGCCAGGCCTGATGGCTGTCTCAGGTGGCCCCATTCGGTCAGGGAGGGGCCCACCAGCTCATGCACACATGCATGCGTATAGCACACTCTCTAGCACCAGCCTCTGCAGAGGAGTCAGGAAGAGATCATTTCACAGCACCTCTTCTCTCCATCAGCGTCTGCTCTCTCTCAGATGATGTGCGTGAGAATCCAAAATGTGCTAGGTCTGCTCTGAGAGCCAGGCAGGCTGCCGGGTGGAGGCTCTGTAGGCAGAAGGAGCCTCAAAGGGCTGAGCTCTGAGTCCCACATACCCTGATAGGACTCGAGTACTTTCCCCAGCTATTCCACTCCTTGGAGCCAGCTCAGTGCTTACCCACCACTGAGTCCCTCCCTCCTTCTTGGCCTCCAGCTGTGTACTGCCCCTTTTGAATCCCAGGAAGACGCTCTTCAAAGTACTGACCTAAGGCCCCTCCTGACTTCCCCATGTCTGCAAAGGTCTTTGTCTACCAGAATAATCTTGGACTTGCCCCTCTCTCTTGCCCCCCATTCTTCATCAGAATGTCAATTCTTCCTTCCATATTCCCCAAATTCTCCCTTTTCTCTTTGTTATTTACCTTGGCCACCTCTGCGGTGACACCTATGTCACTTGCACATAGAAGGGATTCAATAAATGTTTTAACAGAATCGGGATTTCCCGTTCAATGTGGGAGATTGAACACATTCATTTATTTCTGTTTTTGTCCAAACCCCTCACCAAAATGACAATATGAAAATTAAAAATGCATAGATCCACAAGGACAAAAAGAACAGGAGAGGAGGCAACTGGAAACAAATGGAACTGAGATTGCCTTAGGAAAGAGGGGCAAACGAAAGCTCAGGCTGGGGACTCAGAACCCTGGAAAATCTCAGGAGCTGGAGATACCAGGTGAGGCCAAAACTGGGAAGACCATCTGCAAATCTTCAAAGAGTAGTCAGACTCCCAAGTGCCTTCCCAATTTGTGCAGAAGACAAGAGGTTTACTTTCTCGAGGGGCCACGTTAGTTGGGCTCTGGACTCAGGCTGGGAGCTGGATAAGGCACTGAAAACAGAGAGGTTAAATGAAAATCTGCATCTCTGCTTTATTCCCATCCCCGATCAGGCCTTTAGCCAGTCAGCCTCTTGGAGACTGACAGCAGGCAGGAGACAGGGAAACTGGCCCAAGAGAAAGACAAACACAAATGTTAACATGGTAGAGTTCTTGCAAAGTAACAGCTAGATCTTCACCTAATCACCCCATAGTGAAGTCCACTGGTCAGCAAGAGCGCTCGCTCCATCCTGCCCTGCCCTAACACACATAGTGGGCTTCTAGGCGGCTAAATGTCAACTCACTCTCAAATATAAACAGGCAAATAAGGGTCAGGAAACATTTGAGAAGAGCGTCTAATGTGAAAGACAGGGATGGGGGTGGGGTGGAGCAGTGGGAAGGAATAACAAAAATAAGTATCTTTGACATGCTTAGTGAGACAAGGCATAGCCTCTTTGAAATAAGAACATTCCAAGAGGAAGAGACAGTCAAAATAACAAACTTAATAGAAGAGTTGGAAGATAAAGAAATTTCTCTAAAAGTAAGGACAAAACTCAAAGAGATGGAGAAAGGGGGAGAAAAATAAGAAAATCAGAGAAGCAACACCCAACAGAGATCCAACACCCAACAAATAGGGGTTCCAGAGAGAGGAAACAGGGTAAGTGAAGGAGAGGGAATTATTTGAGAGGTGAGGTAAGAAAATCTCCCAGATCTGAAGGACATGTTTCTGGATGGAAAGAAGCCTCTGTGTGTTCAGAGGAAAGACCCACACCGAGTCATTAAACTATGCAGTTTCCAAACACTGAGTCTTCAAAAAAAAATATTAAGACACTTTCAGAGAGAAAACAAAAGACTACCCTCAAAGGGTCAGGGATCACAATGGCACAGAAGTTCTTAACAGTAACACTATAGGCAAAGGAGAAATGACTGCATTATGAGGGAAATGATTTCAATCCAGAATTCTATACCCAGCCAAACTATCAACAAATAGGCATCTAGAACAAATACATTTTTCAAACAGAGTAAAAAAAAAAAATGCCCATGAATCCCTTTTCAGGAAATTACTGAAAGGTGTTCTCCCACCAACATGAGGATGTGAACCAAGAGGAAAATATGGGAACCATGAAGAAAGAGACAAAGAAATTCACTGGGTGATTCCCCTATTCCACGCTCCATGCCCACTCCACACAGGCCTCTTCAGCCACTCAGCCTCCAGAAAAGCAAGCAAGCCAGAGCACAGCCAGTCTGGGTGGGAACAGGAGGATGGACTCTCCAAGGAGAATCTTGCCATGAGGAATACAAACTGATAAAAAAAATCAATATACTTTTAATAGATGAAGAGGAGGTACTTGATTATGTCTGAATATTTAGAAGAAGTGATAGCTTCACAGAACTCTAAGCAAACAAACAGAAAGGTGGTAATTATTAATTCTAGAAAAAACAAAAAAGGAATTATAATTAAAGTATGTGATGTGGCAGAGCTTGAATGATATTTACACAATCACAGTGCTGTGTACACCAAATACTGTGTGAGCTGTGCTTAAGTTGGGAGGATGGGTAGAGCACATGATGAGGGTGGGTGTGTGTGCATGTGCAGCAAAGGTGAGGTCAAGGGTAGGGTAGAAGTGCCATTCTCATCCTTTAGAGCTAGAAGTCAATGTCTAAAGCTACAATGCTTTAAAATGGAAAATGGATATGCATGCAATTTAGAAATGAGAAGGTAACTATCAGCAATTGGAAGAGGTTGTCTAGGGCTGGGGATCAGGAATGGGAAAGGGTGAGACAGGGCATTGCCGTTTTTTATCATAAGTGTAGCTTTGCTTTGACTTTTACACTCATGCAACTATGACTTTGATAAAAATCAATATAAATGTGGAAAAAAATGTATCTCCCTAGGGCTGGTCTACTGCAGCCCTTCCTCTCTTTTGGCCATGACCCTGTAGTTGATCCCAGAAAGTCACCTCCCTAAAGCACTGATCTCCCATCGTGTTCTCTTCCTCAAACACCACCATAGGCTCCTTTTACCTCCAAGGCAAGGTCTCTTGGACCTTGAACCTCAGCAGAGCCTGACCAAAGCTTTCCTCTCTACACTCCTCTTTCGTTTTCACCCCATTGAGACCTTCTGCTTTGGTCAGATTGTTCTACCTGGCAGCCCCCAGACTGTGGGCCCACTTCTAGCCTTTGCTCATGATGCTCTGTCTTTCCCACCCAAATTCCTCCTGATATTTTTCCCGGAAAGCAGACATCACCATCTGGCATAGAGAGATAATGAGTGGCAGCAGAGTTCCAAGAGAGTCCCCTCCCATGCCAAGTGCCACCTCCCATGAGCACCACATTCCAGGGCTGTCCATGTACCCGCCCTCCCCCAGACGCCACCCTCGACACCCTCTCACTCCCTGACCTGCTGGGGCTGAGGGAAGGAGCACGGTGCAGCACAGGGCTTGATGCCTCCTGGACAGTGCTCAGCTGGCCCACCAGCCCAGCAGCTGGCTAAAGGCCACGTGCAGAGAGAAGGGGACAGACACGCCACCATGGTGGGGTGGCCCCAGTCTGCACAGCATGCAACATTCAACACCAGGCTGCACCACTCCCTCCCTTAGGGAACCAGCTTCTACTTCTCTCTCTGTGGTGTGGGAGGACTGACAGCAGAGGCATCCTTCCCCACCCTGAGAGTTAGGCTGACTGGCTCCTGGGAGCCTCCCAGCAGGGACTTATAAACCAGCTTCTGGAGACCAAGAAGCATCCCTTAGGTGATGATTACTCCCCATGCATGTTGACCTGATGATTACTCCCCATGCATGTTGACCTGACTGGAAAAAAAAAAAAAAAAAACCAGAAACAACACTCCTTAAGTGCTGGGTCATATTCTGGCTTGATAATCACAATCCACAAAGCTTCCTTCTCTGTTGTCACAGAGCATTCATGCAAACATCGATACCTCAGTTTTCCCACCTGGGAAATGGGTATAGCAAGTCCTTCCACACGGAGCTGCAGGGGAGGTCAAATGAGCTAACAGTGGAGTAAGTACTTTGAAAACTCAAAGGTCAAAATAAAAATCATCACCTTCTGCAGAAGTAGACAACTGTAAGAAAGAAAGAAAACTAGGGAAAGGTGTGATGTGACCTACAGAAGAGTCCTCTCGAAGGAGCTAGTCTAGAGTCCAGAAGCGGGCCATCTGGGTGCCGGGACACTGTCCCTGAGCCCAGGACTACAGGGGGCTGAGTTCCAAACACAAATAGGGTTCAGCTGAGGCATGAGGTGGTCTTGAGACTTGGTAGATTCTGGAAAATGGCAATCAGTAGATGCGTGGAGTCTCCTGGGATTTTTTTTTTTTTTTTAAGATAAGAAAGAGACTTTTGTGGGTCTAAGGTCATAACTCACATCTATTGAAGACATCCTATATGTCAGACCCCGTTTTAAACACTTTCTATGCATCATATCATACAATCCTCATGGACACCTCGAAGCACACACTAATACCATGACTCTTCCAGATGTCCAAGGCCTAGAGGTAATAAGCAAGAATCTGGGGATTTGTGCCCAGAGCCCAAGCTCTTAACCACCACGCTATATTATTCTCAGTGACGAGGGAGCAGAGCATATCAGGTCTAGGAGACAGGGAGTTGGCCAAGATGACCTTGAGAAACTGGGATCCTGTCATTCTGGCTAAGTACTAGGGCCTCCTGATGACATTTAAGGAGTCTGCCACAGAATGACTTAGGTCATCCAGAGATTCCAGATTCAGAGGTGACAGATATCAGAAGTCACCAGGAAGGTGCTGGAAGTGGAAGAGTGAGATATCAGGAGCTGTCAGGTTCGTTCATCCGTTGATCCCAAACACATGTATCGAATAACACAGCACACGCTCACGGTCTTCATCTCTCTGACCGAAATATGGTCATGAGCAATTACATGTGGTCAGTTACGGCGAGGAGGACAAACATAATAAAGGGAGGCTCTGAAGGAGCAAAACCCTCAGGGAAGCTGCGGTTTGAGTCCCAGCTCCAGCCCTTATTAAAATTGCTGTGTGACTTCAGGGAAGTTAGGCAACGTCTCTGAACCTCAGTTTCCTTGCAATGAGATTATTGTGAGGCTTATGGGAGATAATGCATGAGGCATTCTTAGTGCAAAACAGGTGCTCAATGAGCCTTAGGCTCTGTTATAAAGTTTTACCTCTTGGGGTGGGTGTAAGAGTCTACGAACTAAAGTGCTTTGCAAACGTTACTTCTGGTGGAGCAGTCTGGAAGGGAACAGGATGCTTCTGAAGGCTAAGGTCCTTGCTCTGCTCTCTGCGGAGACAAAAGGCCTGTATAACAGGCCCGGAAACCTTCCTTGTGGCATGCACCCCATCTGTGTCCCAGTGGAGCCCACTGGCTCTGTCATGCCGCCAACGGTGCCCTAAGCTCTCTGTGCACAGCTCCATGGCTCACAAATGGGGCTCCATCTCCCAGCCCCCAAATTCATTTCCCTGCATGATGATGAATCATGTTAAACAAAATGAATATGCAAATCTCCTTAGGGCAGGCCTTACATCTATGGGAAGCTGAAGCTAATAAATGGATTCTGAATAAGGAGACGGCTCAAGCAATACAACTTTGGTTCATCTCTCCTCTCCCCTCCACCCTTCAGGCTCCACCCACCAGTGTGCCCCTTTGTCCTGAGCTGGGGCGTGCATTCTGAAGGGGCGGATGAAGGAGGCAGCCGAGGCCTGGGCAGGCATGAGGAGTAGGTTAGGCCTGGTGCAGGTTTTCTGTCTTAAATCCCTGACCTGGGTCCCGGAGGCTACTGCTGCTGGACAGTATGATGTGGTAGGCAGAACCTGCCCCTTGGAGCCCCAGGGGCTCAAGGGCTAACAGGCAGGGGTGAGGGGGGTGGGGTGCACACATGACTGCAGGGGAGCTGAGGGCTGGTGAGAGTTGGAGAGAGACAGGGCAGCTGTGGGAACTCACGGGCCCCAGGGTTGGGGTGGTGGTGGTGCTGGGAAATGGTCTCAGAGTCAAGAGGTAGAGAGAGACTGGAATTATCGGGGCTCCTGAGACTTGAGGGGTCACTCACTCAGGCCAGGGTTAGGCTCCCTTGGCTGCACAGCAGGATAACAGGGGAGCTCTGAAAGAAAATCAGTGCCCAGGCCCACCCCCGTCTCTGGGCTTTTCCATTCCCAGAGGAATTCTCAGGTCTGGCCCGGTTGGAGCACTGCCCGCCCCAGACACTACTCTACAGATGGGAAAGCTGAGACCGGGGGAGAGCAGGGGGTTCCTTAACGGAGGTCACACAGATGACATTCTCCTGCTTGGGCAAGGATGGCCCAGGGAGGCCCCCACACTCAAGGAACACACCCGAGGAGGGAGGATACCCCACTCAGTTGTCGCTGGGAACTTTCCCATGGTACGGGACCAGGAGGGCTGTAAAGGCTGGGGAGGGATGGAGTATGTGTTCCCATAGATGTGCGGAGGTGGCTGCCCTCCAAGGGAGGTGTGGGAGGAACAGGGCAGGGGATCCCATTTTTTGGTCTATGGTGCCTGGGGGACACTGGCTGTAGGGAGCCAGGAGTCCCAGGACACAAAACCTGCGAGAAGACCACTAGACGGACCCCGAGACAAAATGGAGACCCCGAATCCCAGAAGCACTCTGCTCTGCCCAGGGAAAGGCAGGACCAGGGGAGCCATGGCCTCCTCTGTGAAGACCAGACTTGACCAAGACCCAAACCAGCCTCCCCTTCCCTGACAGAACCCACGGGAAGCAGCTCCATACACCACCCAGGTGCTTCAAGTTCATGACCAACCTGGCCAGGACGTCCCAAAGGTCTCTCCCCAAGCCCCTCCTGGAATTACGAATGTGGAGACCGATTTCTAGGGAGAAACAGAGCACTCCCCAGCTCTGCTCCTCATGGCCCCAGGGTGCCCAGTGAAGGGCTTGCCAGCTCCTAGGGCATACCGGCCTTCCCCCAGGAAGTAAAGGGTAGGAATTGCAAATGACTTTCATTAAGCAGGGGTGCTAATACCATGAATTACAAATGAAAGCCAGATGAAGAGGACCCTGGCTGCCTTACCTCCATTTGATATTAATTGGGCGACACTTTGTTTTAATGGTACATTAATTAATGCGGAATTTCGACGGAAGTCCGCGTGACACTCACATTAATACAAATGAATTCATTACCGTTGGTGTTATTACAAGAAATGACAAATAAATCTGTAACAGTGGGACCCTTCAAATAATAATCACGAATCATTAGGTTTGCCGCTCGTTTGTACTGTAGCTTGCAAATATGTGTGTATGTTTTCTGCTGCAAGCGTGCCTTTGCCTTTTGGCTGGGGGAGGCAGCCGGGCGGGGCTGGCTCCATCGTGGGGAAAGGGGAAAGCCTCTTCCAGACTTCTTCGCATCTGCTTTTCCTCCCTTTCTTCCTCCCACCTCAATCCCCAGAGAACCCCTCTCCCCTAAGCCCTGCCCCAGGCTTAGTGATTCCGCATCAAGGGTGTGATGGGGGCTGGTCCCCCAAATCCAGCTCACCCAGTGTATACCCTCTGTCCCCGAGGAGGGGGGTAGCAGGGGAAGGAATAAGAACAACGGGGCCTAGGGGGGTGGAGCCTGGCTTGAGGAACCGGTGCAGCCATAAATTCATCTGGTCTCGGAGGTTTCCCATGTCAGATGGGTCTTCAAGACTCGGAGGGTCTTGGGGACAGAATCCAGGTGCCCCATGAGCAGCACTGTGTTGGAAGTTTTATCCACTTTCTTCTCTTCAGTCTTTGCCAGGTCCCAGAGGTTTTTCCCCACGGTCAAAGGCACTGAATAGGTTTTGAGAGCTTTGAGACTTGAGCAAGGAAGGGCCAAGCTTGGAACTCAGCTCTACCTGGCTCCTGAGCTTCCCATACAGCAGCTCTTCCCAGGGAGAAGCTGCCACCTGCCTGGTGGGGTCAGTATGCTGGTGGAGACAAGGTAGAGCCTGAATGACCCTGGCAAGCTGATCCCTACTCTCCACTCTCCTGCTCAGGGCTTCGGGCTGTAATCTCACAACGGCCAGCAAGGGACCGACGAGCTGGGGCGACAGCTACCGTCCTGGTTGTTCCTCACAGCCTCTCAGCTCCATGAAGCTGAGGCTGGGGTCATTCTTGCTTCTAAAGGGCAATAAGGGAGGCCCCAGGAAACCACACTGCAGGGAAAGCATCAGGCGGGCCTGGGTGACTCAGCGGGGGGCGGGGGGTGTTTAAGTTCAACAAACCCTCAGCACACAGGCTGCCTCGTCTCCGCTCTGCACACAGGGCAGACAGTGCAGAGAGATCACAGTGCTGCTCCCCAGACTCAGCCTCGGGATCCCCAGCCCAGGGCTCTAAGTAGCTTCTCACCATCGAATGACATTGATGTGTGATTTGAGAGCTGTTTGCTATCCCTGTTTTAGAATATCTCTCCCTGGAGAACTTTAAAATAAGATCCAGTCTCTGAAGGGGATGCCCAAGAAGGGGTTGGTTAAATGACCTCGTGGGGGGTCCCTCCGACCCTGGGAGTCTGGGACTCCATGAATCATTTGTTCCCTCCCCGCCTACGTGAATCCATCAGCCAGTCCGACCTCGATGTACAACAGATTTCTGACCTTTGGCCAACAGGTTAGACAACACGGAACCCAAATCCAGCCTCTCCACCAGTGAGGCCTTGCTAATGTGGCTGCTGCCCCCCGCCCTATGACCTGCCCTCCACCCTGGCCCCAGGAGTCCTGGCTGTCGGAGGCTAACACCACTTGGCTATTAGGTGCAGACTAGCTCGGGCCAATGGCCTACAATTAGATGTCTGGGGGACTCCAGCCCCCACTCTGGCTCACGTTCACCCCCATTCACACTGGTACTGAATGAGCCAATTAATCACCTAAGATTGTTAACTGTGCTAATTATGCTCACTCTTGAAACTTGTGGAACAATTATATACTGTCTCTGCCTCATGAGCTATCAATTATACGGATTGCAGGCAGGCTGTCACTTCTCCCAAGCCAAGACAGGCGGTCTAACCAGGCTCCGAGCTGGTTTCTCAAGGAGAGCTCTCGGAAGACTTTGCCCGAGTGGAGGCAACACCCAGCAGAAGCAGCAAAGGCAGGGACCTCTCCACGGGAAGAGGCTTTGCCAGTGACTAAGGGGTCACTCAACACTGATCTTACACGAGGGTCTTCATTATACAAAAGCTGTCCCCTTGTTCCCCTAGAAGAAAAGATAACTACAAAGTACTCCCCTGGAAGCCATACTGCTTCCTTCTTCCTTGTGTCCTTCACCAGGCTTGGCACAGTACCCCCAGAGATCTCCGAGAGGGCTGCACATGCACACTGGGTTTCCCTCTAGTTCCCCAGGGGCTCTATACTGCCTCTTTCCAGCCCACCTCAATGCCCATCCCACATTCTGCTGCCCCTACTTCTCCATCTCTTGCCTGGAGGAGAGTTGGTTCCTCTGGCGAAGATCTTTGCTCAATGCAGGAAGACAAAGAAGGAAAGAAACTGTCACGCTATCTTCATGTTACCTGGACCTTGAGATATTCCTGTCCTCCCAAGACCCCTGGACTTCGGACCACAGCCCATAGGCCATTACCACCCCTACACAGACACACTCTCCCCCTCTGCCCCGAAACACCCCCCAACCGGCACTGGGATGACAGTCTGTGATGTGGCTGTCGGGGAAACATCTATTTCTTCAGGCAAGCAGCAGGCCCCAGCAGGCTCTGGCTCCCATCTCCTGGGTTCCCTCCCCCATCTTAGCCCTCCCGCTGCCCAGAGCGCTCATTTCCACACGTCAGGGCAAAAAGCACTTAGAGCCAACTGCTAAGCTCAAATCTATTCTTGTGCGGAGAAATGCACTCCGTCACCATGCCGCTGACAGGCTCCGGGCAGGCTGGAGTGCGGTGGCCAGGCTCTGACTAACCCCACCCCGCTGGGCCTCCCTTCTGGCTCCTGCTACTGGCAGGGGTCAGATGGGCTGGCCCGCCCCTTAACCCCGGCTGCAGCAGCCAAGGGACCCCCAGCCTCCCTGGAGGTCCCTAGGGCTTCTAAACAAGCCACTGCCCACTCCACGGGAATGTCACAAAGATGCTTTCAGACGCAACTGGTCCGAGAACTGAGTCTAAATCTCTCCTAGAAGCCACTTCCCTTGCTCTGTGAATGGTAAAACATTCCCTCTGCATTCAATTGCTAAGCCAGAAACCAGAGTTCTCCATGTAATTTCGTCTCCCAAACATCAGTCGCCCCTTTCTGTCCCTGCCTCTCACCAGCTCCCACCTGGACCGCTGTAGCGGCCTCCTGATTGGGTCCTGCAGGGGGGACCCCCAGCCTTCCCCCTCGGGGCTGGTATGAAACATGCATCTGATTGAATGGCCTGTGCTCAGACAACTGTCCAGTGGCTCCCTGCTGACCTTAAGATCAATGTCAAAGAAAACCTTCCGTGATCCTGCCTGGCCTGGCCCCACCCAGGTCTCCAGCCCCTCCCTTTGTGCTTCAATCACAGAGTGGGGGGCCCTCTTTCACCTCCATAAATGAACTGGGTGCTTTTCCACCCCTGAGCAACCTGTGTGTCCATCCACCAGAGTTCTTTCTTCATCTTCACCTCCATTAATGCCGATTCAGCCTTCACACCTCAGCCAAGTCCCATTTCCTCCAGAACTTTCTCTGACCCCCAGTCTGGCTCAGGTTTGGGCTGCATGTGTGCCCTGGGATTTTCCTGGGGGCTCTAATCTTATCTTCTAATTAGGTGACCCTTCAATTACCAGGTGTTCCCCCACTAAGCCCTTTGAGGCTGGGGGCCATGTCTGGGTGTGCTCACTGCTGTGTCCCCAGAGCCCAGCATGTGGCTGGCACTGAACACTCGCGGAATGAGAGACTCCCCAGGTACCCTTTGCCAAACACTCTCCTCATTCTCCTAGAGTCTCTCCCTTGCACTCACTCAACAAATATGGACTGAGCACCTCCGATATTCCAGACTCTGCTAGGTGATCAAGGTACACTGATGCACACTGTCTGGGAGGAAATCTGAGGGTGTCAGTGACAGGTGGCTGAACCTGAGTTCTGGCTCCCAGCTCCAGCACCACCTGAATCTGGCCCCTGTTGGTCTGTGCTCATGCTGTTTTCCTGCCTGAAACATTCTTCCTCATTCACTCATTCATCCAACAAATAATTTCTGAGTACCCATTAGGTATCAAGCAGTGTTCTAGGTGCAGGGGAAATACTGGCAAACTCCTATGCATTTTCAGCCTCAGCTTCATTATCACCTCTGCCAGGAAGCTCTCCCTGATTACTGAACCTGGATAGGGTGTCCATCCTACAAGCTGCCAGAGCCCCCTCCCTGGACTACCTTTTGCCTAGCCCATAGCAGCCATGTGATATTTGTTCTCTGCATCGACGGATTGCCCCCATTTGTTCCACCTGTGTCTCCACGAGCTTTAAAAAGAGAGGGGGGGACACTGGACAGAGGTGAAGCTGGCGGAGGCAAATACGCAGAAGGCGTGCCTGCCATGGCCACTGCTGAAGAGGAGGAGGATGTGCTCTGTGGAAGGCATGAGGGAGAACAAAAGTTGGAAGGCTGGGGTTTTCCTGCCTTGAGTCAAAGAACACCATGGCCCTCAGGTCAGGGAGGACATAAGGCTGTGGGGCCAGAAGCCATGCCAGGCAAGCCTGGAAACCCCGGCTATACGGGACTCCACACCCTTCATGTTTGGGCCTGGTGCTTTCCCTTGGTGTCCAGTCCTCCCCAGAGGTGCTCCTGGCATTGCCCTCATGCTGTGGGGTGCCGGGCGGCCCCTGCCTGGACTCATCACCCCTGAGACCGTGCGTGTGTCAGTCTCTCAAGGCCTCTACTTGGATGTTCTGGGAGAGGCTTCCCTGGCCGCACATCCTGCCCGAGCCCCATGTCTGCTTCAGTTTTCCTCAGGGCCCTTCTTACCAGCAGCCACAGATTTATGTGTGAGTTCGTCTGTCTCCTCCAATAAGCAGGGAGCCTGTCAGCTTTGTTCAGCGGAGTCTTAGCTCTGAGGGCAGTGCCTGACACACAGTAGGCCCTCAAGAATAATTTCGTGACTGACTGAGCAGAGGGAGAAGGGAGATGGCACTTGGTATCTGTTACTAGGGCAAAAGGCACAGAGCCCTAGAGAAAGGGTTCCCCAGTAGGGCAAATGGAAGCTGCCCGCCTATAGCCCCCACCCAGGGGATCCAGCCAGTGGTGGCACCCAGGGGACCAAGCTGGTGCTGGCCGCAGAGCCGACAGCTGCAGGTGCACCCGAAGGCACTTGGAATGAAACACAAGGGTGGATATGACCAGCCAAATAGATTTCTTTCCAGGTTGCTGACCTCTCTGTCAGGGACAGTGCTCCATCATCCCCTCCCTGCCACCCCTCCTTTCCCTGCTGGCAGTGGTCTGCCTGGGATATGAAAATACGGCCTGGGGCACCCATGCCTCCATCCAACCTCTCCTCTCTGCGGCCCTCTTTCTTCTTCTGGGAGGAACTGAGGAAATGAAAGCATCCATAGCTGGGAAAGGCTGGGGAGGGGAGGGGAGGGGAAGAGAGGGGAGGGCAAAGGAGGGGAAAAGAGGGAACAGGGCTTTCTGGCTGTCATATCTGGTGCTTCTGGCTATGAGCTGTGTGTGGAGGCTGCCAGTCCCACCCTATGGTGACAGGGTGTAGCCCTGACTCTGCCCCAGACTGACACAGGTCAGCGTGCCAGACACGAGCAGACAGCAGACCCTAGCCACGGGTACCCCCTACTTGCTCTAGATTTAGTGAATCCAGCCATAAAATGAGTCCTAAACTATGAAGAAACGAGAATGTCATTCACCAGGCTGTCTGAGAAGTCAGCTCAGAATGACAGGACTCACTTTGAAGATGGAGAGACTTAGAAGAAGAAGGTAAAGAAGCACTATCTTTTCCCTCTAGATAGCCATGCTCAAGGGTCTTTGCCTCCTGGCCTTGTCTGTGGTGCTGGTGACCCCAGCTTCTCGCTGGAATGTGGGCGGGGTGTTCGGGGTTGGGGGCAATACGCCTGTGCCCCTGGGCCCCTCCTTCATCTGATCACTAACCGGTTAACCTCTGTCCTGGGACTCCCCCCGGGACAGCCAGAACCCAGAGGAGAGAGTGGGGGCTGGGTTCCGGGAAGGCTCTGCTCCCAGGGCCCTGATTGCCTGCTGTCCAGCCCCCGCTGCCCCCAGCTCCAAGCCTCTCCACATGGCCCTCCCCTTGGTGGAACTGGGGTGATTGGCACCCCTCCTGCTAGGGCTGATTAGGCCTGATTTCACCAGCCTGGTCCCACCTCTGGAAGCTTCCCCTGTTATTAAAGTTGTTTTCCGTCCACTCTCCTGGTCTGCCGCGTGAGGTGAGCTTATTCGACTTGATTTCTCCCCCCGCCTCCCTTTTTTCCGCTACTCTCATCCCCCTGCCTGTGTCTGTGGCAACCACAGAGACCAGAGTCCGGTAAAAATCAGGAACATTAACTTCTCACCTTAGAGTAAAAATAGCTATAATAAAGCCAGGTGAAAAAGAAAAGCTTCAACTAGTGTAACTTTGATGAAAAGCTGAGACCTGCCTCCTCATCCCACTGCCACCCCCACAAGGACGAGGCTGGCCCTTTAAACCAGGAGAGGCTTGTACAGATGGAAATGCAGCCAGCTCTCCCCTCCCATTTGCTTTTTCTCACCCTTTTTTCTTCTTCTCTGCTCTTCAAGAGGCCCAAGAATGCCATCTGCTAGAGTTCACTCTGCCCTCCAGTACTTAGTGACATGGGAAGAACCAAGTCACTCAGAACCAAAAGCTCTGGGCTGCTCTGAGACCCTCCCCTCTCCTTGTCATGGGGTAGGGGTGGCTGAGGAGAGGATGCTGGGAAGTTCAGCTCCACCATGGCCCCTAAACTCCTCTCAGGCTTGAGGGTGATCAGAGTAACCCTCTGGGCCTCTATCTTCCCATCTGTCAAATGGCAAGAGAGAACCTTGTCCCTTGCCAGAGTGGTCAGAAGTACAAGGGTTCGTGATAAAATTCAGGGCTGCTGATAGAAAAGATGGTGGTCTTCCCCTCTGTTTGCTCTCACGGTTATAACCAGACCCATGTAGGAAGAATTGGTGTTTGTACAGGAAATCATCCGGCACGAGCAACATCGCTGGTAAGCATGGAGATGGCTAGCTGCCCAGGGGCTAGACCCTGGAGGGGTCATTGCCAACATCCATCCTACCCTACTGGTAGGGTGAGAAGAGAAGAGAGCTGCCCTGGGTCCCACCCTCAGGCCTACCAGAGTTAACGTTTCCTTCCAGAGTTTATCGGATGACAGTTCTGCAGGGCAGGAGACCAAGGACAGTGACAAGTTCTGGATCCCCTGGGCTACAGAGGTGAGAGCTCTGTCCCAGAAATCAGGGACCTGTGCCCCTACCTGACTCCCTGTGCACTTGGGGTCACACACTTAGCTCTCTGGGCCTTGGCCCCCTCCCTTGTGGATGGGGGGGCCCCTGGAGGAGTGTTCCATGTGTCTGTGCACCCAGGCTGTCCTGAGGCATTGTGGGAGGGCCTAATTTCACAAGGTTAAAGTCTATGCACTCGCCAACCACCTTCCCCAGTGACTCCCTCTTCCGTGTAAACCCAAAGGGCCACTATACCTGCTAAAGGCCCCAGGCCCATGAAAGCCCCTCCAAGCCACCCTGGAGAGGGATGCCCTGCTCAGAGCCACTGGCATCCTCCAAGAAGGCAGACATAAAGGAACCTGTTCTTCCTGCCCTTTTTTGCTTGGAGGAGGGGGCAGGAGAACCCAAGTGTGGTAGCTTGGAGCCCAGCCCAGCAGCCAGCCTGGGGGCGGTCGGCTTTCATTCACCATTCCACTCTCCTCTCACTCAGGGCACTGGGCTGTGGAGGCAGGAGTCTGGTGCTTTTCAATTTCACGCCAGGTGTCAGTGGCCAGGCCCTGGCTGGCCTTATCTCCTCGGCCTCCTGCCCAGCCGGGTGCCCGCTGAGCTCAGCTTCCCTGAAAAGCCCAGAGGAAGGCTGCTCCAGAGGCAAGACTCGCAGGCAGAGGGACCCTGGTGAGCTGACCTCCGCTGGACAGACAGGGAGCCCCAACCCTGAGTCGTGCTGCAGGAGGTGGGGACTTTGGACCGAGAATCGTGGAGCTCACCGAGACAAAGGAACGAGGTCCTGAAAAGTCAGTCCTAAATGAATTATTGTTCATAGAGCTGGAAGATCCTTAAGAGGGACTACTTCATCCTCTTTCCCATTTCCTCCCATGTTCCATATGGGGGAAACTGAGGTTCTGGAGATTTCAAATAGCTGGGCCCAAGGTCCCACGGAGCTGATGGAGCTGAGGTCCTGCTCCAGGCCGTGCTGCCCAGATGCCCCACTGTGAATTGCTCCGCTGTACCACCTCTCCAGCCACAAGTGAACAACACGGGAGCCCCCGAGAGGGTCTGCCTAGCCCGAAAGATCCCTTGTGACCATGATCCCCCCTCCTTCAGGTGGCCAAGGGCCTGGATTTCCTCATCTGGAACACGGGGAGAGGAGTGTTGAGTCAAAATTCCCCAGGACCGTTAAGCCGCTGCCTTCGGCTCGGGTCATGATCCCAGGGTCCTGGGATTGAGCCCCGCATCGGGCTCTCTGCACAGCAGGGAGCCTGCTTCCCTTCCTCTCTCTCTGCCTGCCTCTCTGCCTACTTGTGATCTCTCTGTCAAAAAAAAAAAAAAAAAAAAAAAAAAAAAATTAAAAAAAAAAAAAATTCCCCAGGACCCGTTCTCCATCTAAATGGAGGGTTAGCAATTTATGACCCATGGGCCAAATCTGGCCCACTGCTTGGTTGGTACATAGCCCACCAGCTCAGAGTGGTTTTTCACATCTCTAACCTTTTAAAAAAAGTCAAAAGAAGAATTGCACTTTGTGACATGTGAAAAATTACACCAGATTCTGATTTCAGCATCCATAAAACTGTACTGGCACACACCCGTGCCCGTTTCTTGTCCACAGCTGCTTTTGGTCCATGACAACACTGCGTGGTCATGACCGAGACCGTGGGGTCTGCAAAGCTGGGGATATTTACCACCGGGCTCCTTATGGAACATATTTGCAGAGCCCTGATATAAAAGGCTGAGTCAGGTCTGGGTTCCAAACCCTCGGGAGGTGCCAGGGGTGGAAATGCTCCGGGAGGAAGCTGGACGGAGTCATTCCTGCTCTGTATTCACAGGGGCATGCGTGAGTCACACCAAGTGCTGGGCCATACCACGTGCACACTCCCAGGGACTCCCTTCACATCTGGGGTGCTGGGCAGCTCCCTCCCACCTGCCCTCCAGCCCAGAGCCAGGCCCCAGGCCTGCCTTCCCAAAGTTTCTGTTCTTGCCAACGTCCCACGGCTCCTGGGTGGGTGGGCCCCCTGCCCGGCTGGGCCGGTCGAGTATGTTGTCAGCAAGCGGGTGGCTGTGTAGTTGGCGCAGAGGCCTGGAGGAGAGGAATCAGAGCGGGTAATTGCTGCGTGAAAATGACAGCACAGCGATTTATCTACCCCAAACTGGGCCTCAGCATACCAAGAGGCTGCCGGCGGCTAGGAATCAATACCACCCCAGAGGAGGGATTATTAGGGAGAAAAGGGGGTTTGAAAGATCCATAAGAGCCTGATGACTGTCTGTTTCCAAGGGGACCATCAGTTGCATGAGAATCATACCCAGGAGGAACAGGGCTCTGGCTGCCTATGTGAGGGAAGGCTGTGCCTGGTGGCAGAGCCGGGGCCCTATCCTTGTCCCCCTCCTGACCACCCCAGACATGGGGTTGGCTGGGCCCTCCGCGCCAGGAATCTGAGGCTCTGAGAGCCAGCCCTCAGGGCAGAAACAGGGGGGTCCATGAGGGAGACCACCCATCCCAAGTATGTTCCTGGCCCAGGAACAGCACGGAGACCACCTTGTCCCAGGCCCAGCTGCAGCCTGATCTGCTGTGTCATCTCGGGCAAACCTGGGAAGGCCTGAGGAAATCCCTGGGGAACTTGAGATCAGCATGGAGCTGAGAGGCTGGGAATTCCGGGGCTGGGGTCTAGTCGGCAGAACTTGGCAAAGGTAGGAG
The DNA here is from genome assembly GCF_902655055.1 of Lutra lutra. Lineage (NCBI taxonomy): Eukaryota > Metazoa > Chordata > Mammalia > Carnivora > Mustelidae > Lutra > Lutra lutra. The sequence goes on along the minus strand of NC_062291.1, from coordinate 33,607,577 downwards.
GAGACGGTTGTCCCTGAAAGGATCTTCTCTGGCCCATCTCAAGGCCTTCCTCTTCTCTCTAGGGGGTGAAGCAGGGGTAACTCCACCTCTAATCTCTTGGGGCAGTGGACACTGTATCATGTCATCACCCCCAGCATGGGCAAGGTCTATACAAGGTGATTAGGGAAGTCCCCACTCCTTGGTCACTCTCTGAGGGCCATGAGCCCCCTGAGCGATGAGCCTGGGAGGCTGGGGTGGGCAGGACGTGCTCTACAGCCACAGTCAAGTGAGCCCCACCCCAGGCTGCTCAGTACTGAATAACCCAGAGGCTCCTGAGTGGAGGGGTGGGGAAGGTGGAGGGTCAGAAGCTGTTTTCTGCTCCAGGTCTGGCCTGATTCAGGGGTAGGTTCCCAGTGCAAGTCTGAGAGGGTCGTGGACTCTGGTCCCCTCTGGCCCTGTCCCCCCTACCCAGGGCTTGGGGTGGGGAGACAGGAGAAAAATCACACCACCTGGTCACTTATCATCTGACATGGTTGGTGGGGGGGGTCACTCCATATCCCTAAAGAGCAGAAAGTCCCCTCCCTGGAACCCCAGGAGGTTCCTGCTAAAAGAGAGGCTCCTGACTCCCCAGCCAGCATCCAGGCAGCAAGGAGGCTCAGGAAGCCAACCTGGTCCCTGCCAGCCATGTCACCAGCCACACCACCAGAGCACACCTGCTCTTCTACTGGCTCGTGGAAAGAAGGCAAACACATGCGGCTTGTCCCCCAGGAGTGAAAAGGGAAGGTGAGTGCGGGAGGGTGGGGGACATTAGAGCAGGAGAGGGAGAAGGAGGGAAAGGAACAGAGACACCAAACAAGTCAGAGAAATGGAGAAATGAGGGAAGGAGGGTGGGGGGCACGGAGGGAAGGAGAGAGCCGCTGAAAGCCCCAGGATCGGGATATGCGGAGTTCCTGAAGTAGGGGAGAGGCTGGGTTTATAGTGCAGCCCTCAGGAGACAGCAGGAACAAATTGGGTTTTGAAATGAGAGATAAAAGGAGCTGTTATATCTCCAGCTTTGCATCGTTTAGTTCATCAGGCTTGACATGTGTCTAACAAACAAAGCCACAAGCGGGCAAAGAAAGACATCGGAGACAAGGAGAGGCTATGTAAGAGGGAGGGCAGGGAGCCTAGCCCTCCCCTGGCTCGGAGCACAGCTGAGGCTCCAGGCTTATTCTGAGTTGATTCTCTGTTTGAAGGAACAGGAGTTGCTGCAGGCAGGCAGGACAGGCCTGAGAGGGGCCAGTCCTGGCCTGGGGAGCCCCATAAACTGAGGTGCTCACTCTGAGTTCCTGGCTGGGGTGTCCAGGGCGAGGGGACCAAGGGATATGGGGAGGACGGGCGAAGGCTTCTGCCTCGGGAGGGCACTGCCTGCCACCTGCTTGACCTGTCCGCTGGGGGGAACAGAGATAGAGAGAGTAGCAGGCAAAGGAAACAGGATGGGGCTTGACGTCACGACCTGAGGGGCAAGGCAGCACTGGAAAGTCTACAGGTTCCGCGGACAGGCAGAAACAGTCCTCGGTGACAAAAGCAGTCCCAGCACCCAGGGCCCTTTGCTCACTGACTCCCACATCATCCCCCTATTTCTGATCCTTTCCCTTTCTCTTGTGAACCCAAGCCTCAGTTTCCCCCCACTGGACTGCAGAGATAAGAACTTTTGTCCTGTCAACCTCACAAGGTTTGGGTGAGGATTTAATAGACAAAGGCTCCCGTAAACACCATGTACACTTTCAGAACCCAAATGCACCCGTTTAAGGAAAAGGCAAGACAGTTATGATGGATAGCTAACTCCTGCGGGTTTATCAGCCACTAGATCCACAAACACAGTAGGCCTCGTAGCTGCCTGTCACCTGCTGGAACACACTTGTCTCAGCATCAGATGCACTTGGTTTCGATTCTGTTTTTGCTAAAATCAGATTAATCTGAAGAATAGAAAAGAATATGTTGGACATGACAGGGGAGCAGGAACTGAAGTGGTTTTAGGGGGCACCAATGGCTCGGCCAAGCATGTGCCTAAGAACCTGTCACTTCGGTTTCCCGGGCCTCAGTTTCCCCAAGTGTCAAGTGAGGAGTAGGCCAGATAGGCCCTAGAATTCGGGGATGTTGGTGGCGGTCACACAACCAACCAGGCAAATGGCTAAGCACCGGACCCACATACTTCCTCCTTGTCCCAGCTCCTTGGGGACCTGGTAGCAAGTTATTAGCACATGCTGGAGGGTGTGAGAAGCTCACAGTTTGGGGGTAACCCTTAGTGTATTTGAAAATTAACTCACTTATCACTTTCTCAGCTGCTCCTCTCTGAGCAGCGTGACCAGCGGAGACTCGGGAGGGTGGGTGCTGGCAGCAGGAAGACAGACTTGTTTATCTCTTCCTGCCTCCCAGAGAATGTTGGCCTTGACTCCGAGCCTCAGTTACTCCTATCTGTAAAAAGGACAACGCTGGCGGCTGGATTCTGCGCAGGCAGGCGATGGGAGAAATTAACCAACATACTTATCAGGCACCTACTATGTCGGGAAGGAGTTGGGAAAACCATGGGCTTGGATCCCGGCTCCACGCGACACCAGCGAAGTGAATTCCAGGAGTGGATTTTTAAGTTTTCCTTGGTCTCAGCCTCCCTTGCGAAATAAGATCCTAACACTGACATCTCCAAAGATTCATCTCCAAAGATGTCAGGAGCAGGAAACAGCGGGTGTTTGAGATCTGTCACCACGGGGCTGGCCCACACTAAGGGCTCCTTCCAGGTTTGCTGACGCTGCCAGTTCGGGGCCCCAGGAAGAGGACTGCACCAGTGACTAAGATGGCTGGCAGCTGGATCTTTTTGGGGCTGGGCTGGGGAGACGGAGAGCCAGACTGAGGGGCCAGCAGCAGAGCCAAGCCTGAGGCCCAGGAGAGGCACACACAGAGTTCATTCATTACTGGGCTCCTCTGGGGCACGCAAAGTGGGGGTGGGAGGGAACATGGACATTGCCTCGATAACACTCAGTTTTTAAGGAAATAAAGAGCCACTTGGAAGAGGCAAAGCTATCACTGGCTGTATTGTCCTTGGCATCACGACACCAGGAAAAAAAAAATCCTTCAGATTAATGTGCTTTTGTGAATCTTGACTTCTGGGGGGAGAAAGGAGGGTGTTGGTGACATTCTGCTAGCTAACGAAAATGCAAATGGAATGACTCCCCCTCCCACCATGTCCTCTGTCAGACCCCTGACGGATCCTCTCTGCTGTGTTTATTACTACTAATGACTTTCTCGTTATGATTTGGCTCTGAAACATAACCGATGGTTCTGGAGAAATCCCATTATTTCCACACACTATTCGATTAGAGAACCAAGCTGTCCTTCTGCTTGGCACTTAGGGGCTGTGGCCCGGAAGGGTGACCACTTTCTTCTGGCTCCTACCTCTTGGCCCTCAGCTGTGGACACAGCAGGATCTGTGGAGATGGGGATGGAAGGGAGGGAGCGGCTGGTGGTCAACACTGGCTCCTGCTGTGGTCCCGTCAAATATAAGTGTCAAAGGAACATGGAACCTTCAAGAACATTCTTGCAAACCAATATGCAAACAGCCTGAATGCTTCTCCCAGTTTTATAGGCCGGATTACCACACCCCCTTCCAGGACAAGAGAGCCTCCTGTGGCTGAAATGCTCAGCTTTGGTGACTGATGGGTTCTGATAAGTCCTTTCACCACCTCAGACACATGGGCTCCCGCCCGTCCTCTTTGCCTTATTGTGATGCTGGCTCAGGAAGACCTTTCCCTTGTCGTAGCTCATGCCCCACTGTCCCCCTTCTGGGTCTGGGTAGAACAGAAAGACTCTGGATGGATGATCAGTGCTGGATTTCCATCATCCATTGTTTTCAACTCTGCCTCGCCCCCGACGGGGTCTCCAGCCTCACTCTAGACAGAAGCTGCAGTCCACAGCCCCGGGGCCATGGCCACTCGCTCCGTTTCATGGCAGTCCTCCTCCCTATCCACTCCTGGGTGGCATGCCACCACCCCAACACCTTCAGAGGCTCACCATTTCCACAACACAGAAAGCAAATACTCTGTGTGCCCTTCAAAGCCCTCCAGAGTCTGTTCCTTCCATGGGTTCCAGCACCCCCTTTCCTCATGGCCTTCCCCAATTTGGTCACGGCGGGCCCTCCCCACTAGCTCCAACCACAGCACGCACTCCCCACCTCTGCTCCTCTGCCCACTTCCCACAGCAAGCCCCCTTGTCACCTCAGCCTCTGTCCAGACCCCACCTCAGGCTCAAGGGAGCCTCCAGTGCTCCTTCCACAGAGGCCCTTCTGCCCAGACCCCACCTCAGGCTCAAGGGAGCCTCTAGTGCTCCTTCCACAGAGGCCCTTCTGCCCCCACAGGCCCTCAAAGCTCTTCTCAGCAGCACCCAGAGCCCTTACCCTGCAGAGTGAGCCTTCCCCTCTGTTTCCCTGTCTCCATGCAGTTCTTCTATTTTAGGGTATCTTTCCTGTGATGGGAACATGGGCTACCTGAGGGTGGGGGCCACGCCAAGGCCGAGGGAACCTGCTCTCTCCAGCCAGCAGCCCCAGGGCAGCCAGGCCTCCGACATGCAGACTAAGGACTTGGGCTGAGAGTGCGTGTCTTTCCTCAGCAATTTCCCGGACTATCTGGGGCTGACAGTGTGTGTCTCTGTTATGGCCCCTTCCCTTGGTGTCCAAACTCAATGCCACATGCGCAGAGCTGCCTGGGCAGCACTTCTGGGTGACAAAGGAGAACTGTGATGCCTCTTGCCTGGCATAAATCACCATGTCCAGGCCACATTGGAGAGGGGGGCACAAGCTATGACTTGGTCTGAGTGACCAAGTCTCATTAACATCAGGGGCCAGTCGTCTCCAGCCAACTGGCTCCAGACAAATGCCACTGGGTGCGGAGAACGCTCACCCCCTTCTACAGGCAGAACACGGGGCAAATCCTACCCCATAGAGCCCCACACAGTAAAAGTTGGTCATGCTGGGTGTCTGTCCATTAACAGAGCTTTCTTCCTGTTTCTAACAACCCGCTGAATGGCCCCAACATGAGGCAGTTTTCTTGGGCTCCCAGGATGTGGAGCAAAGCCTTCTGTGATGCCACGAACCCCAATATATATATGTAAGTCAGGGTCAACTTGAAAAATGAGCAGACTCTGTGGCTATGGCTTTGACGACTCCTTGCCATCTAGAACAAGACCCAGGAGGGCAGGAGGGTCCTGAGCCCTGTGTGAGGGGATGAGAACTCCCTCCCTCCCAGTAGAAAATGATGATCTGATCAGGAATGCAAAATGGGGCCGAAGGAAGATACGGGCCATAATTTACACAATGTCTTTGGGCTTAACCAGAGGTTATAAGTACCATCCAGCCCGCCCCCGACCAGTCTGCCCTTCCTTCAGTTCTACTGCTGTCTTTCTCCTGCTCCATAAACCACCAGCTCCAAGCCATAAAAAGTGCAATGAGCAGTCTGGATGGAAGAGATTGGGCATGGAGCACGCAGTCGGCCGTGGCCCCCGGAAGAGCCTCAGAGGACAGAGGCCGGCAGCAGAGTGAACCCAGCCCCCAGGGGCCCTCTCCTGGCAGCCCATGCAGGGAGGGGAAGATGGCGGCTCCTCGGGCATCAGGCCAGAGACTACTACTGGCTTTCTTGTCTGAAAGGATCTTTCCCCTCTGCCTGTCCAAGCTGGGGGAGGGGATGCTCCAGGATCTCAGAGTTTAGATCCCCAAGCCAAGATGTCTGGGGCAGCGTCTATCCCTACCCTACCTTCGGCGTCCGGCAGACATGGTGATCGCCACCCTCAGAACAGAGCTAATGCGTGTAGAAGTCAGGGCAAGGGAAAGACCCCAAAATTGTCCCTAGGGTCTAACATTTCAGGTGACCTGGTGTGACCATCCTAGGAGTTTAACTATCCAGTTCTGATGTGGTTGGTGGTGGCAGCAGCCTTTTGTGGGGGAATGGACATGTGTGTGCTTATCTAGCTTGGCAAGTCTTCTGAACAGTAGAAATGAGAGGCAATTCAAGAAAGTACTCAGCTCAGAGGGGTTTAAATAAATCTTATTTTATGTCTCTATCAGCAACAAGGGACTGAGTTGGGGTCAGGCAGCAGCCAAGCCAGGGGCGGGGGCAGGAGGGGGGAGGGCATTCCCTGGGGCTGCACCGTATTCTTGTCCGAGCGGGGGCCGTTCTAGTGATGGCTAGGGGCAACCAGTTCTTTCAGACGCGGAAGTGGCAGGAAAAACGTGACAATCAGGACAGATGTCCCTTGGCTGAGTTGAGGGGGCCTGTTCTGTGGGTTAGTTTATGAGCCAGGGTGACCCAGATTCAGCCTGAGATGATGGACATTCCCTCCCAAATTTTATGGATCTGGGGTGGGCTGGAAATCTGCCGGTCACTTGGAAGGAACCAGTGGGATCTGGGGACAATCACGTATCGGGGTGGGGATGAGACTGGGCATCTCGGAGCGAAGGGACGCATCAGTGCCTTGAGGGACAGCCTGACACACTTAGGGAAGGCGTTGGAAAACATGGGCTATTTATCATAAAATCTGTAAAGAAAATAGAATGGTTAAAATTCAGAGCCTGGCCAGGAATGAGGAGGCAACAGTGGGAGCCTCAAAAGAGATGTTTTCTGAAACCTCAGGAAAAAATAATGCAGGGAAACGGGAAGTGGGACAGTACCTTTTCTAAGACAGGGAGTTACAGATTTAGACAGTTTGTGACAAGAGTGGGTGAGAGCAGAGACGATCAGCACCCCCAGCTCTGTCGCCCCCATCCAGCCTGTCTGCAGCCACCTGAGACCCTGCCCCAAAGCTCAGCCCTGACAGCACCCTTCTCGGACACAAAAGCACTCCACTCCTCTCCACGGCCCCAGAGGAGAAAGTCTACCCCACTGACCGGGGTATTTGGGGTCCTTTATACTGTGGCTCCAGTCAATCTGGGATCCACTGGGCCCATTCCAGAGCCTTCTCCTTCTTGTTCCACAAGCATACCTGGCCCTTTCCAGCCTCCAGTCCTTTCCTTGTGTGACCACCTCCCTGCCCCTGCCTGGGCAGCCCTTCCCCTCCAGCTCAGCCCACTCAGCAGGTTGCAAAGCCTCCCCCCACCCCACTAAGTGCCTTTCAGCCCCTGCAGCCCCCAGTGGGTGTTGGCACGAGTCTCGTGCAGCCGGCCTGGGCTCGCCACTGCGTGGGTTTCTACAGGTCTTCCTCGTGACACCAGAAGCTTCTGGACACCAAGACTGTGTTGCGTGAGTGTCTTCCGTATCCTAGGGGCCAGGCTTTGTTGAATTTACTACCCATAAAATCGAAGGCTGAATACAGCAACAGCGGGGCCTAACCCTGTGCGGTGGGCAAGGAGGAAATAACAGCCTCGCTGTGCAGAGTTCAGTAGTAAGTGACACTCAAAGTCACCTGGCTGGCAACAGAGAGAGGACTGGAACTCTGGAGCACAGCATGCCTCTCCACACGTTCACTCAATCCCACACTCACGGAGTGTCATCTCAGACTCAGGCTGCACCAGAGATCTGCACTTTGCTAAAAGCTGGAGCCCACCCAGGAGACGTAGAACATCAGTGCCTGCTGGTGCTGAAGACAGTGCTGGGCACAGGCAGTCAATTCAAAATACTTGCCAGCAATCAAACGTAATGGTCCTCATCTGAAAGCTCCCGGGCCTTGGGTGAGGAAGGCTCAGGGTTACAGGTGCAGAAGGCCAGGCTATCTGAGTCTCAGGCCAGCCCCCTCAGTGTTCTGAGTGACCTAGGGGTGGGGGGCCCACGGGCAAGGCTGCACCAGTGGCGTGTGCCTGGCGGTGGCCCCATCCTCCAGGTTTGGATGGCTAAGGGTTAACCACCTCAAGCTCCCTCCTCCCTCACCCCTGTCCTGACACTCAGTTCCCCTAAAGAAGGACCTGCCATTACCCTGATTGGACTCTCCAAGATAATCATGGGGCCTCAGATCCCAGCTGCTCTTGTCTCATGTGCTCTCCCCCTCAGACCAGCCGGGAGGCTGGAGGGAGAGCAGCCTTGGTGAGAGGCAGATGGGGCTGTAATGAACTGAAGACGTGTGACAGCTAAAGAGGAACAAGTTCATCAATTAGAGCCTCCTTGCCTGAGGACTTCTGGGAAGAGCCGGAGTGGGGGATGGAGGGGGTTGACTGGCTTCCCTCCAAAACGTCCTGATACCTCAAACTGCTCAGCTCCCCAAGTTTCAGGACCCTGGAGGGGTCTCCACTCCGCCTCCCAAGCAGCTCCAGAGTCTGCCTTTGACTGTGAATAGCAGGGCTCAGCCTCTTCCTGGGAGGGGCAGGCCAGCAGTTTCCCTGAGGATTAAGGGTCTTCTGAACGAGACTGTGAAAAATCAGTCCAGTCCCAAACTCTTCAAGTCCTTAGAAACTGAACTTGTGAGCGGAGTACAAAACTTAACCTGTGCTGCTCCCCTCTTTGGCTCTGACTTGCACACTCAGGGGTCGGGGATGAGGAAAATCTTGGTCCAAAGGGATTGGTGCTGGGGTACGACACTCTTGCTGAAGCAGGCCAAAATTAGGAGTCTAAAATGTCGGCACTTCCTGCCTGCACAGGAAGTGCCAAATGTGGGTATCGTCTATGGCTAAGAAGAACAGTGCAGTGATGGCCTTTGGAGGCTCCCTGGTCCTCAACCCCTGCCTCAGCTCCCACCACTACTCAGCCTCGCTTTGCTGGGCTTGGGAGGGGTGAGTCATGCCCATATTTCCAACGGCAGGAGACTTGAGCCATTTCCTGGGGAGCAGAGAGCGAAGGAGCAACAGAGAAGTCACACTCTGGTGAGGTGATGGTGGTCATTACTTATGCAGGCAAAGGCTGTATGTGGCTAACTCAGATGAATCCCAATTTCACATATTTTGGAAGGAGGGGCAAATGGGTACCTCAGAATGGAAAAAGTATAATTTTGGGGGGGGGTGTTAGTATCCATGGTGTCTGACCCCAACAAAGGGGGTTTAAAAATCCTGAACAGGGAATGCTGGGCTTATGATTCCCAGAGGGGAGTGGTACTATTATTTCCCTTGTCAAAAAGCTAGAGGAGATGAGGCCCAGGGGTCTACAACTAGGGGAATTCTGGAGAAGAGGTTACTTGGAGGTCCCGTTGCCCTTATCAAGCACATTACACGCTGGCCAGAGGCTCACATGCTGGTGCTAATGGGACCCATGAGGTGGGTTCAACCCATGGCAGCCTCCCATGGTGGCACTTTCATACAAGGACCCTCATCCCAGCCAGCAAACCTGGATCAGTGGGATGTAAATGGGGGGCAAGCGTATTCCAGCTCTAACTAGGAAGAATTGTCTTACAAGTTTGAGATGCCTGAACTTGTCCTGCATGACCCCCAGAAGCTGAGAGTTCCATGTCATAGGAGAGTGTCCACACAGAGGCGCTATACCTGTGCATACTGTGGGGGTCTGCTAACCAGCTGTGTGACCCTGGGCAGTCACTTAACATCTCTGGGCCTCTGCTTCCTCACTGGCATAAGGAGAAGAGTGAATACACCTTCCTGCAAGGTGGTCTAAGAATGAAGGGATGCCTAGAAAGTACTGAGCCCAGTCCCTGGCACAGCGGACATGTTTGATAAGCATTCACTGTGCACATTATTCACCAGGCGGGACAGAGAAGGGAAAAGCAGGAACACGTGGATTTCTCCCTCTTCTGATGGTCCAAGGGGTTGTGAATGCCAACCCAAATCAGATGGATGTGAGATGAGAGGCCATCAGGGAAGACAGGTGCTTGACAGGTGCTTGGGAAAGATGAGGCTTTGTCCACCTGTGAGATCGCCTGAGACCCGGTCTCACACATCTGCCCACTGACAACATGCCACCAGGCAGGAAGAATGACTCCATTCTTGCAACCCTCAGCAGAGCAGGATGAGGGAGTTGAGTCTAAGGTGGAAAGGGGGCCTTTCAGGCTGGGTTGGAAGTGGTGGGAAATGGGACGGCAGCTGCAGAGGCTTGTCCTGTGATTGTGGCTCTGTGGCCACCACCACAGCCACAGAGAGGCCCCCTACCTGGTCTGCAGGTACCACCAGGGTAAGAGGCAGGCCTGTGCTCATCTAGGAGCAGGCAAGGTGGAGCTGGAAAGGGGTGGGCCTCTCTCCCTTTGCTGGGCCTGGCACTCAGGCCCAGAAACCCCCAAGGAGGACTTGTTATATGCCAGTGGAGTCCTGTGCAGGGAAAGCCTGGACGAGAGAGATAAGCTGTGCCATCCCACCAAAGGCCCCAGCTCCTTGAAGCTGCTAGAACACATATTGATGGGGCCCATTCAGCTCCGTCTGCATGGCAATTAATAATGGGCCATGCAGAGAGACTGAGCATGATATGCGTGCGTGTGTGTGTGTACATGCTAGAGGGAGGGCATAGGCTGGATTGGGGTGCGCCAGAGAGTCCTTACTCAAGGACATCCCCTCCTTATAGCAGACTTGGTCCCCACCCCAGGTTGGGACAGAGAGGCCTGTCCTAGCTTGACGCCTCCAGCTGAGCTCTCTGGGCATGGACTGGGCAGGTGGCTGGAAAGGATCTATTTCTTAGGTATCCAGGGCTCTCCCCACTCAGAAGGGGTTGGAAGGACTAGAGGGAGAAGCAAAGTCTGGAAGTGAGTGTCTCCCTTTCCCCTGGACTTCCGGTTTCTGCCAGGAGAAGCTGTGAGGTCAGGCAGTATGAGGGAGGAAGATGGAGGTGTGCAGAAGCAGGTAGACAGTGATGGCTTTAGGTCTGAGGGCAAGGCCTCTATGGTACCTTTGTGCAAAACTAGAAAAAGCTGTCCCTTCAGAGTGGACCTTGACCTGTGAACACACAGTTTGGCGAGCAAAACCACCCTCTGTGCCAAGAAAAATGGGCTCCTTTCTTCAGACAATGCCACCCAGTTCCAGAGTACCCAGCATTAAGAGCAACGCTTGGAAGGGTGCCTGAATGGCTCAGTGGGTTAAGCATCTGACTCTTGATTTCAGCTCAGGTCATGACCTCAGGGCGTGAGATCGAGCCCTGCGTGGGACTCCATGCTTAGTGGGGAGTCTGTGTGTCCCTCTCCTTCTGCTCCTTTCTACCCCCCCCCCCACCCCAATAAATAAATAAATAAATAAATAATCTTTAAAAAAAAAAAAAAAGAGTAACACTTGGGCTGGAGTTCACCAGCCCTCCCCTTCTTGCTCAGTGCTCTGACTACACCACCACAGGGGGCAGCCCTGCTTGGGGAACTGGCTGTTGTCCCCCTCTGTGTCTCCTCACAGCCGGGCCCTGCACCGAGAATCTGGAGCATTCTTGCTGGACCCATGCCCTGATCCCTTCCTAGAATCCTACTCCTTAAAGCCAGGTGGGAGGACCAGCGATGTTGGCATCCCATGGGAGCACTGTAGAAATAGAGACTCAGGTCCTACTCCAGACGTACTGCAGCAGGATCCGCATTTTAAGCAGATTCTCAGGTGATTCCTATGTGCATCAAAGGGGCCTCGAAAACTCTGGGATTCTCCAAACCTGGGAAGATGTAGGGTAGCCCATGGAGGGGGAGAGAGAGGCAGAAGGTATAGAGATACCTCTGCGAACTAGGGGCTGGACAGGAGTCCCAGTGGGGGCAGGAGGGGGCTGCAGGAAATGGGCTCTTCTGCCAGTTTCAGTCCGATGCCCAGCCCTCTCCTCGTGCACCTGTCACTGGAGACCATCTGCCTGTGCCCAGCATGCCGAGGACTTGGCCATCTACTCCAGGCAGGAGGAGGCCCAGCCTGGCAGCTCAGTGTCTCAGGGGAGCACACAGTGGGGCAGGCCCAGGCCTCCGGGGAGAGGAGCAGAGATTCGGGGGGCCTGGCTGCGTACGTCTTTCACCCCCATCTCCGCACAGCCCTTTCATCAGGATTCCCAGGCTGGTGCGCGGGCCTGGGTGCCTCAATCACTCCTATCGTGCCGGTCACAGGAAGAGAATAGCTTTCAGCCCAATTACCCTTCACATTCCAATATCATAACGCTCCAATGAGGCTTTTTAACCAAAAACAAAAACGCCGTGTCTGCTGTAGGCCGGCTGCAAGGCTATCCGTGCAGAAGGGACAGGCCTGCCTGGCTGCAAGCCGTCCAGGTGAGACTCCGGGGAAGGACCTGTCCCAAGGCATGGCTGCGCAGACAGGGTGCTCTGTGTCCCAGGCCTCCATTTCCCAACACACCCCCACCCACTTCTGCTCATCAGCTGCTGGAACTGGGTGGCCCTTGACCTAAGGGAAGGAACCTTGAGGCCCAAGCCCAGAAAGGCACCATGGAGGGACATGTTCTATGATGGTTCTCTGTGTCAGAGCACTGGCTCTGCCGTCTCCTCCCAGGGGCAGGAATGCTCCACAGACCCCCTCTTTACAAAATGGCCTGAGGGCACCATTCAGCAGGGCCATGACCTGGGGAGCCCGTGCCATGGTTTTCATGCCATCCCACCCTTGGTTAGTCTGTTCCTACAACAGCCTTGACTAGCCAGCGAGCTAGCCAGAGCTAAGGTGATTAACCCCACTGGGCAGGTGGGTAAACTGAGACCCAGGGAGATAAAAGGGGAGGACCAAGGACATATGGAAGAATCCCGGTACAGCATTCCTTTAAGATACACTGCTGTCGGGGCGCCTGGGAGGCTCTGGCAGTCGAGCATCTGACTCTTTTTTTTAAAAAGATTTTACTTATTTATTTGACAACCAGAGATCACAAGTAGGAAGAGAGGCAGGGGAAGAGAGATTAAGAGAAGCAGGCTTCCTGCTGAGCGGAGAGCCCGATGTGGGGCTGGATCCCAGGACCCTGGGATCATGACCTGAGCCGAAGGCAGAGGCTTTAACCCACTGAGCCACCCAGGCGCCCCTCGAGCGTCTGACTCTTGATCTCCACTCAGGACAGGATCCCAGGGCTGTGAGATCGAGCCCCATGTTGGGCTCTGGGCTTTCAGAGTCTGCTTGAGATTCTCTCTTTTCCTCTCCCTCTGCCCCTTCCCCTATTCATGCCCTGTGTCTCTAAATAAATAAATACAACCTGAAAAAAAAAAAAAAGGGCACACTGCTGTCCCAGGAGGGCGGTGGGGGACGAGGTCTGCTCCAGTCCAAAGCTTCTAGGCAGAAACTCGCTTATCTCTTCTCTCTACATGTGAAGTGACTATTTCCATCTGTAAATTGTTCTCATGGGGAGGCATAACCAAGCAACCACGCTATGAGTCGTGCCTGTCAGTGATTCCCAGGGAGCACAAATTTTCCACGTATGTGCCCCATCACCTGTCCCATCTCAGAGGGCTACAGAATAGGGCCCAGAAGAAGCTGGTCTGCTTGGCCTCAATCAGCCGTGTTTTTGTTCGCCTGGCCAGTTCATTGCTAATGGCTTTGATGGCCACATCCCCTCCTTCTGTCCTCCTGGCCTCCTACTGGCTGTGGCCGATTTGCCCATGATTTAGCACTCTGGGGTGCTGACCCATGAGGGAGACACATGGGACAGGAGGCACGGCGGACGGCACGCCTGAGGTGTGTGCCTGCGTGCTTGCCGTGGCACAGGGTGGGAGGTTATCTCTCCAGGAACACACCCCAGTCCAGCTCTCTAGGACTGGGCGTAGTGTCTGCACTGTCACCCTCTCCAGCCCATGTTGGTCATGGCACTGGGCACCATCCGGGGGACAGAAGGATGTATGGAGACCCCGGGAGGGCTGAAGGAGTTATGTGTCCAGGGCACATTCACTCGATGTGCAAGATGGGACCCTGTAGACTCACTGTCAACAGAGGGGCAAGAGCCTATGGGGGCGCTGGAGGCAGTGCTGCCCAGGCTCACAACCCAGCTCTATGATGGACTTAACCTCTCTGAGCCCCAAGTTCCCCACCTTCCATCTGGGAATAATCCTCATACCTATACCTCTGATCAGCTATAAAAGGTGCACACGAGAGTGCCTGCACACTCTCCTTACTGTCATTATGGCCGTTCCTGGTGCTTTCCGTGTGCCCAGTACCCCTGGAGCTCATGGTTTCAAGGAACTGTAAGATACAGACCCTATCTGTAATCAGATCACAAGCCTTGGAACTTGGCACCAAGAGGACCCGTGTGTCAGAAAAGTGGTATAAAGGAAGCTGCAGTAGGTGGTCAGAGGAAGGTGTGGACACTAGCCCGTGCCAGGCTTTCTAGGAGGCCCCTTCTTCCATAATGCCCTTGAACCCTTCCAAAGGACCTGTTCTAACCTGTGGGGTTTCCACCCACCCCAAATATAAGGAAGCAGATGGAGGCCCAGAGATGGAGTGGGGGTCTCTCTACTTGTCTCAGCCCAAAGGCAGTCCCTGCTCCCACCCTCCGCAGCCCATGCTGAGAGCGACCAGCCGGGAAACCCAGGCTGCTGCAAGTCAGAATGGCGGATGGCTGGCACAGAGCAGAGAGAACCAATTTGTCAAGCTCATGTAGAGCACGTTTGTCCAACTCTGCTGCCTGGAGGGAGCCGCACTTGACACGTTCACACGTACGCCGCCTGCCACAAGGGGCTCAGGAGCCGGGACTGGGCAGGTGAGAGGCACAACCCAGGTTTGCTATAGCTCCAAAGATGGGATCGGGGGATGGCACTGCCCTACCCACTCAGCAACCCAGAAAGAGCCAGGCTTCCAGCGATGGCTGCCCACGTCCTCAAACACAGGCCTTCCCTCCTGTTTTGAAGAGTGCCTGCCACTGTGGGTGAGCAGGGCCCAGCCAGGACCTCCCAAGGGGGACCAGGCACCACGGCTCATTCCCGTGTCCCAAGCACCCAGCCTGGGCTTGGCATCCAGCAGGCACCCAGTATCTGATGAATGAATGAGGGTGGGATCAGCATTCTAGCACCATTACCACTTGGGCAGCAAGCCAAGCAGAGACTCTTCTCTCTCCCTGGTCTCTGGGCTGGTTGGTGCCTAGAGACCAAGCTTTCCAGGGGGGCTCGCCAGCACCCGGGTGCCGCTAAGCCCACCTCTGTGCAACGGGAAGGCTCCCCGGGGCCCAGCAGCCCGGTGGCCAGTTCTGAGATGCAGCCCCTTCCAGCCCTGTTCTCTTTAGTCATCTAAAAGCTCTCCCTCCTGGGGCGCCGGGTGGCTCAGTCGGTGAAGCATCTGAATCTTGATTCTGGCTCAGGGTGTGAGATGGAGCCCCACATGTGCCGGGCTCTGCGTTCACTGGGGAGTCTGCCTCAGGATTCTCTCTCCTTCTGTCCCTCCCCCTGCTCATGCTCTCTCTCTTTCTCAGATAAATAAATTTTTAAAAAATAAAAAAACTCTCCCGCTCCACACCCAGCACATGGGCTCCTACCTCACCCCTCCCGGTTTCTGCAGGACCCCTTCCCAGCCATTTGCCCTCCCCACGCCCCAGCCCCAGGTGCCCCTCCCCTATGGTTGGCCCTCAGGGGTCATCTCCAATGACCACTGGCCTCACCCCTACCTCTAGAGAGCCCACCTCCGGGGACATCCATCCTCCTGCCTGAAGCGTCCCAAAAGAATCATGAACTAGAGTTTGGGGTGCTTGGGGTGCGCTGGAGAGTGCATGCTCCCACAGCTCAGTCTCCAAAGCACCCTGCATCAGCTTCCTCCAGCCGCCCTAATGAATCCCCGCCCTCTTATCATCTTACAGTTCTGGGGGCCAGAATCCAAAATGGGTCTTACAGGACCCACATCAAGGAGTGGGTGGCCTGCACCCCTTCTGGAGGCTCTAGGGGAGAATTGGTTTCTGTGCCTTTTCCAGCTTCTCGAGGCCACTCCTGTTTCTTGGCTCAGGGCCCCCTCTTTCCATGGTCAGACCAGCGGCATAAAACCTTCCAGCCTCTCTGACCTCTGCTTCTACTGCCGCTTCTCCCCCTGACTCTCCCACCTCCCTCTCATGAGGACCCCTGTGATGATGTTGTGGCCCTAGCAAAGCCAGGATATCGCCTCCTGAAAGTCCATCATCACACCTGCAGGGTTCCTCTGTCACGTGAGGGAACAGTCATGGACTCCCAGGATTATGATGTGGGGCTTTCCTTTCTTTGGGGCTATTCCTCTGCCTACCATACCCCAGCCCCTTCAGCCACACCCCGTCCTCCAACACCCCTGCATGCGGTGCCTTCGCCCTGTCCCACTGGCTGCCTCGGAAGTCTGGTGAGACCCAAGGCCTTGGTGGGGAACTTGCCAGCACTTCCGAGCTGCCTTCCGCAGTGGGCCATGGGAGCAGGGCACACCACCAGCTGGTCTGTGGAATTTCTCACTGAAAGGATAGGGGCTGCAGAGGAGAGGAAGGAAGAGAAGCTCCCAGAAGACATCGTGCAACAAATCTCTACTAAGTTCCTACTAGGAATGAGGTCCCGAAGGTCCAGTGATGGGGAAACGGTCACATGGACGTGCTCCTGCTCTCACAGAGCCCACCATCTCCCCTGGGAGACCAACAGTGATCAAACAGTCCTGAAAATAAGTGAGCCATTACATCCCAAGGTCATAGCTATGGTGCCCTGAAGACCCAGAACACGAGCATCTGTTCTGTACTGGGAAAAGGGATCAATCCGGGATTGAAGATCTCAGGGGACATGGGAGCTCATGAAGAAAGGGAGGTACTGCCGTGCAAAGGCCCTGTGGCCCAGTCTCTCAGGGACTGGAAAGAAGGTGGAGGTGCAGGAAATCAGAAAGTCAAGGGGAGGCTGGCACGAGGGGTCTGGGATCAGACCCCACCAGCCTAAGAGACTCTGGCCACTGACCACAGAAAGGTTTTAGCAACGTTCCCGGCACTTCTCAGGAACTCAGCACAGTGGAATGAATGGATGGATGGAGGAAATGAATGAATGAGCCTGGCTACCTTCCTTCCACTCTCCCCAGTAACCTGCTGCCTCCCTCCCTTCCGCACGGCAACAGTTAACGGGCTCTCCGACGCCGGCTCACTTTTTATTTATTTATTTCCCCACGGCTGCTGGCACCGACCCATGCAGCCTGAGCGTGGCTCCGTGGAAATGTCTGTAATCGCCAGCACACTTTAGACATTACTTCCACACCATTTAGGGCTTTCCGCCCCAATAGCTGCTGCTGCATTTCCCTCCGCCCCAGTCTTTTGGGTTGTGACGGGGGGATTTTTTTTAAAGGTTTAGGGCCCCCTGAATTTGAGGGATCTGATGGTCTGGGGACGTGGGGAGGAAGACAGTGCTTTAGGAGAATTCATTATTCTTCTCCCATTGCCCCGGCCCTGCCCCAACCCCTGACCAGATAAGGGAAAGAAAAAACAATCACTTCAAGCTGCTAAGAAGCCTTTAAAGATTTTTGCAGGTTTTTTTTTTTTTGTTTTTGTTTTTTTTTTTTTTTGCACAGACCTCAGATTGGGTTGCTGATATAAGCCACAGCTTTGCGGGAGGCTGAAGGTGCTAGAACACAATAAAGGTCACTACAGAAGAATCCCCCTCCGAACCAAACAGCCCCCTCCCTCCACCTCCTCCAGACTCAAGGCCGGCACCTCTGAAGACAGCGGACACTGACACTAAACCCCAAGCCCTGAGGGGATGCGCTGAGGGTAAAAGGTGTTTGGACTTGCTTTGGGGGAGCATAATGAGGACAAAATCTGGAATCAGCTGTGTGACCTTGGGCAAGTCATTTAATCCGCCTGGGCTCATTTCTCCAGCTCTAACAGGAGGATAATCAGACCTTCTTATCAATCTGAAGGACTCCTGTGGGGCCAGCAGAGGCACCTCAGTGGGGAAAGGGACCCTCCTGCTGTGTTTCTGCCTCCTTCCTCTCAGCCCAGGTTTTGTTCACTGTATTTAGTTCCCTGTAACTCCCTTCCCGCACCACCCCTCCACCCCCATCCTCCTGTCCCAGCCGCTGGACAGCTCCAAAAGCACCAGAAATATCCATGGCAGAGAAGAGTCTGCCCGGGGCCGAGGCTGCCTAAAGGTGATGCCCGCAGGGGAGGGTCCCACCAGGCTCTCGGGCATAGGCCGCCGGCTGAGCCCCAGGCACGCACCATCACAGCCCCTGGTAGGAGAGCACTGTGGGACGGGGAAGGTGTACCGAGGCAGCCCTACCCGTGCCACACCCATTTTAGCAGAGACCGTGACATTCCCAGCGACTCACAAATGGAAGTGGTGAGTTCAGGACTCGAACCTCGAACCTTAGCAAGGATCCTGACCACTGTGGGGAGTGACCTCCGATAGGAAGCTGCCTGATCCATCGCTTGGGTGGTGAGAAACACCAGACAGTGTTCAGTAAGATGAATACAGACAAACATATTCCTTGGGGATAGAAGTCAACATAGTGGTTACCCGTAGGGGTAGGGGCTGGGAATCACGAGGGGCTTCTGTTTCTTGATGCAGGTGTGGTCACACAATATGTTCACTTTGCGATCATTCACAAAGCTGAACACTTAACGGCTGTTCATTTCTCTGTATGTATGCTTGAGTAATACACAGACTCAAAAAAAGAAAAAAAAATAAAGAAAACTCATAAAGCTGGTAGGGAAGGAGGCATTAGAAAAAATACTCCAGGAGTTCATCTGTCCCACTTGCATGAGGCTTTAAGCTCAAGGTTTTCCTGTCTGTCCTGTCCCTGATCCCCACGATGACATGGACAAACCCAGGATTATCACTCTCATTGGACAGAGGGGCAAATTCAGCCCTGGAAGGGGGTGGGAGTTCCTCATGCAAGTTTCCTAGCTGCAGGTGGTGGGGTTCCTGCCCCCTCCAGGGTAGAGCTCATCCCCCTCTAACTTGCTGAGCTGTACAGACAGGTGACCAAGACAGGAGGAGCTGCCTCTGGCTGGGCCAGCCCCGAGGAGGCTCAGCAACCAGACCTGTATCTGGTTCACCTCTTCTACCCACAGTGGGGTTCTGGGACCACCCCAGGTGGGAAAGGCCAGGCCAGGGTCAGGAGGAATGTGGTTTCAAGAGGCCAGCATGGGGTGGGTCTAGGGAGCAGCTCCAAGGGCAAGGGGTGAAAGAAGCCTGTGGCTTCAAGCCTAGCAGAGAAGACTAGGTGAAGGGCCTGGGGTCGGATCCTAGCCAGCCACTTCCAGAGGGGATAACCAGGCAAGTCTGACTTCGCTAACACTCGGCTTGCCCGTCTGTGAAATGGGGACACAGTACCAATCCCCCCCTCCACTTCATTGTTCCAAGGAAGGAAGGAAGAAAAGGATTTGGCTAAACGGAGGAAGAAGGTGCAGGGGGGCACGAGTGAGAGCATCGTGGGGGAGGGCACAGCCAGGCATGAGCAAGGGCAAGGCAGCAGCAAAGTGGCCACCCACAGTAAAGCTCTAGCACAGGAAGCAGAGGAAAGCCCGGAGCTCAGACCTCATGCAAATGCGATGGATTTCTAACATGCAGGGTTTGTGCTGGGAATGGCAGGAGGCGTGGCTGGGCTAAGACGGGGAGATGGGGCGGGGGTGCCTGTGGGAAAAGGCCTTCTCGGAGGCAGGACTTGGAGAGGGACCGTCCTGAGCCCGTGACCCGCCTGAACAAGGACGCGACCGGACATTCGGTTCTTTGTGGCAGGCGGTCCCCCACGCCTGCGAAGTGGGCCGGCCGATTGGTGATGAAGACAGTGAGCGGGGAAGATTACATTGTACCTAGTGATTATGCCCTGAGTGGAATCTCTCGGCTATATTATTGCATCTGGAGAGAGGAGCCGGCTTTTCCATAGACGGACAGGAGGTCTCCACTTAAGGTTATTATGAAGAAGGAGAGCCCAGCCCCTCCCAGCTTCTGGCCAGTGCCACAAAGTTGCAAAGTAATTAAAGGCTGCTAAGGAATCAGAGAAATTATAATAATTCCATCAACCAAGCGCCTGCTCGCTTTCTCTTATTTTCCCCCTCCTGGTAGAAAACAAGGTGGGTCAGGCGGCCCACAAACATATCCACACCAGCCTCAGGTGTAAGGCAGGGGGGCTTGTTGTCAAGGGGGCTGCCAGGCCTGTCCCCAAGCTGTCTAACAATACTCCAACTTGTTTGGGTAAATCAAGGGGCTGAGACAAAATTCCAGAGTCCCCAGAACAGGAGAAACAGCAGCAGCATGCTGGCGGTCAGCCAACACGCTCGCACGGCCCCAAGCCCTACATTGGAAAGCAGCCAGCCAGGACACTGCTCTTGAACTTGTGGGGGCTGTTGGAGCCCAGGGGGCAGAGACCCTCCCCTCTCCCCAGCCCGGCTCTGGACATCAGTGTCCATCTGGGAGAACAGCGCTGCCCCTCCAGCGGCAGGATGGCTCAGGCCCGTGGGTTCTGGAGAACATGACCCTGAGAATCTTCCCCGGTCACCTTAGCTCTTCAGTGGTTTGCCACTGACTTCCGGGGGGACCCTGGGGAAATCTCCTCCTCTGTCTGGCTTTGGAGATCTCTATAGAATGTGTGCTTGGGTTAAGTCACCTTGATGGTCCCTCCAGTGCTGGTTCCAAGGAGCCCATTCGGAACATTCTCAGGCCATTATCAGTTATTTCTTGGTGACTGCTTCCTTTTATTTTCTTTGTCCTGTTTCCTTTTTGTGTTTTCCACATGTTTCTGTGTAATTCTTTCTAACAATGGGAATACCCATCATCTACCCCAGGAGTGTGGGGCTTCATGCATGGGCTACCCTGGAACTTTCACACAACCCCAGTGTACCCCCATTTTACAGAAGGAGACACTGAGGCTCTGAAAGACCCAAAATCTTGCTTGTAGCCTCCCAGGGTGGAGTTAGAATCTGTGTGCGCATGGCCACAGTAGGGATCGGGGTCCCCATGTCACTGATGGAGCACAAGTCCTTCTAATCATCAGTGTCCCCAGCCAGCTGCCCACCCAGCATCTGAGAAGACACCACTGCCTGGAGGTAAAGGGGTGCAGGCAGGAGACCTGACCCCTCCAGCAACAGGCTCCACCACAGGGGAGAGGAGACCATTTAGAGAAAGGGTATGAAGACGACAGGTGGATTCCGGGCTCGTGGGGCTGGCAGGCCAGCCATGCGGCAGGAGCGTCTCCTTGCATCCAGCTTCTGTCTCCTTCCATTTAGAGGGTCTTTACTTGAAGGGTGGGGGCACGATAAGAGGTGTCCCGGCATGTGCTAGCAAATCCCTACTGCCTGCGGCCTGGGCTCTGCACCCAGGCCCCTGCCTCGTGTTCACCGCAGACGGTCCTGCAGCCCCTGCCGCAGAATGACAGCAGCCCCTGAAGACTCCCAGCCGGAGTTGGCGAGGAAACCGGTGTAATGAAGGACGTTATTACTATGCAAACAAAATAGTAATTTTAATTACATCTGGGCTTCTTCTGTCCCCTGCTCCCATGCTACCCTCCTTCCTTGTGCAGAGAGTGGTGGAGGGAGCTCACAGCCCTGGCCGTGCCCCAGGGGGCATGGAAGGAGGGTGTGCCATGGAGGTCACGGGGGGACCCAAGGAGGCAGGCTGGCTTTCATCTGTAAGGATGGGTTTTCCACGTCTCACAGAACAATGTCATATGCACATCCGGGGACCAAATCTCAGAGGCAGGGGCACCCTAATCCTGCAGGTCACTGGGAAGGAGTGTCACTACGACCACGGTGGGGTCCTGACCTCCAAAGGTGGGCTCCAAGCCAAGCTTCTCCACTGGACTGCTAGAGCCTGTGTATGGGGCACGTGTGACAGCCCTTAGCCGGGGACAGAAGTAAGCCTGTGCGTGAGGCTCTGAGCTCCCGCTCGTCTGCCCCCAGCCTGGCTCGATCCGGGCCCCATCTTTGCAAATTTGGGCAAGTTATAAGCAGGCCATGGCAAAGCTACAAAAAGACACACGTGAAGATGCTGAAGGTAACAAAAGCAAGACTATGGCTCTAGCTGAACGGCTCTGGCTGGACGCCAGGGGACTCGCAGAAGTTGTGAAACTTCTCTTGGCCTCAGTTTCTTTCATCTCTGAAATGGGAAGAAAAATTCTCCCTTAACGTATAGAGTTGTAGTGAGGACAGACGAAAGATAGGGAAAATCCTCGGACAGAGACAAGAGGATATTACTCCAATAAGTACACGCTCACCGTATCACGCACACACGCGTCCCGTCTTAGGACTATGTAGAAATAGGTGGCCCTGCCGCTTTGCCCATGGTCACATGTCTCTTCACTGCTATAAGCCCGAAGCTTGCTGTCCTGGCTGCCGCAGGCTGTGGCACCTGCCTGCCCGTGGCCAGAGAGGAGGTCCCTGTCATTGTGCAGATGCTGGGGGACCAGAAGAGGTGTGAGCCCCTCAGGGTGCTCACTGCAGGTCCAGAGACATTGGGGCTGCTGCCTGGCTAGAGGAAACCACTCTGGCTCTGGTCAGCAGGCTCTGGAGACCCCGAGATGATTTATTGGTCTCCTTCTCCCAGATCAATAGGTGGGTGGTTAGAGATGCAGAGGGGGCCGCCGGGCACCACGGCCGCAAGGTATAAATTAATGTGGCCTGTCAAGGGACTGCCTCTCCTAGCGTGGGAGACGACACTCTCATGAGCAGAGCTGACATCTCAGGGGGGAACGGAAGGCACAAGCCAGTTGGAGCCCCCCGACCCCCCACCTCTCACTGCTACCTGAGGATGCCATTTATAAATCATTCAGCGTCTGATGGGCACGCCGTGAGGAGGGCAGCTGGGGGCGCTGCTGTTGTCCCCAGTGGGTGCTAATCAGTCTGGTCATGCCCACCTCTGCATGCTCGGGGCCTCGTCCGGCCACCCCTCCCTGGCTCTCTGTGTGCCCATAGCATGGCTGAGAAGGGCACGGCTGAGATTCCGGAGCTGGCAGGCAATAGAGGGCACTAGAGAGCTCCAGCAGTGAGCTCTGTGGTGTCCTGTGGTGGGCACGCTCTGCACCCCAGCACCAGGCCTGGCTGCTCTCACCCCAGGCCCGGACACTGTGAGCCCTAACGGACCCCTCGCCTGGGGAAGAAGGCTGGTGGGGGCAGAGCCCTTTGCGGGAAGGCTCCTGCTGTCCTCCCAACTGTCCAAGAGGCAGAGGGAGCAGTGGGCTTCTGCCCATTTGGGAAGCTCTCGTCCATGGGCTGGGGCCTGGGCTGGGTACGGAGGGCACACAGGCCCTGCTCAGGCTGGCAGGGGAGATGAATGCACCACCAACCACAGCCTTGGTTGTGTGCCTGACCCTTGCTTACGCTGGCCCCCGTGCGAAGCCCTTCCCACACATGGTCCCATTTACTTGAATCCTCACGATAGTTTTGCAAAGCAAGCATGATTATTTCCATTTTGCAGGCAGAACCAGACCTGTCTCTTCATCTTGGCTCCATCTTTGATGAGCTCTGGGCAAGTCACGAAGCTTCTCTGTTTCCACATCCACACGCATGGCATGGGGCTAAAGACGTGGCTAGCCTGTGAGGGAGCACTCAGGGAGTTCCCGCATGCGCGGCAAGCACGGCCTTGGGCACAGAGGAAACTCAGCAGTAACAACAATGTCAACGTATTATTATCACAGGATTGAATTACTCTGTTTCATGGACACATACTCAGCAGGAGTCTCTTACTCCCTGCTTTCCTGTCTCTAGTAAGGAGCTCCAGGGAGGAGGGACTTGCATCTGTCCTTGCTAAGTGACATGGAGAGATGGGGTGGCCTTGGGGGGACCCCGGCTTGGACTGTGCCCCCATCCAGGGCAGTGGGCACTCAGGCCCCTGCTTTCTCATTCCAGTCCACCCTTCTCTTCTACCAGCCTCCTCCCCACCTCACAGCTGGTCACCTGAAGCCACGAGTGACAAAGATCTATGTGGGACCTGAGCTGTCTGTCACAGTGACCTGGGCAGGGTCCCAGGGAGCCTACTTGTAGCCCAGCTCTATTTCCACAAGGGAACACTGGGTACTGGTGAGAGACACACACACCCCAACAGCCACTGGCCCTCTTCAGCAGGGTCCCTGGTCAGGGGTTAGAGTTTACTTCCCTCTTTTGGAAATTCTACTATATGAAAAGAAGCTAAAGGTCAGAGACTATACAATATTCGGAGACCATAATCTCCTTCTGTGACTACCAAACTTCTACACATCCTGTGAGGTCCCAAAGAAACAGCCCCTGTGTAGAGACCAGGCCATTCCTTCCACAGTGCTTCCCTCCTGTTTTGCACACTATAAGCTATCATGGCATCTGATACGTTTAGATGTCGTCAGACATCCTCTTACCTGTCTTACGCTGTGTAAAATTATCTCCCCTGAAGATAAGACCTTGGTCTTGGTCACCAGCATTTTACGGAGTTTGCCATGAGCCACAAACGGGGCAAAAGATTTTTAGCCATCTGCGCTATTCTATCTCCCACGATGACCCCAGGAGGCAAACAGTGCAGCTTAGCTAATAGATAAGAAAACTGAGATCCAGAGAGGTTAGGTCACGAGTTGCACAGCTGGCAAATGGGAGAGTCCTTTCGCTCTCCCCGACATGTCCCCGTCAGCTGAGAACCCCGGGGCCTTGCTTCATAGCTGTTCCGCAAATGTTTGTTGTGTTCTTTAAAGGAAAAACTGGGAGTGGATCAGGGCACAGTGGGTCAGCTCTGAGCTTTGAAGGCCAGGCAGGACTGAGTCAGGCTGAGAGCAGAAAGAAAACAGCCCAGGACCAATTAGAAGAGCATAATGTGCATTTGCTGGAGCAAGAGAAAAGAGGGACAGACACAGGCTCACGGGCCCTGGATCGGCCCCTGGGCTGACAGGACGATCCATGCAGAGGAAGCCAGCAGGGAAGGCGAGAAATGTAGGTTGAGGCCAGGTGGATAACAGCCTCAACTGTCCAGCTAAGTTGGCTGGACTTGTCAAAACTTCAAGGACACAGCCGTCCCTGCGATTACAGAAGCCCTCCTTGACTCCCTGACCCGAGGAACCACCTGGCACCGTCCGACTTCTAACCTCACACCCATCTTCCAGCCTTGAACACCCCGGCCCCAGGGTCACCTCCCCGGGGTGGATTTGCAGGGCTGTGGGTGGGTGGTGGCCCCAGGAGGACGCAGGGGACAGGGCAGCGCTGAAGGTCAGCGAGGCGGACACATACCCCGAACGGAGGTAGTGGAGCGGTGCTGCTGGGCACAGACACAGGCAAACACGTTTGAGCAAATTGGAATGCCATAAAAGTCTATTACAGCAAATCAAACAGCAGTCAGCATGACAGCCATTAGCCTGAAATGAATACACGGGGATTTAATGAGGTCTGTCGAGGCGGGCTTGGTGAATTAAGTTGCCAATTCTAGCAGGATTTCCCTTTTCTTTACGGACCTGAAAGCAGCCACGCTGCCTCGTTAGGGCTTCGACAAGTGAATTGCAGGGCCTTTCACCCTGATAAAATGGATAATTACATGTAGAACAGCTTAGTGAGGGGAGAGGGCTGGGCAGGAGGGGAACCAGGAGCACAGAAACCCAAACACACCTGCCTGGCTTCTCAGGAGGAGGGGCGGGGCCAGGCAGGGGGTCTGGGCTGGGGGGAGGGGGAGGACTGTGGGGCAGGGGGGTCAGCGAGCTTCTTTTGGAGAAAGAGGCAGAACCTCCCACCCACTCCCACTCTGGGCCCAAGGACATGGTCCCCATGGGCCAGGTCTCCAGGGCTTGCTGTCACTGTTAAAAATGCAGCTTCCTGGGCTGGCTCTTTCCAAACTATGGATTCAGAGTTGGAGGAGAGTTAAGAATCTGCATCCTAACTAGTTCTGATGGAAATTCTGATGGAGTGTGTTTGGGACCTTCTGATCCGTCCCTTCTCTGATACCCAGTTCTGAATGGCTTCTGAAACATGTGGTTCTCTGGCTTTAGCCCGCATCACTCCAGGGCTGGGGAGCTCCGTACATCCTTGGGAGGGTAGGGGGTTAGACTGTGTACTAGGTTTCAATATTAGAAAGTTTTTTGTTATGTAGACCCAGAATTTGTCTCCCTATAAACTTGCTCTTCCCACCCATCCTTGGGCTCTGGGTGCAACAGACCCCCAAATTGTCAGGGCCCATAGGGCTGGGGACAGTGGATGCTGAGAAGGTGAGGGAGAGGTGGCAGGCGGCTGGGACAACAGGAAGAGGAGCTCAGTGGATGGAAACAGCCATGGGATCTTCTCTGCAAGCCAGGAATAATGAAGGACTGAAGAAGTAGGAGCTTCTCCTGCTGGGATTCATCCTCAGACCACTGGCGATCAGCCCTAGAAGGAACCTGGTCCAACTCCCCAGTTTAACAGCTGTTGGAAACAAAGCCAGCAGGCGCAGTGATAGGCCTAGCGTCTCACCCAGCCAGTAGCTGGCACTGCCAGGACTAAACCCCAGGGGTCTTGACCTACAAGAGCTCCACTGATCACCTTGGCAAGCTTCAGCTGGAAAGCCACCTCCTCCGGGAAGCCTGCTGAGATTTCTCTGGTCACTCTGGCAAACCCTCAGGGTCTCCAGGACCCTCTTCTCTTTCTCTGGTTTGCATTCTTACCCTATTTATTTCTGTAGGGCCTCTGCCATACATCATGCTTGTTAAGGGCTAGGGCCTGGGGTTGCCAGGGTGACCTCAAGGCCAGCAGGAGAGCCCAGACTCAATTCTGGGCCAGGGGCCAGCAGGCCTTTCGCAGGTACCTCAGCTGGGGCCTGAGCCAGGCAGCTAATTTCTAGCTCAGGTGACCACACCAGGCCAGGGCTGGTCAGTGCCAAGCCACATTGGTCCAGGAGTGGCCCACGGCCTTCATCCAGCTGACACTATACCCCACCAGCCACACAGAGCAGCCCTATGTAGGGCATCATGTATCATGTCAAGGAGGTGACCTGGAGATGTTTACAGATGAGCAAGTAAACCACATAGGCTGTCCTCCAAGAACTGTGTGTCCTTGTAGCTGGCCCCTCTCAGCCCACTCTCTCCCCATCAGATGGGTGGCAGGCGGCTACTTTATCCTGCCTGTCCTCTGTTTTTCTTAGATAAGGAGGACTATGGCCCAGAGAGGGTAAGTGACATGCCCAAATGGACTCAGCGGTCTGGAAGCAGAGCAGGGGCTGGACCTGGGGTCCAGCGCTGCTAGTTCTAGCTCCTGTCTTTGGCGTTCTTTTGGCCTTCCAGGTCTCCGTGCAGCAAGAGCCTGGCAGAGCGCCAAACCCACAGCAGACACTCAATAAATATTTGTTAAATAGATGACTGACTGAAGAGGCTCTCTCCTTGGAGGCAGAGGCCTTTGGAGAATCCCAGGGGATTCCGACAGGGTAGCGTTGGAGGTCATACAGCTTGGCAAAGGTAGCGAGGATAAAGGCTGGTCCCGGCCCAAAGGCTGGGGAGGAGGGATGTGACCTCTGTCCCCTTGCCATTGCTGCTGCCTGCTGCCCCCTGTGAGGGAAAACAGAGGGCAGCCATGCCTGCCAGGATGGCAGCTGAGCAATGGGCCCAAGGCTCATTAACTCTGAGCCGTGCCCTTGGTTTCTGAGCCTGGGCCCAGAGTGCAGGCTGGCACGTAGAGACCCTTAATTAAATTAGGGAGACTTCCAAATGAGAGGGCCAGAGCCAAGCTGCAGTACCGGACACACTAGCCACCGCTCAGGGCACTGCATCCCCATGCTTGGGACCGAGGGCTCTCCTTCCTTATGCCCTGCCCCATCAGGGGAAGGGCGCGGGAGCCTCTGGTATGTTCCTACCCCCACACTTGTCCTCTCTTTCTTCCATCTGGCACAACCACAGGACCACTGGCTCATAGCTGAGTGAGGAGGGCCAGGAACAGGAATGGCGCGGGAGGGAGAGGGGAGCATGAGACAAGGTCTCCTCATCTTGGAGGGAATCTGAGGCTGCCCTGGGTGTCAGAGACTCAGAGTCAAAGCTACGTGACCTTGGGTAAATCCCATACTAAGCCTCAGTTTTCTCATCTACAAACCGAACAGATAGTTTGTAAAGACTCTTCCAGTCTCCTGATCCAATGACATATAAAGGGACTGGAACTCAAATTCCAGTGCTGACCTGCTTTTCCCCAGTGGATTCCCTCTCCCGTCCTTCCCAGGCCAACCCTTCATGGCTGCTGCTCAGCCCAAAGCCCTGAGGGCAGGCCTGAGGGACACCCAGCAGAAGCTCTTTACCCACCACCTTCAAGGTCTTTGAATGGCTAACTGCCAGCCCCAAAGACTGCCATCAGTCACTGGGAAAGGGACAGTAAGCCATGAGAACCCTGGTACCCTTGGGAGCCAGCAGCCAGCTTATTAATGAACCGTTTGTAATGCAATAATTTGTACTTCTCAATTACCAGCGATGGCTTGGTTTTCCACACATGCACTCATGCAAACACACTCAGAGTATACAGATGACCCAAAGGAGCAGAGGGGCCAGGAGATGGGGGTCAAGCATAAGGCTAGGGAAAGAAAGTCCCTTCCTGAAGCCACCTGCTTTCTGAGTCCTAGGGCAGGCGGGGTCGGGGGGACCCGTTCTGGGCACAGCTGGAAAGTCTGGGGTTGGGCCTGCCATCCCATGTGCCGGAGGCCCACACTGGCTGTGCACGGAAGGAAAAGAGGCCATGACACCTGCTCCTCCCAAATCCTGTCCTGTCCCGCCTCCAGCTGGAGTTGTGGGGCTCATGCCAGACAGGCCTTCAATCGCGCCTGAGGCTACCGCCAACCTACTCTCCTCGAGCAGCGGGCGGGCCCCTATCCATGGAGGCGTCGGTACAGTCACCAACCTGCCCAGAGCTGCTGCCTGGGCTGCCGTGCAAGCAGGAGAAGCAGAGCTGGAGCCGCCCTTTCCCCAGCTTCAGTCCGCTCCCAGGTGGCCCTGGAGCAGCAGCCCCACCCCAACCATGTTCCTCAAGCGTGAGCTCAGGGGTTCCTACCTCAGGGATGCGGACGCTGTAGGGCTGGTTATGAAATGTGGGTGCGTTGTCATTCACGTCCCCGACCTGTATGTTCACCTTCCGTGTGATCACCTGGCGAGAGAAGGGGGAGGGGATTTAGTGTTGGCATGGGCCCCTGGCCTCTTTCCACCCAAGGGCCTGGGCTCCTGCCTCCCAGGATGGCAGGGACCTCAGGGGATACTCACCCCTTGGTGGTCGCTGACGGAGAACTCCACTGTGAACTCAGACTTGGTCTGAAAGAGAAGGGAGGGAGGGAGAAGGCAGAGTTAGACAGAGGCACGAAGACATCCTGAGTCCTGGACCCCGGCTCTAACCTGGGGCTCGGCCTCTCCATTGCTGTGCGATCTTGACCAAGTCACTAGACGCCTCTGTGGCCATTTCTTCAAATGTAAGGAGACAACAAAGGTAGGGGTTTTCAAACCCCTACCTTAATTTGCTAAGGCCTGCCTTGTCACCAATTCCTGTGTCTCCGGGAATGTCCTTAAGCGGAACATTGTGCATGGGGGTAGACCATCTACACCATGGAGCCACCATTCTATAGGGGTTGAACCCTGGGTCACTGTCCTTCTTGCCCATCAGGGTTGTCCCTTGTTTGGAGATACCCCAACCACCCCATTCCAACTCTAAGTCCACATGTCAGCACTGGCCCTGGAAGAGGGACACCATTAAATCAGGAAGATGTTACTTTAGGGTCAGGACAGGGCCTTACCTAAAAGGTGATGAGCCAGCCTCCACCAATGTCTGCCTCTGTGTCACCCCCCTCCCAGAAAGAACTGGGGCGTGTGCACAGCCAGGTCATACCTCTCTGTCCAGCGCCTGCCGCAGCCACACCACACCTGTGTCAGGCTCCACAGCAAAGAAACGGGAGGCCTCCTCCCCAGATACACCAAACACGAGGGGGTCATTGTCCATGTCTCGGGCCAATAATTGGGTCACAGAGGAACCTGGAATAGCCAAGGGAGGGATCAGAGGGCAGCTATGGAAGGCGGGTCTACTCCCCAGCACCTTGCTCAGGTGGCTGAATCCCAGTGGGGACCTGCCACCCCCCAAACCGCTGGCAGGTCACTGTGCCTCTCTGGTCCCCGACCCAGACTCCCTGCCCCAACCCTGGACACTTGTTACAGCGTGTATGTGCCTGTCACAGACAACTGTGGCTCACCATGGTTTAGGTGGCTAGTGGACAGCTGTGACCTGGGCCTGTTCCCCATTTTTTTCTGATTTTATTTATTTATTTATTTTTTAAAAGATTTTATTTATTTATTTGACAGAGAGAGTGATCACAAATAGGCAGAGAGGCAGGCAGAGAGAGGGGGGGAAGCAGGTTCCCTGCTGAGCAGAGAGTCTGACACGGGACTCGATCCCAGGACCTTGAGATCATGACCTGAGCCAAAGGCAGAGGCTTTACCTACTGAGCCACCCAGGTGCCCCTTTTTTTCTGATTTTAATGTGGACACTCCCTCCTCCAAGTGGCTCAGATGAGGGCAGGCCCCTTCCATTCTTCTGCCCCAGGATGGGCACATAACTCAGCCTGAGCCAATCAGAGCACTCTATCTCCCTGGTCACAGCGACTGGTGCAGGGATGAGCTGGTCAAAGCCAACCCTGGGACTTGCGCTGGACTGGAAAAGAGGGGCCCTCCTTACACTGGGGTTGCTAACTTGGCCCTGCAGGCAACCATCTCTGGCACCACCCAGGAAGGGTCAGCCTGAGAATGAGGCCAACAGGAGGAAAATAGAGCCAAACAGTGTACCGAGAGAGACTGCTGAAGGTTTGAGGGTGTGTGGCCAGCCGTGCCTGAAGTTTAGCTCCAACCTCTGGACTTCTCAGCTGTATGAGCTAAGAAATCCACCTCCCCTCACGTGTGTTTTTTCCTTTGGCCTGAGTGTTGAGTTGGGTTTCTGCCTTTTGCAAATGGAAGCACGCTTCCTAATTCACAACACATTACAGTACTTGGCCTTTGCCCAATAGTGAGTGGGTGCTGGCCTTGTGCTAAGTGCTGGAGTACACAGAGGTTAGGAAGATGTGGCCCAGGCTCCAGGAAATCGAGGCCAGAACTGGGCACAGGGTGTGGTTTCTGTTCACAGGAAGAGGACTGATGTGTCCCTGTTCCCCAGGAAATACAGCCTGGCCAGAGCGCCCCAGGGTGCCTGGCTTACAGCCCTAAGAAGCCCTAGCGCAGTGCACCAACTCCCAGGGATCACAGCCCTCCCTGGGTAGGCTTCAGGCAGGGTGACCCACCCCCTTGTTGTTTGGGACTGGGTTAGGACATACACTGAAGCCAGGAGGTCTCAGACAACTGGATGGGCTGGCTGCCTTGGCCTCAGCTCCTTGCACCTCTGGGAACCGTGCAAAATGTCATGAGTGCATGGTGTCAGTTTCTGCAGAAAGGGTCTACAGTCTTCATCTGATTCTCAAAGGGGCAGTTAAATTAGAATCATGGCCTTGGCAAAATACTTCTCTAAAGCCTCAGTTTACCCTATAAGATGGAACAGACCACTCTTTCTTCCCCAAATACAGATTCTCGTGTTTATTGAATAGCTCTGATAATCAAACTAAGTAAGAAAGGATTCCAAACTCTGCGACTATTATCTAGAAAAGAACACTAAGTGAACTTTTTTTTTTTAAAGATTTTATTTATTTATTTGACAGAGAGATCACAAGCAGGCAGAGAGGCAGGCAGAGAGAGGAGGAAGCAGGCTTCCTGCTGAGAAGAGAGCCCGATGCGGGGCTCGATCCCAGGACTCTGAGATCATGACCTGAGCCGAAGGCAGTGGCTTAACCCACTGTGCCACCCAGGCGCCCCACTAAGTGAACTTTTAAAAGGACCATTCTAATGTGACAATGATAGCTGATATTTCTAAGTGCTAACCACACTCTTGACCCTGGGCTAAGAAGTTTCCCCGTACTGTCTGGTTCAATCCTTACCATTATTCTCCCCATTTAACAGATAAGGTAACAAAGAGTGATTAAGTAATTGACCATGGCCCGCAATTAGTAAACGGCAGAGCTGGAATTCAGATCCTAGGTACTCTGGGTCCAGAGCCCTTGTTTGTCTCCACAACCCTACACATTCCAACACTTGATATGTGAACTCAAGATTCAGGACTTCTATGGACATGACCCTCTCATGTCCCTAACCAGAAGCCTAACCAGAAGCCTAACACTTGGAAAAGGAAGACACTAGGCAGTCCTGGGCTCTGCAGGTATGCCACTTGATCTTAGCCAAAAGGCCGAGAAGCGATCTGCAGGTATGCCAGACGGAGTACTAGGCTCATTCACCCAGGTTCTCTCATTAAATCCTCCCAGCAACTCTGTTTCATAGCCATTATTCTACTCACTTTACAGATTAGGAAGTTGTGGATCAGAGAGGCAAAGGTCACACAGCAGAGCAGGATATGGCAGCATCCAAGGTCATGGGGAGGAGGTGAGAAGCAGGAGGAAGAGGAGTAGAATCACTGGACAGAGTCAGAACAACCTCAGAGACCTTTTGGGGAGCCCAAACCTCCCATTTTATTTTTTACTTTTTTTATTTTTATTTTTTAAAGATTTTATTTATCCATTTATTTGACAAACACACAGAGAGAGAGGGAACACAAGCAGGGGGAGTGGGAGAGGGAAAGCAGGCTTCCCACGGAGCAGGGAGCCCAATGCGGGGCTCCATCCCAGGACCCTGGGATCATGACCTGAGCCAAAGCAGACGCTTAACCACTGAGCCACCCAGGCGCTCCTCAAACCTCCCATTTTAAAGATGGAAAAGCTGAAGGCATTTCACTAGTTGCCCAAAATACAATGGTGGAGAACAGAGTCTGCAGCTAGAACCCAAATTTCCAGACTCCTATTGCAGGGCTCCTTCTGGATGAGAAAGGAAGAGGTATGTGATGTCACAGATAAACCAAGCACATCTCTTCAAACATCTGTGTTGTTCGATGGCAAGCCATTGCTTTATACTGAAATCAAGGGGGATATTTTGGAGCACAGTGTAACAGTTTTTTTTTTTTTTTTTTTTTTTTCAAGACAGAACCTGAAGCTATAAAAGAACTTCCAGCCTCCCCGACTTCCAGAGATGCCCGTTTCCTTTCTGTCCCCTCAGGTGTGCGTTAGAGGCACAGTTTGAGGAACCCTGAACTACTTCCTAATGCTTTGGGGAGATCCCATATAAGGAAACTGAGGCCCCGAGTGGTCCTGCCTGCCCACAGTACAAGGAGTCTGTGGAGGCCCCCTGGAGCGAAGGCTTCACCTGCCAACCACCGTCAGGGCCCAGCCCAGATGATGGATATGGGACCAAGCTCTCTACTGGTTGATGGGATTCTGGAAAAAGACCACACTGGCCCTCTAGCCAAGGTCATACGACTCAGCCCGATATCCCAAATGGCTCTCTCAGGCCCAATGCTCAGGCCCTTCCAAGAAGGGGGGCACTGGGCAGGACATGGATGGGGCCATCAGCTGCTGTCACCCACCCTGTAATTTCCTGGACTTTTATCCATTTTCTCCTCAATTATGTGCTGCTCAAAATGGTCCTTTTCAGCTTCCTCACAGGCTCTTGCCCGCTTACGCCTTCTTTGTGTCCCAGGTAATTGCTAGTGACCTTTTCTAAGTGTACTAATTAAAGGTGCCGATTTAATATTATATTTAAGACAAGACGCCCCGCAATTTTCCAGCTGGGCACAAACTCCCCCTCCCAGGGCTGTTCTGCCACTCCACAGAAGCTGGGCCTCGCTTTGGCTTCTTCTGGACACAGGGCTCATTTCTCTACCAGGAAGCCTTCTAGCAACCTCTGCTTGCATTATTGCATGCAGGAACGAGGCCAATCTGTGGGGCCCCACTCCAGCCCATGGTCCTAGAAGCAGCCACTCGGGAGAACCATCCCTGGCTGAGGGGCCCTGCGGTACACATTATCACATTCTAGGTTTGGTCCCCACCTGAGAAGCAGATAATTATACGCCCTCCGACTCAGGCTGTGGAATATGGGGAATTTTGTTGTGTTTTGTTCCAAAACTGTGATAAAATACATAGAATACAAGCTGCCTCATTTTAGCCATTTTAACATACAATTCAGCCATACCAGGTATGTTCCCAGTGTGGTGCGACCATCACCATGATCTGCTTCCAGAATATTCTTATCACCCCCAAAAGGAAACCCATACCCACTCAGCAATCACTCCCCCTTCCTCCCTTCCTCTCCCTGGCAACCACGAAGCCACAGAATGTCTCTGTGAATTTGCCTGTTCTGGATGTTTCATAGAAATACAATGATACGAGGGGCAGTCTTTGTGTCTGGCCTCTTTCACTCAGAATACAATCTTCTGGATTCATCCATGGTGTGACATACTACGTCATCCCTTCCTATGGCTGAGTCACATTCCATTGCATGGAGAGACCACAGTTTTTTTATCTGTTCATCCACTGATGGATTTCTGGGTTGTTCCCCCCTTCTGGCTATTGTGAATTGTGCCACCATGAACATCCGTGGGCAGGAACTAGGAACAAGAAGGTCCTCGGTAATTCTATACTCAACCTATTAAGGAGCCACCAAATTGTTTTCCACAGGAGTTGCACCATTTACATTCCCACCAACAGTGGATGAGGCCCAGAGCTCTTTTCAGGGGTGGGAAGGGCACTCAGTGATTGACAGGGGCTGGATGGCCCCTTCCACGGTGGAGAGATGGGAGCCGGGCAGCCCTTCATTCCAGGTGTTACTGGTACCCAACGCACTAGGCCTCAGCACATCTCACTGTCACACACACCAGCCGGACCTCCAAGTGCCAGCCTGGGACTCTTAGCGGAGGGTTCCAGCCATTGGAGACTGTTCCCGCCCCGCAACCCCAACACCAGACAGATTGGACATGCCAGGGAACGAAGGACCCCAGGAGCACTGCTCAAAGAATGACTGATGCAAGATGGTGGATAATGAGGTGGCAGGTAACCCCTCCAGTCCCCTGACCTCTCGGGGGGCTAATGCAGAGGCGTGTTGTATGCTGCCTCTTGGAGTGCCCTGCTGGGACTCACCCCCTGCGGCCCGCGGGGCTGACCTGGTTGGTCCTGCGTCTTCACCTCCCTGTCTCACCTCCTCGCTCCCCACCTGCATTTCCTGGAAGCCCCTTTCCAACGAACGATCTGCACTTGAACCCTCATCACCAGGCCTGCTTTGTGTGTGTGTGGGAGAACCCACAGAAGATACCCCCCAAAATTGTGGGAGTGACACCTGGGGAGTGACAATATAGATTTCCAGCCCCTGCTGACTCAGTTGGCCCCGGGGGGAGCCCAGGGCGTGACCTTTTACACAGAAGCCCCACTCTCCCTGTGAGAGACCCTGACGCCAGCCAGGCTGGGAAACCCGGAGACTGCTTCATAGCAGGGCGGTCTTCAAATATCTAACCATGGGCATAGTTCAGGCATCAACCAATCCGAAAGGATACCGGCCATAAACAACCGGACTGGTGCGTACCACCCGTAAGTCAGCCTGGTTTACGGCTCCCATTTTAGATGCAGAGGAAAGCTCCTCCGGCCCCAGGATGATTTAAAGGCTCTCAGTCCTAGGACTCTTGGCTCAATCAGTGCTTGCAGGAGGACTCTCTGCTCCTGTCCCCACCCGCTACCTCTACCCTCCCAGGAAACGGTAACTCCGCAAGGCGAGCCCCCTCCACTTTGTACCAACCCAACCCAGGCAGGGACCAAGCCTCTCCATGTGGGTAGAAAGTGGAAGTTTATATATATATTTTAATTTTATTTATTTATTTGACAGAGAGAGAGAGACACCACAAGAGATGAAACACAAGCAGGGGGAGTGGGAGAGGGAGAAGCAGCTCCCCGCTGAGTAGGAAGCCTGATATAGGGTTCCATCTCAGGACCCTGGGATCACGACCTGATCCGAAGGCAGATGCTTAACAACAGAGCCACCCAGATGTCCCAAAAGTGGAACTTTAAAGAGCTTGAGTCATGACACACCCATGCCTGTATCAGTGTGATCCACAACAGCCAAAAGGGGGAAGCAACTCACATGTCCATTGATGGAAGAATGAACGAACAGAATTCAGTCTATACATACAATGGAATATTATTCAGCCTTAAACAGAAAGGGAATTCTGACATGCTCTGAACATGGAGAACCTTGAGGACACTCTGCTGAGTGAAACAAGCCTGTCTCAAAAGGACAAACGCTGTATGATTGATTCCCCTTGCATGAGATAGCCAGTGCGGTCAAATTCACGGAAACCAAAAGTCGAAGGGTGGGTGCCGGGGTGAGGGAGGGGGGGTCGGAGGAATGGAGAGTTGTGAAAGGGTATAAAGTTTCAGTTTTGCAAGAGGTAGAGAATTCTGGGGATCTGTTGCATGACAACACAAACGTTCTGAATACTCCAGAACTGTACGTTAAAAAGTGGTTAAGATGGTAAAATTTTTTGTTGTATTTTACCACAATTAAAGAATTTAAAGCCCAAACTTAAGTCAGATTATGTCCAAGTCCCCAGCCATCTGGCCTGAGGCAACATTGCCCTCTGCATCTTGCACAGGCTCCCAGGCTTACCCCTCCCAGATCTGGACCTTCTTTCTGTTCCTGAACAGTTAGTGGTTGCCCCAGGTCCTTGCCCTGGTTGTGCCTTCTGCTGGGCATGTCCCTACCTGCCAGCTTCCTCACTATTCCCCTCTCAGCCCAAGAGCAACATTCTCAGAGAGGCCTTCCCCAATACTTGATCAGACACAGAGTCTCTCTAAAGGACACCCTGTCACCACACGTCACTGCATCCCATGTCACTGTCCTCATGGTTCTCTTTCCTCTGAGCTAATTGTGTTTGTTCACCTGACCTGTAGATGGCCTGCCCTAGGCCCCTGTCTACCATGGCACACACACCCGCGTTAGCTCCATGGGGGCCATGGCCTAGCCTGTCATGTTCCGTGTTGTGCCCCTAAACACAACACAGAGGCTGGCATCCCAGAGGCTCTCAGTAAAGAGCAGCCTGCTGGGTAAACAAATGAGTCCTGCCAACTACCTAGAGGGGCTAGGCCACAGCGGACCCCAAAGTCATGTGGATCCATGAGCTGCAGCAAGGGGGAGAGAATAGAGCCAGTTAATTCCTAATTATGTATACTAATGGACAGGAAAAAGCATGGCTAATCATAACCTAATAATGCCCAAACCCATAGTGCTTGCTTTTGGATGCAGGCAGAATCATAGCTGGGTACTGGCTTTGGGGCCAATCTCTCAGAAACTAGCCCTGCGTCTCATTCTTGGGCAAGGTACTCCCACCTGGGGCCATGAACGCTACCCCGTGGCCTTGTACCCCCACCTGGGACCACGAACTCTATTCCATGGCATGTAGCCCCACCTGGGGTAATGCTCTCTGCCCTGGAGGATTACACCCTATCCTGGGGGCCATCTACCCCATCCTGGGCCATGGACCCCACCCCACGGGCTGTGGACCCATCCTTGAGGCCAGGTACCCCATCCTGGTTGGTATACCCCATCCTGCAGTCCGAGGGCCCTGGCTGGGGCCGGGATCCGCTGTAAATGCCCGAGATGCACAGGGCTGGCGACACATCTCTGTGGTGGCCTCAGCCCCGCAGCAGCAGGCCCCGTCCGTCTTCCAGGCAAGGGGTGGACAATCACAGCTTTCCCGGCAGCCCTGCTGGGCCTACGCTGATGGCTGAGATAACTGCTATTACTATTATTGTTGTTATTTGCACTAAGGGCTGGGATTGGCGTGTCACACACTCCCGGAGAGCTGTGAGTTTTGCCCGCGAGCTGAGGGGTGGGCCAGAAACTCAGGCAGGGCAGTGGCCGCTGCGAGTCTTCTTATTTATTCTGGATGGGGGAAGATGAAAGCTGTCTGTTGCACAAACACGGAGCGGGAGCTCCAGAATGGAAGAAGGGCTGGAGAACACGCTGGGCTTCCTCCTGGCAGCATCTTCTTCCTACAGCAAACCTCCGATTGTGCCCACCCGGCTCAGACGCCTCCGTAGCACCCATGGCTTCAACCCAACTCCTTCTGGAGATGGCCGCTACCGCCCCTCCTGACCTGGGCTCCACTCCCTGGCGGGTCACATTCCCATTGCATCCCTGGGCTCAGCCCGCCAGCCCTCAAGCACAGCACAGTTCCGCGTGTTCCCACGTGTGGTCTTCTGGTGCTCCTCCTCCCACCGCCTCTCAGTCCCCATCATCTATAAATGCATGCCTCCAATGCCACCCTGGTCACAAAGTTCTCTCCCCTCTGCGCTCCCCGAGCCATTGTTCCTACCTCTTTACAGCACAGAGAGGCCATCGCCTCTTGAAGACAGAGGCTGATGCCTTGAGACATGCTTTCCAATCTCCTCTCCAGGAGGAACTGTGGCTCCCCTCTGGGGCCAGGGGCTAGCCAGGCCCCTTCTCTTGCCCGGGCAGACACTACTAATCAATCACAGCTCCCTTTTCTGCTGAGTCTATGTCCAAGCTCAGAACCCTTCGCAACACTGGGTTATATGCAGCCACTATTAGCCAATCTTAAACCTACAAGGACCTCACATCAGTCTTGACCTACTGTCCCTTCCCATCCAGGGGCTGAGAATCTTGCAGTCTGCTCCTGCCAGGCTCAGGGCAGTTGGAAGGGAGAGAATCAGGCTTGGGGCCTATGGGTGAACTCAGAAACACAGGATAGTTATGGCTAGAGTGAGAACCACAGAGATAAAGCCCCATATTGTGCAGAGGGAGAAGCAGGGGTCCTGGCTGCTTGGGACGGGGCGATGGGGCTGTGCACTGGGAGTGGCTGAGTCAAGGAATAACAGATGGGGTCCCCAGTCCCAGATGAGAAGCCACAGGTTATGAACAGGTCTTTCTGAGAATGACCACTCCCTCCTTCTCATCACCACAGAGCCCGCCTCACAAGCCCCATGTCCTCCCTTCTACTCCGGAGGGGCCTAGCTGCATTGGTCTTGGTCTCTGCCAGAGCCAGGGGCTCCTGCCCTCCCCCTGTCTCCTGGGATGAACCCCCCAGAGCCAGGGCTGGCCTTGGAGCCTGCAATCTCATTTGTCTCTCCTCTGGGATCAGACAGTCCAGTTAAGTGCCTTGATTCCTGTGGATAATCTCATTTGTCTCAGGTTCACCCTCCCCGTTCTCCTGCCTTCAGTTGGGCTCCTTCCTCCTAATCCCCGCAGGGTCTTCAACTTGGTTTGACCTCAGAGGAGCTGATTTTTGTTTTGCGTTTTTCTTGTTGTCCCAGGCTGGCTTTACCCACCTGGGGGAAGCCAGAGGGAGTTCTGATGGGGACCCCTCTTCTCCTGAGAGGCGGGCGGCTCCGAGCCTGCCTGAGCTGACCAACGTCCTCAGCCTCATCAGAAAACCCTTGCTCTGGATAATGGGCACTGTCTCCACTTCCAGAACCCAGGGATCATCTTCATGTCCTTTCTCTCCTGCAGCTCAGTCCACTCACAGTAGATGGCATGTACTGTCTGGGGGAAAGGAAGCTTTAAGCACCCAGTGTTTGCCTGGCAGCCTGCTCAGTGGTTTTCATTCCTTCTCACTGTCATCTGTTTCTCATCATGGCCCCACAGAGAGGAGTTAGCATCCCTACTATGTGGATGAGGAAAGTGAGGCTCAGAGGGGAAAGTGACCCACCCGAGGTCACATAGCTAGGAGGTGGCAGAGCGAAGATTTGAACTCAAATGGTCTGATTCAGAATTAGTGTTCCCTCCACCACCCTCATGGATTTTATCCCAAAGCCTGTCATCCAAGCTCTAATCTGAGCAGCTAAACAGTGCCCTCTCCTCACCCCACACAGACTGACCCCCACGGAGACCCCCAGGCCTCCTCCATGTTTTAGGCTACTCCTTATATCAGGCTGCCCTGGACCCCCGGCGTTACTGGACTGCACTGAAGGTGAGTACCCTTGAGGCAGGGACTGTGGGGACTCCCCCCCCCCCCATCACCCTGGCTTTCCACTGCCCACTTATCACATGCCAGCAAGATGGCAATTCCCTCTCGAGAATCAGAGTCAGGTGGCTGGCTCACCTGCACACACAGGTGTCTGATGGCCAAGGGGACAAGCTAACTCAGCAGAGAAGAAGGAGACGTTAAACAGAGCAGGATGATATCCACCAGAGGTTTGTGGGGCAGGAAAGAGGAGGAACATGTTATTGTTATTTTAAAGTCATAAAGCACAGGAGGATAGATGGGACATTAAATATTAGAAGGACCTGGTCCAGAGTCTCAGAAACTCAGAGCTGTTCCACTTCTGGCACAACAGACACGTAAAATCATCACTGCCAAGGGCTGCCAGGCCCAGCAGAAGACACCAATGTGCTCTAAGCCCCTCTAACCTTATGAGTCACAGAGATGTTAAGTCATTGCCTAAAGTCACACAGCTAGCACATGACTGAACTGGGATTGTTCAGTGACTCCTCTGATCCCCGTGATGCCGTTAAACTCCTTCTTTCCTTCCCTCCTTCCTTCCTTCCTTCCTCAAACACTGCCCGAGGCTCTGCTCTAGGCACTGGTGATACAACCATGAACAAAACAGGCAGAAGTCTGCACCCTCCTGGAGCCCGCATTCCAGTGGAGACACCTATACACCCATTTTGCCACACGCTTTTCGTGGCCATTCCAAGCACACGGAGGGGGGAGCATGAGCGTGGGTTCTGGGTCTCATCACCATCCAGACAGATGTATGAAGAACCGCGGTCCTGCCCTTCATCCTTCTTCATGGGCTGCGTCCCCCAGGGCGAGCACTTGTCAGGGAGGTGGGACGCACGATCAAAGGGCACAGAAGGTATTTTGAGAGGAAGACAGCCTCAATGAAATCCCTTTTTACTAAGACAGAGGGATGCGGTCAGGCACAGAGCTAACAGGGCTGGTGTTCCGCCACAGC
Organism: Lutra lutra; assembly: GCF_902655055.1. Classification (NCBI taxonomy): domain Eukaryota; kingdom Metazoa; phylum Chordata; class Mammalia; order Carnivora; family Mustelidae; genus Lutra; species Lutra lutra. The sequence goes on along the minus strand of NC_062291.1, from coordinate 33,567,089 downwards.
TTCCCGTGTGGTCCTGTGTGACCGTGGGGGAGTCCCTCTCCAAGCTCCCTTCCCCTGTGGACACCACGAAGGGGCTGACACCAATGGCCACAGCACAGAGGTCCTTGGGAAGAATCCATTCCAAGTATGGCACGTGGGCCTCGGTTCCTGTGCTGTGCCGGTCCCCAGGTCATGGTTCCACGAAGGGTCATAGGCTCTGTGGGTTCAGCAGGACAAAGCACTGGGATCCATGAGACACCTGCTGTGAGCAGGGGACGGGGCAGGGGTGGGGTGTGGAGCCATTCACACACCATGCTCACATTCTTGATGAGGCCAGTAAACTCATTTAAAAAGGAGAAAGCAGGGGCGCCTGGGTGGCTCAGTGGGTTAAAGCCTCTGCCTTCGGCTCGGGTCATGATCCCAGCACCCTGGGATGGAGCCCCGCATCGCATTGGGCTCTCTGCTCAGCAGGGAACCTGCTTCTCCTCTCTCTCTGCCTGCTTCTCTGCCTACTTGTGATCTCTGTCTGTCAAGTAAATAAATAAAATCTTAAAAAAAAAAATTTAAAAAAAAAAAAAAGGAGAAAGCTGGGCCGGGCACCTCCATGAGGAGTCCATGGCCGTCCCGCTAACAGCTACAGGCAGTGGAGCTGAGACTCCATCAGTCCTAGGCTCCCGGTGCTCCTTCCACGTCACAACATTCAAGTCCCACCCAGTTCAAATACCTTCAAGACTATGGTCCCGTCTGCCACACCACGTACAAGGCCGGGGCTGGCGAGGCTTCCCAAACTGGTGGAGACACCCCCCGGGGAAGCAGCGTGACCTGTTAGGCCTGGATACTCCTTTCTGCACAGGAATCGCAGCCTGGGCAAGAAAGAGCCATGAATCAAGAGGCTCCAGAATGCTCTGTTCGACCTTCCTGAGTCCTTGCTGCTGCTCCCAGGCCCAGGGAGGCTGAAGTCCTGTCACAGGGGCTCAGAGCGCCAAGTGGCAGTTACCAGATTTAATAACAGTGATAATAGTGGGGTGGGTATTTCTTTTTTTCCCCTTCTCCTGAAACTTTTCAATTCATTGAATTGTTCAATGAACTTTACAAAGGGAAATGTGGAAAAATGTCGGCAAATTGAACTTGACATTATCATTAAAATAAACAGAGCACTGCAGGCCTTTAAAGGCTCACAAAGAGATTGTCCAAACACTTGCAGGCAGGTGCTGACTTCTTCCTGCTCGCAGGGACCCTGGCCCTCCCTTCCTGCCCAAGCTTGTGCCCTGGTCAACGCTCACAGTTCCCCAGCGCTGAACGGGGCCCTGCTAACATCACCCGTCATCACCGCCACCCACCACACACTGTAAACGTGAACGAGGTGGTCAGGCTGTGTTAACCAGCAGCCAAGCCCAGCGAGTCCCTTTCCTCTCTGGCTAACGATGGACTATTTAGTCCACTGAATCTCAAGCCTGGCTGCCCATCAGATTCCAGGTCCTAGTTACCTAAAATTCTTTTCAAAGGGAATTTGGACCTAAAGGCCTGACGTCAGAATCCCAATCCCTCCTGTGCCCCCATCCCTTAGCCAGAGCCCAAGGGCCAGGGGCTGCTTCTTTTCACCTCTCAACAGCAGGAAAGGATATTACTGCTAAGAACCCAAGAAGGGGTGTCACCAGGAAGAAGGTGAGAAAGATACCCTTCTCCTCACCCCTGCTCTCCCTCCCACCCCCTGCTGTGCAGGAGGCCAGAAAAGTCCCTCCCGAAATCACTTCCTCTTTGAGGAGACTCATAATTACCCACAATGATCACAGCACCATTCATTTTGCCCTAAAATTAATACATCACGTTGAGAATGATACCGTACTAATTTATCACAAGATTTATGAAACTTGCACTTTTTCTAATGAGATTTATGCAAATGCCGCTCTTGACACTGTGTTTGAAAAAGTTTTGACAGGAAAGTGGGGGTCCAGCCCAGCTGGCAGAGGCCCTGCCCCTCACTTGGGGGGGGGGGGCAGAGGGGCGGGGCTCCAGAGTGTGGTTTCTTCCTGTCCTTGGAGGGCCCCGGGGGAAGCCAGCCCCTTGGCCTTTCCACCGGGCTCATCCCTCAGTCCCATCTCTCCCCAGATACACTCTTAATCCTCTGGAACCAGCCCTCCCAGCAGGTATAACTGCTGCCTCAGGCGGGGAGGCCATTACGCGGCTGGGGCTGCTTTTCTAGGTGAGCAAGGGTCTCTCTCACCCAATCAGAGGCCTTGCAGGCCCTTGGTCCCTGAGAACAATCACGGGGACAGTATCCTGCTAGCCAGGGCATGAGACAAGAGAGGCACACAGAAAGCAAGGTATGAGATGGCACTCACTCTCAGGGGCTGACCTCACACTTATATAAGTCCCAAGAGTGTCCCCTAAAATATTGTGCCCTGGGTGCCTCATCTCCCTCACCCTAGTCCCCGCCCTGTGACTATTTACTGAGCACCTACTGCATGCCAGGTACTCACTCTGTTAAGCACTTTGTGCATACAATCTCAATTGTTATTTACCACACACCTGTGAGAAAGGTGTTCCCCACACTCAAAGAGGAGACTGAGTCTCAAAGAAGCTCTGCAATTTGTTCAAGATTACACAGCTCGGAAGGGGTGGAGTCAGAATTCAAATCCAGGCCCATCTGACCCCGAAGACAACGTTCTTCTTCATACTGACCCCAAACAACTTACAGGGGACTTCCCTCTTCTGTGGGGTTTAGTAACACCAAATATCCGAGTCATATCCCACATATTCTCTTATCTAGAACATAGATGAAAATCAGGAAATTAGCCCCCAAGGTCTTTGAGCAGTTCAAAGTCACAGCACAAAATCCATACACTACATTTCAAGCCCCTAATGAAAAAGAGAGATAAGGTCAAGTGCTCACTCTGAGCCTCTTGACTCTCACTTTAAGTACAACTACAATTAGATTGGTTCTTTGTTTTTCCAACTCATAGGAATGTCACACAGGGACATGACCAGTAGTGAAAAGCAATAAACAATAACTTCTACTGTTCACAAAAGGGAAAGCACAAAGCTCTCTGAAAAGTGACCACTTAAAAATAATCCGAGTCCCTCCACCAGCTGCTGTCAGTGACAATGTATTATCAGAGAGTGCTATCCCTCCTGTCGTGTCCAAACATGGATTAAGAAAATGCTAAATCCTGAGTCATTCCTACGTAGGAAGGCAGGTATGTATGTAATAGATCTGATGAATATTTCATGCAAGTCATTCTAATTTAAAAAAGATTTTATGTATATAGGAATGCTCCCCAAAGTGTATTTCACAAATCATTCATTTTCTAAGATACTAATGGGTACTCCATGAAAAGGCATTCCTTGGTCAAAGAGATCTAGGGAACATTACCTTAGAGAAATATAAACAGGGTTCCTTCCTGCAGGACCTTGAGGTCTTTCTCATGTTAACATGCATGTTGAAGCTCCACAGATGGAGCTTCAGATAGTTTCCCCAGATTTATTTGGCCAAGAGACCCTTTCTTCCAAGAACATCTCAAACGATATAAGTGGTTCAGAAAATAATAATTGGGGAAACACTGACCCAAGAATTTTTCTATCTTTACTTAAGGCATATCTTTTTGGGGCGATGGGGGTGGATGGGTGAATGGATGGATGGATAAATGGATGGATAGGTGGATGGGCAGATGGATGGAAGGAATGATGGGTGGATGGAGAGGTGGGTAGAGGGATGGGTAGGTAGAAGGGTAGGTGGGTGGGTGGAGAGATGGATAAATGGATGGATGGATGGAAAGAATGATGGGTGGGTGGATGAACAATAAATAATGGAACAAATAAACGAATAAGCTATTTTCATCCAAGGGGCTGAAAATCTCTGTCATGGAGGGGAACACATGAGTACAAAGTCTGGGACCACTCCTCCAGATGGAACAGCCCATTTTCCCACCAGGTTATAAGTCACTACCTCATGAGGAGAGAACCTGGGCCTCTCAGGAGGACATCAGCTGAGGAGCTTTACACAGAAGCCAAATCCTAAGCACGTGACACCCTGAACTAATCATCACAATGACTCTAAACATGCGTGTGATGCCCAACACTTACAAAGTGCTCTCCTGGCCGTTCATGCCAGGTCCTCTGCCACCACGCCCTCTGGCAGTGGGCTGGCCAGTGGCTGCACACTCTCTTAACGATGAAGGGACTGCAGTTCAGCACAGCTGCATGAGGAGTCCAGACTCCTCTGGGGTGGGTTCCTGGAACTGGAGTCAAAGGCTCAGGTCCCACTCCTGGTCCCACCTATGTAACCCACGCTAATCTTGCGATCTCACCCACCTCACTGCTGCCTCAGAAGCTTATGGCAAGAGTGAAGCCAGGAAACATAAGAGGAAGCACTTCATAAAGCCCCCAAAAGGCTTCAATTCCCCCCTAGCGGATCCCAACCAAAACACTTCACACAGTCTGTCCTCACTAATTGTCGATCTTCTGGTCTGAATCTACCATCTGACTATGAGCTCCCTCAGGGCAAAGACTACGGCTCCTGCTGCCTGCTCTACCCCCAAAGCCTTGAGCAGTGCCTGGCACAGGACAGGCCTTTGGTCAGTGTCTATTGAACAAATAAGTAAGTGAGTGAAAGAATATATGAATGAATGAATGATGAATTACTGTGTAAACACAATGTGATCTGATTCTAGAATTTGCAGGAGTGTGGGTTTTGTAATGCTAAAAGGATTCCATCCCTGGTATCTACTGGGCACATTCTAAGGAGTACCTGCTGTCTTTCTTTTGAGGGGCAGACAGATTTCCCAGTGGGCAACCTGCCTGGTACTTACTTAACTGGGAAGGATGTTTTAAATCAGGTATGTTTAGTTTTTAATTAGAGCATAAACTTGTGGGGTCCTTGGAGGTCCTCTCTCCATTGGAACGAGGGGGACCTCGGGTGACTGGTGTTTCCTAGCGGTGCACCATGGATAGGGAGCTGGTGAGTTAGTGATGTTGGATGGAAGGCAGGAGAAACCTAAGGGTGCTCAAGTGATGGCCTCACCCCACCAAGGTGGCTCCTGCTGGGGAAGGGAAGGGGGAGCCTCGCCCACCAGCACACACACAAGAGTCACAGCCAGGACTCACAGCCCACACAGGAATCAATCCTGGAACATTTGGTTCTGGTGACCACAGGACACCTTCTAAATCAGGCCACTCCTTCAAGACCAGGAGAAATAACTGATCTGCCTTATATATAGAAACAGAAACAGAAAGCGAGGTAAAATGAGGAGACAGAAGAATAAGTCCCAAACAAAAGAATAAGACAATATCTCAGAAAATGAACTAAACAAAACAGAGATAAATAATCAACTGGATAATAGTTCAAAGTAAAGGTCATAAAAGATGCTCACTGGACTTAGGAGAAGAAAGGATAAACACAGTGAGAAGTTTAAAAAAGAGATAGAAACTATCAGGGCTGAAGAATATAATAATTAAAGTGAAAAATACACTAGCGGGAATCAATGGCAGATTAAAGAATGAAGAAGAATGAATCAGTGATCTGGAAGACAGGATAGTAGAAATCATCCAACTTGAATGGCAAAATGAAAAAAAAATGTTTTTTTAAATTCAGATAGGTTAAGGGACCTCTGACACAATATCAAGTGTACCAACAATTGCATTATAATATTCTAAAAGGGGGAAAAGAGAAAGCAACAGAAAACTTATTTGAAAAGGTAATAGCTAAGACAGTTTCCTAACCTGGAGAAGGAAACATCCAGGTCCAGAAAGCACAGAGAGCTCCAAATAAGATGAGCCTAAAGAGGTCCACACCAAGACATAATAACTAAAATGTCAAAAGTTAAAGATAAAAAGAAAGAATCTTAGGGACACCTGGGTGGCTCAGTCAGTTAAGCCACTGCCTTTGGCTCACGTCATGATCCCAGGGTCTTGGGATTGAGTTCCACATGAGGCTCCTTGCTCAGTGGGGAGCCAGCTTCTCTCTCTGCCTCTGCCTGCCACTCTTCCTGCTTATGCTGTCTCTCTATCAAATAAATAAATAAATAAAATCTTAAAAAAAAAAAGAATCTTAAAAACAGCAAGAAAGAAACAAATATTTATGTACAGAGGAATACCTGTAAGACCATCAGCTGATTTTTCAGCAGAAACTCTGCAGGCTAGAAGACAGTGGCATGATATATACAAAATGCAGAAAGGAAAAAACTTAACAACCAAGAATACCTTACCCAATTTTGAAGCTGAAGATTATCAACTTCAAAACTGAGGGAGAGATAAAGAGTTTCTCAACAAAAGTTAAAGGCCATTAAATTGGCCTTAAAAGAAATGATAAAAGACCTTTAAGTAGAAAAAGTCATAACCAGAAGTAAGAAAATTATGGAAGAAGGAAGAATCTCACTGGTAAAAGCAAACATATAGTAAAAGTAGTGGATCACATCCACTTATTAAGCTAGTATGAAAGTTAAAAAAAGATATGGAATCAATATATTTACAATAATTAACTAAGGTAGGGGCACCTGGGTGTCTCAGTGGGTTAAAGTCTCTGCCTTTGGCTCAGGTCATGATCTCAGGGACCTGGGATTGAGCCCTACACTGGGTTCTTTGCTCAGCAGGGAGCCTGCTTCCTCCTCTCTCTCTGCCTGCTTCTCTGCCTACTTGTGATCTCTGTCTGTCAAATAAATAAATAAAAATCTTTAAAAAAAATAATTAGCTAAAGTATACACAAAATAAAAATATGACATTGAAAACATGAGACATGGAGAGAGATGGGGAGTAAAAATCGACTGCTTTTCCAATGTGTTCCAAGTCAAACAATCATCAACTTAAAATAGTGCTATGTATAGGGTGTTATGCATGAACCTCATGGTAACCACAAACAAAAACCTATAATAAATATACACACACAAAAAAAAGAAAAAGGAATCCAAACATACACTAAAGAGAGTCATCAAATCACAAGAGAAGAGAGTAAAAGAAGAAGAAAAAATAGAGAACTACAAAACCAACTACAAAACAATTAACAGAATGACAATAAGTAAGCAATTGTCAGTAATTACCTTAAATGTAAATGGGCTAAATGCTCCAATCAAAAGACACAGGGTGACTGAATTTAAAAAAAATGCTATTAAACAATCGATGTTTTAACAAAGAAATTGAAGAGAAATTTAGAAAATACCAACACAAACGAAAATGGAAATGATATTACAAGATCTACGGTATGCAGCAAAAGCAGCTATAAGACAAAAGTTCAAAGTGGTACAGGCCTACCTCAAGACACAAGAAAATTCTCAAATAGACAATCTGACCTTACACATAAAGGAACTACAAAAAAGAGAACAAACCAAGTCCAAAGCTAGTAGAAGGAAGAAAATAATAAAGATCAGAGCAAAAATAAAATAAAGACTAAAAAAATATAGACTAATTAAACTAAGAGCTAGTTCTTGGAAAAGATAAACAAAATTGAAAAACCATAAGCCAGACTCATCAAGAAAAAAAAAAAAAGAACTCAAATAAAATCAGAAATGAAAGAGGAGAAATTAACACCACAGAAATACAAAAACAGTAAAAGAGACTATTATGAAAAATTATATGCCAAGAAACTGGACATTTCTAGAAAAAATGAATAAATTCCTAGAAACATACAATCATCCATGACTGAATCAGGAAAAAGAAAATCTGGATGGACTGATTACACGTAACAAAATTGAATCAGATATTTTTAAAAAAAAATTCTCAATAAACGTCCAGGACCAGATAGCTTCATAGGTGAATTCTACCAACTCATTTATGAGCTCATAAAGAAGAGCTGGTACTTACCCTTCTCAAAGTATTTCAAAAAATTGGAGAGGAAAGAACACTTTGAAATTCATTCTACATAACCAGCATTACCCTGATACCAAAACAAGATAAAGACGCTGTCAAAAATAAATTACATACCAATATCCCTGATGAACAAAGATGCAAAAATCTTCAACAACACTATATTAGCAAAACAAATTCAACAATACATTTAAAAAATTATTCACGGGGATCACGATCCCTGGGATTTATCCCAGGGGTGCAAGGATGGTTCAATATCTGCAGATCAATCAGTGTGATATATCACATTAACAAAAGAAAGGATAAAAATCATATGATTATCTTAATAGATTCATAAAGAGCATCTGAAAAAATTCAACATCTGTTCATGATAAAAACTCACAAAAAAGGCAGCTATAGAGGGAACATACCTCAACATCAAAAAGATACACATATATGACAAATCCACAGCCAACTTCATACTGAATGGTGAATAGCTGAAATTTTTTCCTCTAAGATCAGGAGCAACACATGTCTACTCTCATTTTTTTCAACATAGTACTAGAAGTCCTAGTCATAGCATTCAGACAGGAAAAAAGAAATAAAAGCCATTCAAGTTGGGAAGAAAGAAGTAAAACTGTCACTATTTACAGATGACATGATACTATATATAGAAAACCCTAAAGACCCCACAAAAAACTATTCAGACTAATAAAGGAATTCAGTAAAGTTGCAGAATAAAGATTAACATACAGAAATCCATTGCATTTTTATACACTATGGAAAGAGAAACTAAGAAAACAATCCCATCCACAATTGCATCAAAAACAAGAAAATACCGGGCGCCTGGGTGGCTCAGTGGGTTAAGCCGCTGCCTTCGGCTCAGGTCATGATCTCAGGGTCCTGGGATCGAGGCCCGCATCGGGCTCTCTGCTCAGCAGGGAGCCTGCTTCCCTCTCTCTCTCTCTCTCTCTCTGCCTGCCTCTCTGTCTACTTGTGATCTCTGTCAAATAAATAAATAAAATCTTAAAAAAAAAAAAAACAAGAAAATATCTAGGAATAAACTTAACCAAGGAGGTGAAAGACCTGTACACTGAAAACTATAAGGCACTGATAAAAGAAATCAAAGATAACACAAATAAATGGGAAGATATACAATGTTCATATATTAGAAGAATCAATGCTGTTAAAATTTCCATACTACCCAAAGCAATCTACAGAGTCTATGTAATCCCTGTCAAAACACAAATGGTATTTTTCACGGCACTAGAACAAAGAATCCTAAAATTTATATGGAACCACAAAAGACCCCAAACTGCCAAAGCAATCTTGAGAACGAAGAACAAAGCTGGTATCAGATGCCAAACTATACTACAAAGCTAGAGTAATCAAAACAGGATGGTTCTGGTACAAAAAAGAGACATATAGATCAATAGAATAGAACAGAGAGTTCAGAAATAAACCCATGCCTATAAGGTCAATTAATTTATGACAAAGGAGGCAAAAATACACAGTGGAGAAAAGATAGTCTTTTTAATAAATAGTGTTGGGACACCTAGGCAGCTATATACAAAAGGATGAAACTGGACCACTTTCTTATACCATATACTAAACATAAGCAGCAAAGCCTTGGACATTAGTCTTAGCAATATGTTTTTGGATCTGTCTCCTCAGGCCATGGCAACAAAAAGCAAAAATAAACAATTCAGACTGTATCAAAGGAAGCCACTAATAAAGTGGAAAGGCAACCTACTGAGTTGGAGAAGATATTTGCAAATGACATAAATGATAATGGACTAATGTCCAAAATACACAATGAACTCATACAACTCAGCATTAAAAAAAAATCCAATTAAAAATAGGCAGATGATCCAAATAGACATTTTTCCAAAGACATACAGATGGCCAACACACATGAAAAGATGTTCAACATCACTAATCATCAGGGAAATGCAAATCGAAACCACAATGAGACATCATCTCACACACCTGTCAGAATATCTAGTATCGAAAAGACACAGAATAACAACTGTTGGTAAGGACGGGAAGAAAAGGGAACCCTTGTGCTCTGTTGGTCGGAATGTAAATTGGTGTAGCCACTATGGAGGTCAGTATGAAAGTTCCTCAAAAAATTAAAAACAGAAATACCACATAATCCAATAATTCCATTTCTGGGTATTTATCCAAAGAAAACAAAAACATTCAAAAAGACACATGTACCCCTATATTCACTGAAACATTATTTATAATAAACAACATACGAAAGTAACCTAAGTGTCCACTGACAGATGAATGGATAAAAAAGATGAGGTACGCACATGTATATATAGACACCCACCTCCACACAATAGACTATTATTACTCAGCGATCAAAAACAAATGGAATCTTGCCATTTGCAGTAACACGGATGGGCCTAGAGCCTATTATGCTGAGTGAACTAAATCAGAGAATGAAAAATATAAGTCACTTATATTTGGTATCTAAAAACCAAAACAAGTGAGCAAACAAAACAAAATAGAAACACACTCATAAGTACAGAGAACAAACTGGTTCTTGCCAAAGGAAAGGGTAAAATAAGTGAAGGGAATTAAGAGGTACAAACTTCAGTTATAAAATAAATAAGTCATGGAAATGTAAAGTATAGCATAGGGAATGCAGTCAATAATATTGTAATAACTGTACAGTGACAGACGGTAACTATATTTATCACGGTGAACATTTCATCCTGTATATAACTGTTGAATCACTATACTGTACATGTTAAACTAATTCAGTATTTTATATCAGTGGAAGGGTGGGAGGGAGGGAGGGAAGAAAGGAGGGAAGGAGGGAAGGAGGGAAAGAAGGAAGGAGGGAGGGAAGGAGGGAAAGAAGGAAGGAGGGAGGGAAGGAAGGAAGGAGGGAGGGAGGGAAGGTTGGTTGGAGCCCAGTGAGCCATGGCCAGGCCATACAACAGGATTGCATGATTCAACAGTAATACCCTCTCAGAGGCCCAGCCTAGACCAGAAATTCTTGGCTCTCATGAGATTTCTACACCCAGTCAAGGGGCTGGGCTCCTTTCTAAAACCTCCATTTCACTTCACTTTGTAGCCTCACAATGACAAAGATGAAGGTCAAAGAAAATTCCAGAATAGTCACTGTCTAGGGGGCACTTTAATAAGTGAAATGAGCGAGTGTATGGGGCTGCCAGACAGAGAATTCTGGAAACCTTCCCCACAACCTGGCCACATGGCCAGCCTTGGAGGGAACCCTCTGGAAAGACCTCCATCAACCACTTTTAACCCAACTATGACCACATGGCTTGAGGGTCTGGCATTTTGTCAATGCATTTGGCACTCCTGGCCACTTAGATTTCCTCATGGCGCCAGAAGTCTTAGTTGATGTAGGTTGGTCAAGGGTACAGTATCTCAGTCATGCAAGATGAGTAAGTTTTGCAGAGTAAATATCCAGCACACTGACCAGAGTTAGCAATACTGTTCTGTAGTCTTGAAATTTGCTAAGAGGCTAGATCTTAAGTGTTCTCACCACACACACACACACACAGCACCTATATGAGGTGATGGATTGACTACTCAGCTTGATTGTGGTAGTGAACTAAGCACTTCATAAACACACACACACAGGAGCACCTGGGTGGCTCAGTCTTTAAGTGTCTACCTATGGCTCAGGTCATGACCCCAGGGTCCTGGGATCGAGCCCTGCATTGGGCTCCCAGCTTGGTGGGGAGCCTGCTTCTCCCTCTCCCACTCCCCCTGCTTGTGTTCCCTCTCTCACTGTGTCTCTCTCTGTCAAATAAGTAAATAAAATCTTAAAACACACACACACACATCCTCTCTGGAGTAACCACCCAAAGGTCTCAGGTCTCACAGAATCCTTCCCCTTCCCTCCCCTCCCAACCAAATGAGGAGCTCACAGTCAAAATCGACACATGCACGAAACACCATGACTGAAAATCTGGAGGAAAAACAGACAGCACAATCAGACCCTCCAACACTCCAGGTGTTGGAATTCTCAGGCACAGAATAGAAAATATGTTCACTATGCTTTAAGAACCAAAAGAGAGGCTTGCCAGTATGAATAAGGAATGAGGAAATTTAAAGAAGAAATTATATAAAGCTCCTAGCAATCCAATTACGATCATTACAATTTCAGAGGTACTGGTTTTACTGAAGATCAGACATGGCTGCAAACAATAGGTGAATTAAAAATAAAATGGAAGTACTGATCCAGAACGCAGGACAGAGAGGCAGAGATAGAAAATGTAACAGAGATGCTAAGAAGCATGGAGGCTAAAAGAGAAAGATTCTAGAAGTAAAGAAAGCACAAAAGCAATATTTGAAGACATATGGTTCCAGGATCGATCAAAGACTCCATGTCTATAGATTCTAGAAGCCCAAGGAAACCCAAGCTGGATGAATAAAAACTCACACCAGATAGGTTATGGCAAAACCGCAAGACAATAAAGAAAAAGCAAACAGAGAAGAAAAACAGACTCCCCTCATGGAAGCAACATTTTCAACTGGGAACGAATTTCGCATGACAAGGACGGAGGCCAAAGTCAATAGACCGATGCCTTCCATGTGCTGAGGAAAAAGCAATGCCAGTCTAGAATTTTCTGTGAAGCAAAAATATCTTCCAAGAACATGAAGGAAACAAAGACATGTTCAGGTGTTGAACTGATCTCTTCAGGAATCGATGATGTCACAGCTTGAGGTCACTAGGGGTCAGGGAGAAAACAGGTGGACAAAGAAGTTCAGGGGGGTACTGTGCTGCTCTCAACGGGGCAGCTCTCCTCTGGGACCAGTGCTTCTCACCAGATCCAACCAATGCAAACTGGGAACCTGGGTTTTGAGACAAAATCTCCCCGTGTTTAAGGGTTGGCAACCAATCCAGTGTGCAAGGAAACCCTGAGTGGACTGAATGAAGCCGAGTCCACACACCAAACACGGCAAGGGCATCACGGGAGCATCTGTTACAGGGGAGGCCAATCTCCAACCAAGCCACAGGGTCAAGGATGTCCCATAGCCAGGGCAGTGATAGGAAAAGACAAATCCAGCAGCCCCCAGGACTGGAGGGTGGCCCTCGTTCCTAGGGCTAGAGTTTCCCATCTTTTTCTCCAAGTGCTTCTGCCACATTCACAGAGTGCTGTCCCCTAGAGAAGCTGCCAGGCCGAAGCTCCTCTGTCCTGGAGGCCCTTCACTTCCTAGGAAATGCCTTCTTTGCACATCAGTGCGGACACCTTCGAGATGGGGTGTGGGAGAGAAGAGAGCCTTCCCCAGCCCACCCCAGAGTTCCCCAGGTTTACTGCCATTGGGGCGTTCACTCCGTCACGTGAAATAATGCGTCTGTGCTCCACACCCGTGCTTCCTTGAGAGTCTGACCCTGGCTCTCTTGCAGGGCATGGGGTAGGCACCCATGGCGCAGCCCCTGAGATGTTTAGAGAGGTGCGGACAGTGGCTGGGAGGGTGACCCAATGCAGAGTCCTACATGTTATGCACGCAACGGCTCTTCCCATCAAGCACCCGGTGGATCTATTATACAAAGGGCCTCAAGGCTGGTTGCATAAGGGATCATAAAGAGAATTAATAAGCAAAGAATGGAAAGAGAGCGCTTTGTTTTCATACATGGCGTGGGGAAGGGAGAGAGGTAAAGGAGAAGCAGCAGCCTGCCTCAAGATGTAAGACTTGATACCCTCAAATGCTCGTTTGCAGGGGCGCAGGGCACCGGGTTAGTGTGGTAGATGAGATGGCCTTCACCAAGCTTCTGATCTGGGAGTGGAGGCAGCTCTCGATGAATAATAACACCCTGAATTATTTAATTACAGTGGTGTTAGGGCCTTCCGGAGGAAAGTGAGCAGCTAGGCCCTACCCTACCCAGTGATTTAACCATTCTTTTCCTTCTTTGTGTTCTTAATAACTATTTATTTGACTTTTACTAAATAATTAATATCATTCAAAATTCAAAAGGCATAAAAGCTCCCATCCACACAGTCCTCACCTTGCACACTTACTTGCCAAAGATATGTGTACATTATTTGTAGGGGAACAAATCCGTGTGCACCATACATACTCATATATTTATATATACTTTATTTCTCTCATTTTTTTGAATACAGGTAGCAGTTTCCTCCTGTCCTGCACTTTGTTGATCTCTGACAGATTTTAGACCTGAAGGAAATGACACGTGAACTTGGATTTGGAGGGTAAGCTGGAGTTCCGTAGGTAAAAGGGGTGAGGGGACTGCTCTAGGCAGAGGGAACTACGTGTTCTAGATACACCCTAGGGGGGTGAGGGAGGGGGGAAGCCTCTGCCAATGGGGGGAGGGCACTGAGCACATGCCTTGCCCAAGGTTATGCCCCCTCCCAGGATGGCCTGTGCCCCACGAGTGACTGAGGGTGGGCGCAAAGGCTTGGCCCCTGCCTCAGCCTGGACCACCCCTGCCCCAGAGCCCCCCACCCCCCTGCTGTCCACCCCACTCTGAGAATCAACTGAGGCATCATTGGGACTACAGCACAGCTCCGCTTCTCCTTCTGCCCAGTCCTGTTCCCCTCTCTCCTGCACACCCCAATAAGCCTCCTGCATACAAATCTCCATCTCACAGTCTGCTTCTAGGGGATCCGGCCCAAGACAGTGAGCGATGGTCTGAGAGCAGGAGAGCTGGAGTTTACCATGCTAGGTTCAAGGAAAGGCTTGCCTTTACTGACTGTGAGTGTGGCTCTGTCCTGAGCCACAGTTGTCACCTATGAAATGAAGACTATGGTGCTTGTCCCTCTCTGTGGAGGCTTCGTGTGAGATGATGCGTGGAGATACCCTGGGAGCCACAACTGTCATGGAAGCCACCTTACTGCAGTGGAGCCCTCGCCTTTATCCCATCAGTCCTCCCCTCCCACCCCCTGCTCTAGGCTGGCCCATGCTACAAAAGCACCCTGCTTCTCTCCCCCTCCTCCCATCCCATCCTTTCCAGCTACAGGCCCACCTCCTCCAGGAAGCCTTCCCTGATCATCCCGCACTCTCTGCCTCCTCCCCTGTACTGTCAGAGAGCCTGGAGTCTCCACCAAATAATCAGTTAATTCAGGGCTTCACACCAAAATATCCTTAAATGCAGAGAAGGGAACTTGTGTCCCAGGAGACTCTGGAGATGTTGCAGCCTAAAGAAGCAGATCCCCGAAGACTGAATCAGCTCGACATCTTGTGCTTAATATTTTACTTGTGTAGTTAGACTTAGCTCCTTTCTTCACTCAGTAAATCTGCAGTGACTTCCTACAAAACAGTGAACGGGGCAGGCGTGGCTCCTGTCTCCAAGGAGTTGTTCAAGTCCAATGGGCCTGCCTTCAAAATCTATACAAATTTTGCATTCTACTCCAGAATACATTTGTGTTTATTTCAACATAAAACTTATCTTTCTCCATTCCAGCCTCAAAAATGCCAGCCCCCCAGGAAGGGATGTCAGATATATCTGTGGCTTCTAGCGGGCCAGCTGGGTCCGTGTATTCCAGTGCGAGAAGCCCAGATGGTGCGTCCTTCCCCACGCTGCTTTGTCACAGACTCTGAGCATCCTGGGGCCCAAGCAGGAGGCAGGATCACCTGGAGATCAGCCTGGAACAATGGGTTCCGTACCAGTCCCTGTACCTAGGTGACAACAGGACAACGCACCCAGGATCCATGGCCACTTGTCCACACACTGCTTCTCTGTCTACACAGCCTCTGTCCGTTCAGGCAGCCAGTGGCGGGCCCTTGACCCCAGAAAGGTAGGCCCATTGCTGGCCTCAGAATCAGGACTGAGCTAATGCAGTGGACCAGTCTCACTGCCCTTGGCTGATTCTGGCCAATGAGAGTAAGGGGAGGCCTGCTTGGGTGCCCAAGGGAACATCTCAAAGGCACATCAAGGAACAAAATCTCTTGTCTCTCCCCTTGCCCTGTCCTGGGATGCAGAGCCTTGACCCCCTGAGGTTAGAAAGTCACCAGAGAAAGGATGATGAGAGACAGGAAGTCCTGGGTCTCCGATCATTCAGCCACTAAGCAACCAACTGCAGCCACTGCCAGCCTTCAGACCTAGTGACAAGGCAAACACCAGCCCCTGCTTGTCTACACCAGCGTCAGCCAACTTTCTGTCGTGTGCAGTCGCTCCTAAACGATACATACTTTGGAGTGTACAACAACTTCTATGTGAGTTTTTCATTCAGTCCTCACAATGTTATGAGTGTTCATTTTCCAGATAAGGAATCCATCCCTGTATGTAACACCAGCACCTCTTTGTAATAAAAACCCAGTGAACTAGGAATAGGAGGGAACTACCTTAATTGCACAGAATCCATATACCAGCCCTACAGCATCACAAGGCATTCTGCTTCACCGGAACGTGGGTCGTGGACCATCCGAGAGCAGAAACGAGATAAGGATGCCGGCCCTCGCTGCTGGCGTTTACAGGGGACACACTGGCTGGCCCAGCGGCATGGTCAGGTGGGGGCAGGGCAGGGCCCAGCTCTGACCTCAGGCTCTCGGTCCTGCTGTCAGCTGAAGGAACTGTCAGACAGACAGCCAGGTGTCTCTAGGACAGAGGACGTGCTGTGAGTGCCAGCCAAGCCTGGGGCTCAGAGAGGGCAGGGTCTGGCCAGCAGCCATGCTTGCCCCAAACTGGGGACTCCGCCGTGCCTGGGAAGAGGTGATTCTGGGAGCCCCTCTCCAGGCTGGAAGGTGCCCCTCGCTGTCTCCTGCCCACTACACCTCCTCTCTCCTGCTGCCCCGGAGATGGAAGAGGAGAGAAGAAGATACTTGGCAGGTGTCTTGCAAGCACCTCGGCCCCGTCTGCTTATCTGCGTCCCTGCCGCCTCGCCATGGCAAATTGCTTGTTGATAAATGAGGCTATTTAAGAGCGAGTGATGCTGGCATTACAGTTATTAATGAGGGCGACGTGGAGAGACGCTTAAGAGCGGCCCGACTGTTCTCACGTCCTCCTACCTGTGAGTAATGGGGCCGCTGTGCCACAGGCCCCATGTCCAGTTACAGGCTCTGGGAAAATGGCAGCTACAATCTGTGGTCGTGGGAGGTGTGCACTAGTGGAGGGTCCCAGGAGTAGGCCTTTGACGGGAGTGCTCGGGCTGGAGGACAAGAGCCAGCACATCCTCTGTGAGCTCAGGCGGTGAGAATGTGAGAATGTGCATGTGAGAGTGTTAGTGTGCACGGGTGTGCAACTGCAGGTGTGCGAGTATGTGCACGTGTGTGCACAGGTGTGTGTGCAGAAGCAGGAACGTGGAATCGTAGATAATGTGTGCGAGCATATGCACAAACAGAGTGACTTTTGCTTCACCTCCTCTGAGGACAAGAACTTAAACTTGCTAAGCTCAGTGTCCTCATCTGTAGAATGGGTGTGAAACTCACATCCACCACACAGACTGCTGGGAGGGTTAAACCAGATGATCCAATAAAGGGCTGAGCCTGGAGACTGACCCGAGGATGCAGAAGGCCCAGGAAAGGGTGGGGGCGTTTCTCCTTCCCATCACTAGAATTTTGGTTTTTTTTAGGATTTATTTATTTATTTTTAAAATTTTTTTATATTTATTTATTTTTAAAGAGAGGGAGAGAGAGCATACGCAAGCAGGGGAGGACAGAGGGAGAGAGAATCCCAAGCAGGCTCCCCGCTGAGCATGGAGCCCAACTCAGGGCTCAATCCCACAAGCCTGAGATCATGACCTGAGCTGAAACCAAGAGCTGGACGCTCAACGGACTGAGCCACCCACGCCGCCCCCCCCTGGCATCACTGCAATTATTAAAGCAAATTTGCTCGCGGGAGTGCGTGCCAGGAAAGAAGCTCCACCGCAGAAGGAGAGAGCGCCGCCTGGGTTTGTGAGGATGCTGGGAACAGAGCACAGAGAGGAACAAGAAGAGGTTCCGGGCTCCAGCCGGGCCCAGCTGGGTCACTTCTACATAGCCTCGCTGGTGGACAGAACATTGAAACACTACGTGCTAACAGATAAGGAGCTGCTGCCCCAAGTACCGGCAACCCCGATGACCCAAAGAGCCCCATCCTCCCGCTAGAGGGTTTGCGGGACCTGCTCCAGCCCCATGGCAGGTCAGCGTCTGCTCCGCTCAGCATGTCCCATGCCGGAAAGGTTAGGAAGCATCTTGTATGTCACTCGTGGCAGGTGTGAGGGTGTGATTTCGAGCCTGAGCAGGGCGACATGATACCAGGTTGGCTCGCTGAGTCCCCGGACTACCCTTCACCAACGGGGCCTCCTAGAGAGCCAGGGGCTCCAGCCTCATGGGGAATCTGGGCCACCCTGGTGCTGTGATTTATCGTGAGGCCCCTGCCTTAGTCTCCTGTCAACGCCAGGAACAGCAGGCAGCGTTTCAGATCTTCCGCACACCACCACAGAAGGCACTGAGGACTGCATCCCTCAATGTCCTCTGTACTTACACCCAGATGACCCATTCCTGCAGGAGGCCTCCTTCCAGGGAAAAAACGGACTCTATAGATTAATGGGCACACTTTCTGCTGCCTGGAAACACATCAGTGTGGCTTCCTTTTGGATTTAACTGTCAGGACACTAAGGGGCAAACTCCATGCCCAAATATTGTCATCTGCTCAATTCAGGCACCTGAGATAACCTAATCCCTTGGCCTCCTCTGAATATGCTGTGACACCCCCTCCCCGCCCCCCGTCTCCAGTCACAATGGGCTTTTTGTGTTAAGCCCCCAGGTCCTTGTGGAAGTAAGGACTCTGGAATAAACTATCAGTCCAGCAGGATTGTCAATATCTCTGGGACACCCCACCCCACCACCCCACCCAGCAGTGTGGCCTGGCCCCCGGAGTCCTGAGCCCTAGAGCCCCCAACCCACAGGTATCCTCCTGGGGTGGAGGGACAGCCTCTCCCTGGCCAGCAGGATCCACCCTGGCCTAGAGGAGAGATTTCCAAAGGGTCAGAAACTTCTGGCACCAATTTCGAAGTAGTCCTCTGGCTGAGAAAAGACAGAGAGGTTTCTCTCCTGGGGTAGACATAGCGAGGTGGCGGGGGCGGGGGGGTTGGTGAGGAACAGGAGAAGACTTGCAAGGGATTCTGGGATCTGAAGTCCCTGATGTCAAGGAACTGTAGTTCAAAGGTTTAATGCTAGAGGAAATAAAGAAATGCAAGAAGAAACCCTTCTGCCCAGAAGGCCAGAGGCTACTGGAATGGCCCTGGGGGTGAGGAACACACAGAAAGGGGACTGTCAGGACTCAGGCTCTGTCTGGTATCCGTTGCAAAGGGCCTCAATCAAGGGGGACGGTGAGTGGATAGAAGACTCAAATCAGCTTGAGTCTGTAGTCTGCCGGGAAGGGCAGCCCGGGCTCTGCTGATACCACTAAGCCACAGAGCTGACCTAAAATGATGGCAGTGTGTGCCAGCCCCCCAGGGTCCAGTCTGGGGGGCATCCATCTCCTGCTTTGGGCTGGCAGAGGCCACTCACCCCATGTAGGCAAGAGGACCCCCACGCAGAGCCAGACCCAGAGCTGCCCCAGAGGTCCCTGCCACAGCCACCTCTGAAAGCTGGGCTGGAGAGATGAGAGGAAGCCCTTGGGAGGAAGAGACACAGAGGGAGCTTAGCTCAGCATGGGACTGCAGAGGAGAAACTGATCTAGGAACTCCTTCCCTCCCTATACGCCCTCTCCAGTGATTTCCCTGCTTCTGGCTTAATAAGCTTTCCTCCCTGACCCTAATTGCCCATCGTTTAGACAGAAGCTGGTATTGATTCAACTCTGCTGACTGGTACCCAAATGGAGGGACATGGCAGGTCAGGGCATTGGCCCTGGAGGCCCAGAGCCCTAATGACCCTGGCTTATCTAATGTGAGCTCTGAGAAGAGGCACCTCTCAGGTACTCTCACAAGCCTTCCCCCTTCCCTGGGACGTTGGGGGCCTTCACCCAAACACACCCCCTTCCTTCTCTGTTTCCTGACTCCTAAGGGGACCCGTGGGTGGCCAGCTGGCTGTCTGCCACAGACTTGTCTCAGGTAAGCCCCCCAGCTCAAGCCCTCATCCCTTCACTCACCCCCAGCTGCTTTGCCCCTTTCTCCCTTTAACTCTATCTGTTCATCGAAGCCCTGCTTTGCGGCATGGCCCAGACCGTGCTGGGGCCCCGCAGACAGGAGAAGCCAGCGCAGCCACAAGTGGAGCCAAGGTCTAGGCCTCCAACGGAGAAGATGGAGCTGCAGCCAGGGCCACACCTGGACAATGACAAGGCTGGGACATGGGCCTCCCCAGGAGTCACAAAGCTCCCCATCTCCCACCTCAGCCCCAACCCGAGGTTCCTGCATGTTCCTGCACTTTCAGTCCACACATTACCACAAAGCCATCCTGATGCACCACTTGGATACCCAAAGGCTGACACTGACCCCCTCTCTTTCTCTGGGGGCGGGGGTGATTCCTCAGAAGGTATCAGGAGATCTCAAAGCCATAACCAGAATGACAGCCTTGACTCCACCTCTTGCCTTACATATCACCCCAGCAGGCAGCCCCTGAGCTAGTGCTGGAGGGTCCATGGTCAAATACACCCCATCCATGTCCTCCTCCCTGTGCATGCGAGAGCAGGGGCCCCCGCACTGACTCTCTCATTCTGCCCCTCCAACCTTGCCTCCATGCCATATCCCACCTCCACCCTCATCAAATCCCATGGTGGCTTCCTAGGGCTTGGAGGACACAGAGGTCCATCCCTACAGGACTTGTGCACGTGAAAGGCCCCCAGTCCTGCCTCCATGCCTTTGCTCCTGCTGCTCTCCTCCCTGGGAACACTCTTCTCTGTCCTTCCCCAGTCTGGGTGCACCCCGATTGTCCCTCTAGTCCTGGCTCACACACTCTGTCCCTGCCTGCAGAGCAAGCCATCCTCTCCCTGAGAGTGCTTTAAGGCGCTATGGCCCCTCCCTCGTCATGGATGTTCTCACCAGACCGGCGGACCCAGGAGACCAGAGTCGTGTCTTGTTCATCCTATTGATCCAGCACAAAACCTGGCACACAGTAGGACACTATAAACACTGGTGGGACACAGCCCGGCAGAAATGCCCCAGCATGACAAGAAAGTATGACAGCATACAGACGTGGGTAGACACACTACACATTGTACAGATGGAACCCCATGTTCCACCTGGCCGTCTGTAGCAGATGCGGGCTTTACTACCCTACTAGTCTCGTGTGCTCCTTTGTTTCCCAGTCCCCTGGCATCTGGGTGGGCCAGAATGCTGAATCTGGCCAATGGGACCCAGGACGCAGTGCCCTGAGTCACCTCCTGGCCAAGGCATGGAAGAGGGGAGGCAAACTGTCCTCACTCTTCCTTCCTTGCTGGGGGGGTGGGGGCTTACGGAGTCCATGGGCTGAGACAGTGGCAGAAGCACGGGAGTGAAGCAGGACAATCACTGGATTACTTGTGGAGGCCACGTGCCCATAGAGTCACTCCATTTGCATTTATGCAAATGAGAAGGAAACCTATTGGGTGAAGCCCTTAAGATGGCACCAGTAAGCCCAAGATTGTGGCCATGTTCCTGTCCAGTGGCTCCCCAAGTCTCTACAGCAGGTCCTCTCATGGATACATTCATGCACACTCAGGCACACACACGCACACCCATGTTCCTCTGACCCTCTCACATGGCCATCACAGCAATGTGGGCTCTTGGTGCCCTCGCCTCCCTGTACCTCTTGTTCTGGAACCCCGGGTCCTCTTCCCCCTCCCTGACCATCACCCCTAGAATGGTTGGTCCCCCTAGCCCTGATCCTCAGGGCTAGATTGATCCCCCAATCTCTTAATGTCTGGCACCCGACAGGCCCTCATACAATTTGGGACCCAATCAGTAAGGTGTAATGCTTCTCAGGAGTGCCTTATCTTTGAAAGAATCAAAAGTTTAAAGATCCAAAGGAATGACAACCTAATGGTAGAGTTTCTGGGCCAGAAAAGAGCGGGGACACCTTCCTGGCTTCAACCTATCCTGGTTCCTCTGAATCTCTTCTGCCCCATCACGAAGTCCCCCTGCAGAGGGGCAAGCCCACCCTTGGCCTCACTCCTTCCCCCTTACTCCTGCTCTCTTAAGGGGTTTAGCTCATTCCCCACCTCTATGTCCTTAGACAAATTTTCCAAAGGCTTCCTCTCTGTAGGCTCTCTAAGGAACCTGGAGAAAACACTCCTTGACAGAGGGAGAGAAACGATGAAAGAAATGAGCACAGGGAAACCCCACCAACAAGAGCCCTGCCTTCTTCCCTCCCTCCATGCGGGTTACAGATCTGTCCTCACTCAGGAAACAGAGAAGCATATGGGTTGGAATTCTGCTCCCTTTACTTACCTGCTGTGTGACCCTGGGCAAGGCACTTAACCTCTCTGAGCCTCATCTGTATAATAAGAAAAATCATTCCTGATTCTTAGGACATCTCTGAGAATTAAGTGAAGAAACACATCTGAAACTCCCTGCTTTGAGACAGACACTCAGTAAATGAGCATTCCCTTCCCTTCTCTAGCCCAAAGCCACCGAGTCTCCATGTGCCCAGTGAACGGACATAAGAACCAAGGGGACAGATATACCAGTCCACAGCCTGCCTAGCCTCTCCATTCTTAAAGAAGGAGAGAGGACAGGAAAAAAAAACAAAAGAAAACAAAACAAAACAAAAACTCCTTTTTTGGCCATTTGTTAAGGAGAGGCTCTACGAAAATGTGAGAATGTTTTACTTCTGAGTTTCAGGCTTTGAGGATAGGCTCTTAGATTTCTCTCTCCACAGCTCCTGGGGTTACTCCTGTACCTGGAACACAGGTTGCCCCTTAGCTAAGGAAAGCAGGACCAGAGACCAATAAGGGACATAGAAGGAGGGGAGGCACAGCATCCCAAACTTTGCCCCAACAGCCTCCAATGGACTACCTAAGGCCATATGTGCTGGACACAGCACTAGGTCCCAGAGCACTCAAGATGGGTCAGATGCAGGCAGAATGGCAGAGACCCCTTGTGATGAGCCCTGCCCAGCAGGGATATTCAGGATTCTCCGGGAGAACAGAGCAGGGCAGCTCGCTGGGGATGGAGTAAGGAGGCCAGGGGAGCCTAGGAAGATAAAGCCTTGAAGGATAAGAAGGAAGTAGCAAGAGGTGGGGGTAAGGGTGGGCATTCCTGGCCCTACAAATGCAGGTGCAAAGGCCCTGAGACATGAGCTTACAGGATGGATGGAGAGAACTGTCAATCCCCAGGGGGCAGGGGTAGGAGAAGAGGTTGAAATACTGAGGAGTAGATCGCCTGGGTCACAAAGCACCCTGCATGCCAGGCTCAGAAGCTTTTATCCTGCTGGTAATGAAGACCTACGGAAGAACTTCTAAAAATTTCAGTAAAAAAATATACAATTTAAAACATCATTTTAAACATGTTTAAATGCACAATTTGGTGGCATGATGTGGATTCATGGTCAAGTGCCACCTCACCACCATCATCTCTAGAACTTTGTCATCACCCCGCACTGTCCCTCCCGCGGCTCTGGGTGACCACCGCTGGACTCTCTGGCTCTGTGCATTTGACTGTTCCAAACACCTTGTGTAAGAAGAATCACAAGAATCCATCCTTTGGTGACTGGCTTATTTTCATGCACTCTGCATCTTCAAAGGCTCACCCATACATGGCATGGGTCCGCCTTTCATTTTTTTTTTATCATGGTAAAACAAATGTAACATAAAATGCATTATCTTAACCATTGCTAAGCATACAGTCTCCAGGGGTACGAGGCAGGTGCACATTGCCAAGTGGTCCTCAGCCCCGTCCATCCCTGCAGGTCCTCCCCTCGCAAAACAGAAACTCTGTACCCATTAAATAATAGCTATGGAAGAATTTTAAAGGAGATGGGTAACCTAGCTTCATCGGTATGGTTAAAAAGACTTCTGGCAGACAGATGGGTGTGGGCAGACACTGCAGGCAGGGAGACTGTGGGAGGTTATTACGAAACCCAGGCCACGGAGAGCAAATCACCTCCATTGCAGGTACCGGTTCTGATGGATTGGTCGTGGCTGTCTGGGGCTCTGTGTTAAGAGGAAGAAAAGTGCGATGATTGACTAATGATGTCTGGTGTGGGCACAAGACAAGAAAAAGTGGTGTGAGGGCTAGGGATTTACCAGTCCTGGGCTAAATGGAGATTTAGGGACCCAGCACAGAAAGGAAGGAACGGGCAATGGGAGAGAAATTTCTGGAGTAGAAACAGCAACCCTGAGTGACTTACTTAGTTAACAGGCTCAGGAAAAGGAAGTTTGACTTACAAAATTCAGGAAGAGGCAGTTAACCTACTATCACCCGCTGCCCTTTGGAAGATAGTTGGGAGAAAAATTCTGGTTTAGACTTGTGTTTGTGGCCCCTGAGGAGTCATCTGGTAGGGTCCAGTGGGCTGAAGGCAGAGGCGTGAGGAACACCAGCAATCAAAGAGGAGCCAGAGAGGGAGGCCAAGAAGGATGGTCAGAGAAGCAGGAGCTGGGCCTTGGGAGAGAGGATGGAGATGTGGAGGCGGTTGTCCATGTGGGACGCTACACGGAAAATCACATTCAAGGTCAAGGGTGAAGCAGCCTGAGGTTTCCAGCGCCTCTCTCTGTCAACATGTTCTTTCTAGGCTCTTTCAGAGAATGTTCTGAGAGGAATGTTATCCCTACTCCTGAGGCCAAGCAGGCATGGGCAGGGAGGGTACTCTGAGGGTCCTGGCAATGCTCAACGTGAGATCACGCAGGTGTTTGCGTTATAGTATTTCTTTGACCTGTATATTCAGGTTCTATTGATTCTTGCGTCTATGAGGCTTTTGCCACAATTGAGGTCAAAAGTAAAAACGAATTTTAAAACAGGCACAAATGGAACAAAGGCTAGTAGACAAATCCCAGAGTCCCCTTCCAATGCTGTTTCTGTCTCTTTGTCCAGGTCAGTAGTCTTCTGTTTGGCCATAAGATGTTCTGGCCACAAATCTCTGCAGACAACCCTGGGAAACAAACGCATCGTCCCCCTTCCCGTCTCCCTGTGCCGTCACCTGCCATGGGCGCTGTTGTCTGTGTGTAGTGATCGCCAGAGCGCGCAGATCACAGAAATCTCCCTCTCACTTTGAGGAGTGAAGACTGAAGCCCAGACAGGGCATCTAACCTGCCCAGGCTCCACAGCAGCCTGAAAACGGAACCAGAGTTAAACGCAAGGCCTGGCATCCCAGGCTGATCTTCCTCCCACCCACCCCTAAGCTTCTGGAACCCAGGCCTGGAACTGGGGCCTGTCTCCCTCCTACCCCTGGAGATTCTAGCCTCTGCCCCTCAGGTCCCCTACTCCTGGCCAGCACCTGCCACCCCTGCCTCCTGTTCCTGGCCATATCTGCCTCCCTTTTCCCTTCTCCTTCTTTCCCCTGCCCCCAACCCAACACCCCATCCCAGGCAAAGCCAGCGGGGGGTGGGAACCCCTCGGGTGACGGATGGGCCACGCACTGTTTTCGCTTGTCACGCGGGCATACAGAATGACAGACCTTGGGAACCAGCATTAATACTGAAGATTTATAGTCAAATCTGTCACGGCTGAAGGCACTTTCCCCAAAGTTGGCTCGGCCTGAAGGTCGCTTTTCCGAGGTGATAAGTGCAAAAAAGATGTCCTCACCCGCCCTCCTGGGCCCTCCCTCTCCCAAGCAAGAGCTCAGGCTGCACAGAAGGCATCAGAAAAGAGGAGGTAGGAATGGAACTTCTCCAAAGCAGAGTCTGAGCCCATCGCCCTCACACTCCCTTTTTCCCTCTCCCACCCCCGCTGGGATCCTACAATGGCTGGGGGTGTGGAGGAGGGCCAAAGGATGCTCGGGGGACATCACTATGTGCTCCAGAGCCAAGCCAGGTGAATCACCTTTGCGTCGCCCTAGAGAAGACAGCTTGGTGGGTGCAGAGGGGAAGAGAGAGCTGTGCCTTGGCTCAAGCAAGGTGACCCCCCCTCCAAGGCTACACAGCTTACACCAGCGTCTGATCTCAGGCCCCATCAGAGACCAGGAAGCTGCCCTGAGGGGCCTAGAGGCAACATAGAGGCAACATAGGGGCTCCAGCCCTCCCAGTGAGGGCAGAGGTCTAAGTCTATCTGCTCAGCAAATATTTACCAAGGACCTCAAAGGATCACAGAGCAGAAGGGCTGAGAGGGGCCTTAGAGACTGGTCTGGCCAATGGCACCATTTTACAGATGGGGAAATTAAGGCTCAGGGAAGAAATGTAAGAGTCTAAGCCAATTCATTTGTTGGACAATCACTGCGACCACACTGGGAGCTTGGGTCTTGACCTACCTGCTTGCTCTGAGGGGAGACCTGTACTATGCGCAGAGTGGGGCACAAGGCCAGATAAAGAAAAGATGAGACAAGCATTCCCACTGAAGCGCAGTGGGGAAGAATAATTATCATGGCTAATGCATTGGTTCTGCTCACCATCACAGTGATTCTGGGGTCATATGTTATTTCCCCAATTTACCAGTGAATGAGACTGAGGCATAGGTCTGACACCCAATGGTTATCAGAATTCAGGGCCCATCTTCTGACCTTGATGCTCTATTATGTCCCAGGAAAAGGCAACCTGGCAGACACTGTCATAGATAGGCCTTGATTAGCTGCCAGTGTTTGGCAGGTGAGGGCTAGGCTCACCAAGAAGGGAAAGGGCTCTTGGATTGAGGTAGTCTCTGAAGGCTTCCTGGAGGAGGCAGAAGAGACATTAGAATGGAGCCAGAGTCCTAACAGGAAGCCTCCTAGACTCGGGGCTGACAGGCACAGTCTAACCCATCCCTGAGGAGCTCACTCTTGACCCTATCTGGGGGTCCCCATGGAGGCAAGGCCATGGGCCCTTGGCACAAGGAGCTGGCTGGAGTGACTTGGCAGTGCAGGTTGCACTGGCAGCTGGAGCCCAGCAGCACAGGGAGGGGACGGGGGACACAGTAGGTGCCGGCATCCTGGACTCGGGGCCTGGCACGAGAGTGGCGCCGATCCTGGATTATAGATGAGCTAAATTAGCTGTGACGCTCATTAGCGGCAGCTCCTAATTAGTGAAAATTAATATTGGCTTTGATAAAGACGTTGGCGCCAGTCTCCAAGGCGGGGGCATCATCGACCTTGTCAGCGGGGCTAACGACTGGGTAAGTGGAGGCGACAGGGGGCCTGGGAGTCAGCAAAGGGTCACTGAGAGGGGACATAAGGCTCTCCAAGGCCCCGTTCCTCTGCGGCTCTCAGCCCTGGGGGCAGGGCTCACCTGGCACTCAGCAGGCTTTCCCCAGGGGCCCATCCCCACACCAGAGATGCCCCTGGGAACCCGGGGCAGACCTGTCCTGGTGGCAGCTGGCACGGGGACAGAGGAGACTTCCCCTATAACTACCTTTAATATTGCTTGGCTACAGGGTGCCCCAGGCAGTGTATGAAATGTCCTCACACGTATTTAATGTTCTCCAAATCCCTGGAAATAAATCCTTCCGTTAGTTCCATTTTATAGAAGAGGAAAATTGAGGCCCGGGGCAGGGGAGTAACTTGCCCTGGGACCTATGGGTAGCAGGACTTGGACCCAGTCAGTCTCAGTCCAGAACCATGGTCCCTCCCCGCCCCTCAACCCGGGGCCCCAGAAGAGACAACCAGAAGCCGACACACCACGCCACACCCAACATTTAACACCGTATCTGGCACAGGGCGGGTGAGCAACACACACTTATGAATGAACAAATGAACAAGCAGAGGAAACTCTCAGTTCTGCCCGTGTTTATATTTACTTACCTGCTACATCTTCTTCCTCGATCTATTTAGTACCATGGAGAATGTGAATTTCAACTTGGGGCCACTGAGACGTTTCCCCTGAAACTGCCCAGGACCATCTCCAGGCTCTGACCTAGAACACTGCCTTTGTGGCAGGGGTTGGAGTGTTTGGGGGGGAGCACACAGGGGACACCCCTGCTTCCCAGGCAGTGTCTACAAGCCTGGAGGCCTCCGCACACCCAGGCCCCAGCTAGGCTGTTGCCAAGTGACCAGCTCTGGGACCTGGTCCCTCAGGGCCCCTGGGAGGTGACTCGGCAGATATGGCTTCACATCCCCTCTTCCCAGCCAGGGATCCTGAGGCCCTCCCAGGGCAATGAGGGGAAGTAACAGATACATCTATTTTTAATCCAAATAAAGGAAAAATGTTTGCCACCATGGAGCTTATAAAAATAACAATGCATTATTCGGGCATTAATAACAATAAAGATGTCAAACTGTCAGATAAGAAGTTAATCTCATTTGAGCACAATTAAAGATGCTATTATCCCACCACCTGGGGCCAGTTTGGCTTTCTCCACTCAGCAGGCTTAACAGATAAAGGGGCCAGGACACTGAGCAAACGGGGGGGGGGGGGGGGGGGGGGGGCACTGGTGATCCTCCCCACCACTCCACATTGGCTCCTGCTTGACCCAGTGCTCAGTTGCCCCTTCTATGATCCCTGCACAAGGACATGGCCCCCCCCTCAGCTGTGGAGGACCTGGCAGGACCTTCAGGGCCAAAGGATGGGGGCAGGACGAGCTGGAGCCTGGCAGGCATGCCGGCCATTCACCAAACCTTCCTGGGATGAAGGATGCCTAAGCCGGTCCTCGGTAAAGGCAGAGGAGCCCCAGCTCTCAAGTCCCTGCAGTATGGCGGGGTCCAACCGGGATGAGAGAGCACAGTTAGTATGGAACAGAAAGGAAATGCAGTGTTGGGACTTGGTCACACGGTGACAGAGGACGGTGCGGTGACCCAGAGATCAACAATAGCAGGAAGCCACCCCTACCCACTCTGCATGGGCAGCACAAGGGAGGAAGTGATGCTTCCAGAGCCGAGGGTCAGCTGGTGGGAGCTGGAGCCACACTGTCCAAGGGGACAATGATGGGGACAAATACCCTGGCCTCTCCCCTCTTCCCATGGTCCAGTCTCCTGTCATGGTCTCCTACTGGCTAAATTCAGATGGGAGCTGGCCGACCTGGGAGTCTGGGTAAGGCAGCCCACAGGGTCAGCTCCCTGAAGTTCCGAGGACCACTGGAGAGGCCGGAGAATGGATCCAAGGCCAAATCAGCCAGGGTCCAGCCCTGAAATTTAATCACCCACAGTTCACTGAGCACGGATGCCATTCCAGGCACACCTGTGTTTGCTGGAAGGCAGCATGAATCAGAAATCACATCGGCCCTCTGGTTACTGCCCAGGGAAGGAAATAAACATAAACAGATCATTTCCAAGTACTATAACAGGTGCTGGTCGCATTACAGGCCATGAGAGGCCCAAGGCAGGCTACAAAGATGGAAGTCCAGGAAGGCTTCCTGGAAGAGAGATAGCTATGTCAGGGGATGGGTGAAAGAAAGGAAGGAGGGAAAGAGGCCGAGGAAAGGTGTGTTGGGCAGCAGGAACTCTGCGAACAAGGCACAGAGGCAGGAGACAGTGGAGCTTGGGCAGGTCTCATGACAAGCACAGCTGACCCTGGCCTCCTCCTGTGGCTGCGAGGGCACAGCTGGGTGTGTGCATTCTGCATTTCAGTGTTCGGGACATGGCTGGGCTCCAGAAGGTGACATGAGTATCACAGATTTAGGAGTGATCATGGGGTGAATAAGAGGGAGGTCCCACCGTGGAGAGCACATGAAGGGGGGCAACGGGCACATTCTTAGGAAGCTCTACAGTGAGGTGGATGGAACCCAAAAAGAGACAGTCCCAGAGGCAGAGAAGCAGGGGGTGCCCAAAGAGCAGTGAGCTTGGTCTGAGTACCCACAAGGTCAAACACAGCTGAGAGTCTGGGAGGTAAGGTCTGAAAACCACCTGCTGGGAGGGCAAGAACAAGACCACTGCCTGGCCTTACTGTGAGCCCCACCTGTGGTGTGAGGGATCTGCAGCGGGGCTGTAAAGGGCAGGGGGTAAACGAGGGACTGAGGTCAAGAGCAAGCAAGGGTAGCCCACCCTGTTGTATGACAACTCTGCTCTTCAAAAGACACTTTGTGCTATGAGAACGGAGACAAGCCACAGCCTGGGAGCAAATATTGGCAAATCATACATCTGATAAAAGACTCCTATCCAGAATATATAAAGAACTCTCAAAACTCAATAATAAGAAAACAACTCGTTTTTCAAAAATGGCCAAAAGACTGAAATAGTTGCTTCCCTAGAGTACACACAAAGCGATCTCGCCATCATTAACTAGGAAAATGTAAACTAAAACCACAATGAGAAACCACCATACACCTACTAGAATGACTAAAAATTTTTTTTAAAACCTCCCATAATAGAGGTGACTAGAGGTTGGAAGGAGGGGAGAATGGAGAATTATGGTTTAATGGGGACAAAGAGTTTTTATCTAAGGCGCTGAGAATGTTCTAGAAACAGACCGTGGGGATGGTTGCCCAACACTGTGAATTTCTTACTGCCACTGAATTAGTACACTTAAGCATGGTTAAAATGGGTAAATTTTGTTATGTGTATTTCACCACCACTAAAAAGTAAATAAAAAGACCTCCCATGCCAAGTGCTGGAGAGTGGTGCAGCTGGGACCTGTGCACGCTGCTGATGGCGAGGGTAGGTGTGGAATGGTAAAATCACTCTGAAAAACAGTTCGGTAGTTTCTTAGGAAGTTAAACGCACACATGACCCAGCCATCCCACTCCCAGATGTTTTCTTGAGAGAAATAAAAGCGTGTGTCCATCCAGGACAGGCAGATATCCTGACAGCCTGATTTGGAAGAGCTGCACACTGGAAACCACCACGACGTCTAGCAACAGGCGAATGGAGACAGACACCGCAGTGTATCTTTACAATGGAACTCGACTCAGTGCTACAGAGGAAGGTTCCGCGGATGTGCATGGCAGTTCAAATGGACCAAACGGGGATGCCGAGGGACAGAAGACAGACAAAAAGACTACACGTGGCACAATTCCATTTACAGAATATTCTGGAAGATGCAAACTAATCTTTATGGACAGGGTTAGATCAGTGGTTTCCCAGGAGTGGTCAGCACGGTTAGGGGAGGGTGGAGAGGAGGGATTTCCAAGGGGTGAGAGGAAACTTTTGGGGTGAGGATATGTTCGTTATCTTGACGGTGGTGATGGTTTCAAGAGTAGATAACAGATCTCAAAATGATCAATTATATACTTGAAATGGTGTTTTTCACTAATGTCAATCATCCCTTAACAGCATTGTAGAAAAGTTTGTTTTCCTAAGGCACCTGGGTACAAAAAAGGAAGGAGAGTTGGTGGAGGGAGACACTGGGTCCAGGAGGGCTGTGCTTTCGGACAGAAGGGACATGAGCCTGCCTTGGGGCTCCTGGGGGCTGTTGGCCTTCCTCAGAACTGCAGAGAAGTACCCTGAGAGCCACCATGCAGGGATAGGACGTCCTAAAGGCAGAGGGCGGCCTCTGTGAAGACTGTTCAGGAGGAGGATGTTCTGGGAGGGTGAGGGGAGGCCAATCACCCAGCTGTCTGCCTCCCTGCCTCCCTCCTGCCTGCACAGAGGCTTGTGGCAGCTCTGTAGAGAACCAGTGTTCCTCATAAAAGAAACAAAAACCACCATTAATGAGGGAGGGTATGGGAAGGCCCAAACGGAGGGCTCGCAAAGCCACAAGCAAAAGACACCATTTCCAGGGGTGGATCAGGGAGGGTTTATGTGGAGGAGAGTGTTGCAGTGATGGCATGAGCTGAAAAGCTCGAGACAAGTACAGTCCCATCACAGTGCACAAACCGACACCCCCTGGACCCGTGGGACACGACAGCCCAGAGAGCATGTGGGGGATGACGACAGATCTTAGGAGAACCCAGGAGCCACATGGGCTGGAAGGGTGGTGAATCTAATCACAGATGCCCTGGGCCAGTAGAATGAGGGGACTGGGATTGATGTGTGGGCAGTGGGAGCCACTGATGGTTGTAGAGCTGAAGAGTGACACCACAAGAGCAATGCTTCAAAGATCCTGCATTATCATGCTGAAAGACCTGCCACAACTCACCATTACCTAGGCTCCGGTCCAGGTCATAAGGATCTGGCCTTGGGGCCCCCATAGTGGGACGATGCCTTTTCATACCATCTTTTCTGCCGTGACTCCCTCCCTCCAGTTCCTCTCCTGCAGCTGGACCAGCTGACCCACTCTCCCTGGGCACGGGAGGCCACTCACTGACTCTGCTTACAGCATTCCCCCACCCAGATGCCATCGTTTCTCCTCTAAGCTAAAGAGCTATCCACTCTGACATTCATTCATTCATTCATTCATTCACTCATTTATTCAATACCTTTTGAAGTCTCATTGTGTGCCAAGCCCCCAACTAGGCACAGGAACCCAGCAGTGAAGAACAAAGTCCCTGCCCTTGTGAAGCCAGATGTGGGGGGTGGGGAGGGAGGGAGGCAGACCATAAACACAAAAACAATGAATACTGTTGGATGTTAGGTGTCGAGGTAACAGAACAGGATAATGGGAGAAAGGGAAGGGAGATAGGTGTGGGACAGATTAGAGATGGTGGTCAGCAAAGCCTTCCAGAAAAATGAGTGATGAGAAGGGCCAAGTTTTTGCAATGCCTCTGTAAAGACCCAGGGTAAGAGTGTTCCAGATGGAAGGAGCAGCAAGTGCAAAGGCCCTGAGGTGAGAAGATGCTTAGCTTGTTCAAAAGACCAAAGGCACGTCCAGTAGCTGAAGCACAGTGAGCAGGGAGGAGGGTGATAGGAAAAGAAGTCAGAGGGGGGCAGGGGAGGGGGCAGTTAGGCCACGTTACTCTGCAGGTCAAGGGAGCAGTCTGTACTTGGTCTCACTAGAGGGGGAAGCCTGGGGAGGGCTATAAGAAGGGAAGGGTCGTGCTGATCTATATTTTAAAGTGACTGTTCCAGCTGCAGGGCAGAGGGTGGACTGGGTGTTGGTGGAGGGAGTGGGCAGCAGGGTGACCTTCCTCGTCTCTTCTGGAGCTACCTGTTTAAGGACTTCCTCACTCAATCATTAAGGTGACACTCCAGGAGCAGCTTACTTTGTGCCAGCCCCACCCAGCTCCACCTGCCACCTGGGAAACTAACCTGGGAGCGTCACAACCCTTCAGTCCCCTGTCTTGGAACCCAGAGAGGTCTTACTGTCTCAGCGGAGGCCTGTCCCACAGTATGTGCTCAATAACTGCTCCGCACCACCGCTGTCATTGTTACTCTGCGTCAGCGATGAGCCCTCTCTGAATGTCTTCACTGGGGCTCCCATTGATTTAGGGCTCCACCATTAACTCCCACGACAGACTCTGGGTTACTGAAATCTTCATATACAGGTGGATGGCTGTGCCTCCCCCAAGATTGAAAATTCCTTTTAATATTAACAATAAACTTGAAACTCCCTTAGTGCCAAGCACAGAGCTCTGCTTGTGACACTTGTGGGATGACACGCAGAAACTGGAGGATGGTGGGGGGCGGGGGACGACAGAGGAGGGAAGCCTCTGCATTGGGCCTGACCTGCCAGACAGGGCTGGAATGAACGCCACTGCTGGGGGCAGAGGACATTGTTCTTATAGCAGGGTACCCTTTCTGGGTGACCACAGCCCTCTTTTCCCTAGTGTCACCAAAAAGGTTGGCCAGAGGTCCTGGGGAGCAGGGAGACAAGGCCCAGGGGAAGGTAAGGACATCAGGGAGAAGAATGCTGAGCAGTGACAAGAGAGGGGACAGGGGCAGGGGGGAAAGGTAAATAAACAGGGAAACTTGTCAGGGACCGCAGAGAGCTTAATGACTGGGCCCAGCGCCCAGCTGACAATGGGAGGACTGGGGTGGTGGAGTTGGGGGTCCATCCCTGGAGGACAGCCCCATCTGGGGAGGCCTGAGGACAGACAGGAATTAATGGCTGAACCCAAGATACTAAGTGTAACACAGAGGTCACGTAGAAACAGCACAGAAGTCCAAAGCAGAGTGGCTGATGCTGCCTGACGGTCACCCCCAAAAGAAGGGTGTCTGACAGGAGGCAGGTTGAGAGGACCCTGGGCTCTGTAATGACCCCCAGGCCCTCTTGCCTCCGACCCTGCCTTCTCCTTGAAGCTCTGCCCAGCATCCACCAAGACCTGCCCCAAATTTCGCTCCTGTCTGAGGCTGATGCAGGACAGTGTTCATCCAAGTGCTAGGGCTGCACGCTGAGCCACACACAGCACTCCTTTCGTCTTCAGGAAAGACCCCCAGTGCATCCCAGGGCATTTGCTGAGACGTCCAGTCAAGATATGGGCTCTGACATGGTGCCTGGGCCCCTCCCCAAGAGCACGCCTCTCTCAGGCACCACCCCCACCCCTCTCAGCTTGTGTCCCCCCCAGGGGCCTGAGAGGGGTCTGACTTTCCCACTCCAATGGCATCCCTGGCAGATGGGGGGCCGTTGGGCCCGCTGCACATCCACAGGGCTCGAGGGGCTCAGGAAACAATGCAGAGCTGAGCGTGAGCTCAGGGAATGCTGGAGATGCTCACTTCAAGACCATGCAGTTTCCCCCCCGGGGGAATCTCGTCTTCTCGGGGCAGAGACCCACTCTCTAGTTTGGGTTCCTTCACCACAGCGCACATCAGCATTGTGGGAGAACCTGCCCCAAAGCCCCATGCTCAGGACCATCCCAGACGCAATGCCTGCGAACCTCAGTGCACCTGCCCGTGCAAGTCAGCTCCCAGCCCTCACTGCTCCTCTGGCCAGGACATGCTATCTCCCAGAGAGGCCCCAGTCTGCTTCCCATTAGCTCCTATGGGCAGGTGGGGGGTGGGTTCCAGAGGCTGGAGCAGAGGAGGCAAAGACCAGCTTTGCCTGCTGTAAACTCCTCTAGCCGCTTGCCTGGAGCCCGGGGCTTCTGAACCATGACAGGGGGCGAGCATGTGTCCGGGTAAGCGCACACGCACCAAAACATACATGTATCTAATGATTTCCCACACCTTTCTGCCTTCCATGCCCCTGACCCAGCCGTCCCAGGGGAGCTTAAGGGCCAGGGCAGAGGCCAGAGCTGTCAGGCAGGCTCTGTTCAGCCCTACTTCCTCTCTGACGGGGCAGAAGTAAAGGTCTGCCTCCCCCCACTCCGAAAGGAGGCTCAGGAACCAAGCCTGCAGGGGCAGGACACAGAGGCCTCTGGAATTGAGGGATCCCAGTAAAGAAAAATGCAGGAACACGAAGTGGAGGCAGAAGGAGTGGGTCTCCTTCCCGATTCTCCTTAACTGGCAGTGTGACCTTGGGAGGCCACACACCCTCGGTGTGGCTCACCAGCAAAGTGGGGAGAATAACATTAGCCAACACAGGTAAGTGCTGGCTGAGTACCAGGCACTGTCCCAAGCTGCCTACTTACGCCAGGCTTCTGCACTGCAGCCCGGTGTGGTAGGTACCACCATCATCCCTATTTCAGCACGAGAAAGCCCAAGCACAGAGAGGCTCGGTCCCTGGCCCCAGGGCACACAGTGGGAGGGGGCCGAGTCAGGCTCTGAACCCCAGCTACTCCCATGTTCCTAACCCCTGAGCATACCACCTCCTCACCTGCCGTGCGCTTGTGGTACTGGGGATTCAGTAAGGGACTTGGTGAATGGCGTGCCATAGTCATTCACAGAAAGCGGTCCCCAGAAGAGCGACGCCAATGTCACGTGGCAGCCGGCGAGGAATGCAGATTCTCAGGCTCCACCCAGACCTGCTGACTCAGACTGTGGGGCCGGGGTCTCACCGTCCGTTTTAGCAAGCCTTCTAGAGGATTCCAGTGCCTGCTGAAGTCTGAGAACCACTGGTGTAATACACTGTCTACCCACAAAATTTCTTATGCACGTTCACACTTTTCTGTTAGTAAGCTCCACTAGCTGAAAAGAGATGACTGTTCCAGCAGCCCAAACCCTGGAGATCATTCTCTCTCTCTCTCTTCCTCTGGGGTCTCCAAAGGGGCTCATTCAGCCATCTTGCCTTGAGCTGCCCCTCCTCACACCTCTTACCATCCTCCACAAAGCAACGATGTTCTTTAAGTAATAACCCCAGAGCGCACGCACCCCTACAGGGCCAGCAAGCTGTCCTTTCGCTGTCCCCCAGATTCCAACATCGTAATAAATAGCAGCTTCTGAGGTGGTCTGCAACTCTGTGGGTGTACACACGCACGCACACACACCGCACACTGCCTCGTTCGTGGGCCCAGACACTCCATGTAGGTCACTACAAACGCAGAAAAAGCAAAGGATGAAATCAAGATGCAGTCACACACTCTCACACAGACGCAGCACAAAGAGACAGAGGTGTGTTCACATGCAGATTGCTACCTTGCAAAGACACAGCAGTACATGCACGTGTGTATTCGTGCACACAGAGAGGCCGAGACATGTGCACAAGCACACATATGCAGGCAGGAACCCAGACAGGTACACAACACACACACACACACACACACGCATGTGCACTGCCTCTGCGGGAGGTGGTCCCTGACGGGGGTGGAGACGCCAAGTCCCACTTGCTTGACTGACCACCTGCTTTGCCTCTGTCCCCGGGGTGTGGTGGCGGGAGCCGGCCAGTAAGGCAGGGGTGACATGCAGGCTCCATGGAGACGTTCCCTTCTGAACAGCCCACTCTTCCCACCCTTGGGAAGAAAATTATGACTTTCTCAGGGAGGAGGTTTTTTATTTTTTGTGTTTTTCCCTCTCCCCTCGTTTGGCACACGGCACTAATTTATGACTATTTTCCCAAGTCCGCTGAAGTAAGAGGGTAATGGCTTTCAGCCGTTTCCTTTCTCTCACCTGTCATTCACCGCTGGCTACCTGACAGGACTGCAGACAATGTTCCAATCACAGGGGCTGTTGTTTTTTTTTTTTTTTTCCCAGGGAAGCGAAGAATTCATAGTGGCCGTGGGGAGAGTTATTTCACTCCCGGATGGAACAACGTCAGGTAAACAGCTGTAAAAATTCATAACCAACAGGGCTGCCTCTGGATAGGGGGTGGGCACATCGCCCACAGCTGGGGCTCGGAGCTGGCCTGGCTGGGGGTCCGCAGAGCTGGGGTCAATCAATGACTCAGGGCCCTCGGCTTCCATTACCCCAGTGGACTCTAGCCTCTCGACCTTGAGCAGGTCACACTGCTTCTCTATGCCTGAAGTATTCCAGCTGCTGCCTGGAAAGAATGTTCTTTGCCCTGAGAGGCAGGGGGATGATGACCAGGCATGGACCACAATCATCTAGAGCTCAGGTGTTCCCTTGTGGGGGTTGCCTGTCCCCATGTGAGGGACAGCTGGCGGACTGCCAAGTCTCAGTGGCTCGTATGAAAAGCTGAAGTACTCTGTACCAGCACCATTTCTTCAGATTCATAGGGATCACAGAAACATTCTCTCTCCTTGCTGTCCCGTACAGCAAGCCCTCTACATGTGCCCACTGACGGCTCGAGAAATGTGGCCAGTGCGGGTGAGAAAGTGAGTTTCATGTTTTCATTTAGGTTGTAATTAATGGACTTTAAATAACCACATGTCTAGTGGCTGCTGTTCAGGATACTGTAGTGTTATACCTGGATGCTTGTAGCATTTTATACCGATGATGGGCCCTCCTCTGTGGTTGTGAGGACCAAATGCGATAATGCATATCAAGTCTGGGCACCTAGCTGGCCGCTCTTATTAATACTATCAGACACAATCAGAAGGATGAGAGGGAAGGGCGTCTGAATTCAGGAGTGTCAGGCTAGAGCAGCCCTTTAAGTGACCTCCTTTCCTGTCACTGGTCTTCAGTGTAACTGAGGGACACGTGGGACCCAGGACCAGGGCCGACCATTAGTTGTCCAGGAGAGGTCCTGGTGTCTTGCACTGTCCTCCTCCTCCCCACGCCCCACTGCTCACACTCTTGGCATGATTTGGTCCCATAAGGAGGAATGACCAGCCCAGGCTCTGGCATGGTGGGGCTGAGTGAAATTGCTTTCGGATGAGAAAAGTCTTATCACAGATAATGGGTGGGGCTCAAAACACCCCTCTTCTTTGAAGCCAGAGTATCCCAGGGATGTGGCAGGACCAGCTGGCAGGAATGACCCCTGGGGACCATCTCCTATGGCCCTGCAGGCAGGGACTCACTGACGGGCTGCCCTGGGTTATTTACAACTCCTGTGACCATGGGCAAGTTCACTGTTCCGAGCCTCTGTTCCCCCATCAGCTACGTAGAGCCCTAAATACCCCACTTATGGGTGATGATGAAGGTTGGATTGCAATAACACGTACAAACGGGTACCTCGTAGGCACTCAGTAATCAGAAGCCGTTACCACCACCATCACTTCCCTTATCCGGAGGGAGAAGGGTACACTGAGTGAGAGGCTAGTTGCTGGTGGTAGACCACCCAAGTTCAAATACTTGCTCCAGCCTCGCTCACCCACTGTGTGCTCTTGGGCAAGTTGCTGCAACTGTCTGTCTGTTTCCCCACCTGGGAAACAGTGATGATAAGGACGGCACCTTCCTCCCAGGAACATTAGAACAATCAAAAGAGCGCACAGTAGTCCCAGACACAGAGTAAGTACTCTATGCACTGGTTAAATTCAATAAGTGGCCAATGGAAGAGAGCTCAGCAGCCCTGGGTTTAGATCTGTTGACAGCAGAACCCTGCCCAGCGAAAGCAAAGGGGCAGCGGATGAGGAACTCAGCACAAAAACTACAGGCAAAACAGAGCAATTCTAACAACCCAGTGCCTTTGACCTGAAGGATCCTGGCTCTCGGACATGCTGGGGGAAATTTGCCCCCACTGACACTTGCTCACCAGAGAGTTAACATCCTGATTTACGGCCGGGAAAACTCTGGCAACAGAGCCAGCTGGTAAGAGAATATACACTTCCAGGGGCGCCTGGGTGGCTCAGTCGGTTAAGCCGCTGCCTTCAGCTCAGGTCATG
This sequence comes from Lutra lutra, assembly GCF_902655055.1. Taxonomy (NCBI): domain Eukaryota; kingdom Metazoa; phylum Chordata; class Mammalia; order Carnivora; family Mustelidae; genus Lutra; species Lutra lutra. The sequence goes on along the minus strand of NC_062291.1, from coordinate 33,528,585 downwards.
ATCTCAGGGTCCTGGGATCAAACCCCGCATGGGGCTCTCTGCTCTGCAGGGAGCCTGCTTCCTCCTCTCTCTCTGCCTGCCTCTCTGCCTACTTGTGATCTCTGTCAATCAAATAAATAAATAAAATCTTAAAAAAAAAAAAAAGAATGCACACTTCCTTCATCTTTAGTCCTGCTTTTCCTGCCATTCACCCTCCTCACCCAACAGGGGAGGCTGAGAAAGGGACACTCTCCAGCGTAAGGAATGGCAGTGGAAGGAAGGGAGAACCACCCTGTCCTTGTTCCTCATCATTCTTTCCATGGCATCAGACTGGAGAGAAAACACCTGGAAAGGAAAAGGCAATCCTTGCCACGCAGGTGAGGGCAGGTGGGGGTTCACTGGCCTGGATGGTGTGCCAGGCTCTGTGCTGGGTCGATGTCACCTGTCACAGCCCATATGTCATCCCTCCAAATAAGGACACTAGGCTGGAGCAGGGACAGCACCCTGCGGCTCCCAGGCAGAGCCTGTCTTCTAGATGCGGCCCCTGGTCTAATCTCAGGATGCAGCCTCCTTACTGTCATTTCTGAAACGGACTCTCATATTTACATTTTTCGGAGCTGAAAGGCAGGGACGCTTTTCCCAGGGCCACGTTTTTGGTCAATAAGGTAGGTAATCTTACTGTTAAAATATACATTCTCGGGGTGCCTGGGTGGCTCAGTTGGTTAAGCAACTGCCTTCGGCTCAGGTCATGATCCCGGAGTCCTGGGATCGAGTCCCACATCGGGCTCCCAGCTCCATGGGGAGTCTGCTTCTCCCTCTGACTTCCCCTCTCATGTTCTCTCTCTGTCTCTCAAATAAATAAATTAAAAAAATATATATATACATTCTCCTCAGCCCATCCTGAGCCCCACCACGATGAAGCTATTTTCATCTAGGACAGAGGGAAATGCAGCTAGTAAACATTTTGATTTTCCTAAACTGGCCTTTAGGCAGAAGGAGAGGCATCCATCCTCAGAACTAATGCTCTCTAAGAGAGAGGCAGGGACCGTGCGAGGCTCAGACTGTCAGTCTCTGAATAGGCATTTGCTTCTAGAAAGCACTTGTGCATGGAGGGCTGGGTGAGGTTGCCCAGGTGGGACTGGAGTCACTGTCTCTGCCACTGAGCACCTGGTGGGGGCCAGCCCTGCGCTCACCACATTCAGAACTTCCTTCGACAATCACAACAGCTCTGCAAAGAGCACCGGACCAACTCCATTTTAGAGATGAGAAAAGAGAGGCTCCCGGAGGTGAAGGAAGTACTTGAGGCTTTGGCATGCCTGGGGTAGAGCCAGGGCTCTGGGTTCCTCCCACCACGGCTCACGGGTCCTCACACCACACTGAAAGTGCTCAGCCGAGAGCTGGTGACCGATGGCTTGGCTGCTGATGGTGAGGACAGCGGGTTCCCTGGCCTCAGAAGCCACGTGCCCTTCTTCTTCCCCCTCCTCCCTGCTTGGGCCCTGAAACACCCGCCCCTTCCACGAGATCACATCTCTTTGGGCAGGGCTTCCTCGAAGCAGGTGGTTGTGTGTGGGGGGGCACCTGAGGAGGGAGCAGTTCCCTTCTCCTTAATTGACTGTAAATTGCTCCAGAGCTTTTAATGAAGGCCGTCAGGAGTAATTATGTCCGCCACACGGCCACTCTGTGTAAACACCGAAGGCAGGGCTGGGGGCTGGGGGCTGGGGGCAGGCCGCGCTGGGCATCTCACATCTGGGCTCTCCTGCTCCTCTCTCCCCTGTGGACCTGTCTCAAGTCACACCTCCGTCTCCCGAGGAGAAGCCACAACTGTCGCAGGCAGGGACCATGTAACACAGGCAGCCGGGTGAGGGGCAGTCCTGGGGAGCCCCACACCGGGTCCACGGGGTGGCCACCTCTGGGGCTATGGGATGGGCAGACCTGGACAGAGGACTCATGCCAGACCCACCAGGAGCCAATTCCAGAGGCAGGGGAGAGACATGGCGAGGGCAGCCGTCTCAGTGTGGGGTCCCCAGACCACAAGCACCTGAGAACCTGTGGAAAACGCACATTTGTGGGCCCCACGTGGGCTCACCTACTGAGTCAGAAACTCGGGGGGTGTGGTAACAAGCCCTCCAGGGGGTCCTGAACTGCTGGGGAGAGGGAAAGAACAATGGGAGAGACCTGCTAGCCTCGGCTTACGAGATGGGGAAACTGAGGACTGAAGAGCTGAGGGCATTTACTTAGGGGCACACAGCTGGGAACGGAGCCAAGAGCACCCCGAGGGTTGGACTGTCGGATTCAAACCTTGGCACTGACACTTCAAGTCAGGGCACAAACTTCTCATCTATAAAGCGGGGTCAGCAGTGGCCCCGTGAGTCATCCAGGGGACAAGAGTGAGGGAGCCCAGCACAGTCTCTGTGCGTTGTTTCCCCCCAAGGCTCTGCCATCACACTCCAAGTCCTGTGATGTGACAGGACGTAGAGAAGGGCAAGAGCGAGGAGATGCGGACTGTGTTAAAAAGAACAGGATGCTGGTGCCAGCACCACCCCTGGACAGACACGGAAGATGTTAAACGCAGAAGGAATGCCACCCGGGGCCAGTCCCTATAAGATGCTCCAAAGGGGACACCAAGAAAGGAAGGACCTCACTGTCTAGCCATTGTGTATTCCAGGCAACCCCACCTACCTACAAGGCTTTAAGACATGGTCCTTTCCCTCCAGGAGTTTATAACTTGGTCTGTCCCCTAGAATACCAAGGTGCTGTGGGGGAGGCTGGTAAGGACAGACATCCAGGGTGACCAGGGCTGACCTGGGTGGCCAGAACCCCACAAGCGGCTTTGCGGCCCTGGCCTCATGCCCTGGTGTCAGTGCCGAGCAAAGCTGAGCCCACAAGGTCACCTCCCAAGTAGCATACTGCGTCCGATCAGCCAGGGAATCCGCCAGCCTGCAGAGCCCATATCACAGGCCATGAGGCTGGGCTGACCCCGGGGAGACAGGCTGCCACAAATCAAGCAGATCCGGCTGCAGGCTCTCATTCACTCACCTC